>NW_021319518.1:4842307-4963848 GCF_001605985.2 Dendrobium catenatum | reverse complement strand
AGAGAGAGAGAGAGAGAGAGAGCAAAAAGTCCCCCCCCCTCCCTGACCTAAATTTTGCTATTTAAATACCATAACCCTCACATGGACGATGGGGATTCAATCTTGATCAAATTCAGAGAGAGAGAGAGAGGGAGTGATTTAGGCAGGATTTTAGTGGAGAGATCAATAGGAAGGGTTTAAATCGATTAATTAGGCTCAATTAAACCTAAATAGGTCAAAATTGACAAAGGGAGACTTGGGTTGACCAAGTGAAAGCTCGACTTGGTCAACCTAGTCAAGTAAAGCCTAAGAGGTGAGGGGTCGGGTCAAAGGAGGTTTGAAATTGATTTAAAATCAATTTGGGCTCAAACGGGTCAAAATTGACCCAATAAGACTTAGGTTGACCAAGTCACAAGTTGACCTGGTCAACTTAGTCCATTGGGTCCAGTGGAGATGGGATCTGGGCTAAAGAGAGGCAACAAACGGACCCCCAACAAGAGCGACGAACAAATTAGTAAACCGCTCGTGTTGGCATTGACCCAAAGTGATCAGAAAATTATAGTGAAGACCACAAGTAGAAGAGTACCAAAAAGATGGAAGAAAGTAGGAAATCCTTCTCCTAGCCTTAACCTAAAGCAGGGGTAGAGCCTTGGAGAGAGAAGAGAGTAGCAATACATAAGTAAGGTATCACCAAAATGGTGAACTAGTAGTGGGGCCTTCTCCTGGCCTTACCCTTCATCAAGGGAAGAGCCAAGGAAAGAACCAAGGTAGAGGTCACCACAATGGTGAAAAAGAGGTAAAGGGATTCTCCCCTAGCCTTACCCTAAAGTGAAGGCAGAGCCCGGGGAAGAACCAAAGAATAAAGATCACCATGAGGGTGACAAGGTAAAAAAGTTTCCTCCTGCTGGCCCTACCCTATACTGAGTGTAGAGCTGAAGAGAGAGGACTGAGAGTAAAGGTCACCACAAGGGAGAAAAAGTATGGGAGTTTCTCTCCCTGCCTTACCCTATAGCGAGGGTAGAGCCGAAGAGAGAACCAAGGGTAAAGTAGTAAAAGTGGATCGACTATCTGCCTGACCATTTCGAAATAGCATAATAGAAGGTGAAGGGGGTCCCATCGCCTCCTGCTCATCTCAGAATAGTGGATTGGGGTGACTCAGTATTTGCCTGACCCAATTGAAGTAGCAAATAGAGGAGTCACAAAATCTGGCACCTGCCTGATCACAGTAGGACACTAAGGGTAGAAAGGTGGTGAGGAATACCTATTAGGTGCTCTGTCAGTCTCTCTCAAACAGGTAAGTAAAGCCAACTATTTGTCTGACTATATCAAAATAGCCAGATAGAAGGCAAAAAGGATCCCATCTCCTCTTGATCCTTTCGGAATAGTGGATTGGGGTGACTCAGCATTTCTACCTGACCTCAACAAAAATGACTAAGCCACGAAATGGAAGCCTGCTTAGTCTTTAACAGGATATCCAAAGTAAATGGGTGTTAAGGAATGTCTCCCATGGACTCTATCGGTTCTCATAACCAGGTAAATAAAACTTACTACCAGTCTAACCGTATCTAGATAGCGGGGTAGAAGGTGAAAAGGATCCTGCTCCTTCTGATTCTATCAGAATAGTGGATTGGGGTGACTCACTACTTTTGCTTGACCTCAGTAAGAAGCTTATAAGACAGAAAAATGGAAGCTTACTTAGTCTTTAATTGGACATCCAGAGTAAAGGAGTGTTAAGGAATGCATCATAGGGACTCTGTCGGGCTCTCTTAATGGGTAAGTAAAACCTACTACCAGTCTGACCGTATCTTGACAGCGGGGTAGAAGGTGAAAATGATCCTACTCCTCCTGATCCTTTCAGAATAGTGGATTGGGGCGACTCACTACTTCTGCCTGGCCTCAGTAAGAAGCTTGTAAGCCACAAAAATAAAAGACTGCTTAGTCTTTAACAGGCATTCGGGGTAAAGGGGTGTTAAGAAATACCTCCTAGAGACTCTGTCGGGCTCTCTTAACGGGTAAGTGAAACCTACTACCAGTCTGACCGTATCTGGACAGCGGGGTAAAAGGTGAAAAGGATCATGCTCCTCCTAATTCTTTCATATTAGTGGATTGGGGTGACTCACTACACCTACCTGACCTCAGCAAGAAGCTCATAAGCCATGAAAATGAAAGCCGGCTATGTCTTTAATATGACATCCAAGGTAGAGAGAGGTGGTAAGGAATGTCTTCTAGGTGCTCTAGCCAGGCTTCTCTTAACCAAGTAAGCTTCAACATCTACTCGACCAGCTCGGCCTTATAAATGAGGAAGGGCTCAATACTCACTTATTCATTTCAATTAGGTGAATAAAGAGTCAGGCTCTGATGCCTGCCTGATCACAATAGGACAATCAGAAGGAAAAAAGAGTGGTGAGGAGTACTTTCTAGGGGCTTTGTTAGGCTCTCTCAACCAAATAAGTAAGACCAACTACCTGTCTGATAGTATCAAAATAGTAGGATTGGAGGTACAAGTCACCTCAATATCAACCTGACACAGATCTGTATGGGGATTTAAGGGAGAAAGGAAAGGTATATTAAAGAATTCTAAGGGTAGAGTTATCTAAGGAATCCTAAGCTAGCATTTTGGTAACCACATGGTAGAGGATAAATCGTTGTGGCCATGAGTTTTCAAATGATGTCAGGATCTCTTAGGGAATCCTAACCCTATATAAAAGGGGAGGAAGACATCAGAATGATGTCACCCAAGGAAGCTGGAAGAGATATACCCCTAGTAGAGTGTGCAAATGGGTAATCTCATTCCAAGAGAGTAAAATGAGCTGAAATAGCGAGGGGGAACCTCTACTACAAAAAATAGGACTAAACCTAGAAAAAATAATCATCAAGGAAGCTATAGTGATAAACCCATACTAATAGATGGGGACCCTGTAAGAGCTAGAATCAAAATCAACACATCCAAAGGACCTCTCTGACAGCTAGGATTCGGGTCTCAATAGGAAAGCAAGTGGTAAAAGGCACGAAAGAGCCGACTTTCTACTAGAAAATTACAGTTCAAGAAAAAGGTGATGGTGGAACCTAAGGTGCGACGTACCATATCACCAAGTAAGAGGAAAAGAACTAAAGTAGAGAGGGAGCACTCTCACCACTAAGGATAACAACTTTGAACGAGAAAAAGATCACTGTGGTAACACCCACATAAACTAGTGAGACTCTGTGGGAAGTGAAAGTGACATTAACACATTCATAAGACTAATTTGGCAACTGAGCCTAGTGTATGAATGGTAAGATAGGTCATGAGAAGGAGTAGAAGAATTGATCTTCTAATAGGAGATCAAAGTTCTCAAAGTAGTGATGTTAACATCCAAGACAGGATATACTACTTCTCACATAGGAAGATAACTCTAGATAGTAAGGGAGCACACTCACTACCTGAGGATAACAATCATGAGTAAGATTGAACAGAGATCGAAGGGTCATAATCGTAACACCTACCTGAAAGTTCATTAGGGATGTTAAGCCCTTATGAACTAGCCCAAGGTTAATTAACAGAGAGGTGAATTGGTATTTTAAAAAAAATCTTTCACAATACAAAAGTCAAACCAGAATCCACCACAAAGAAAACTAAAGTATGGAAATTAAATGCGGAAATAATAAAAGAAAAGAACACACCAATTTTACAGTGGTTCGGTCAAACCTTGACCTACGTCCACTTCTTGGAGGCACCCTCCGAGTATTGCACTAAACTAAGAGTCTCTCCTTTAGCCCCCACAGCTAAGTGAAGAAGCCCTTACAAAATCACTTCCACCTCCCCCGGTGTGGCGGAGTCGCCGGGTCCTTTGACACATAAGAGATCTTCTTCTTCTGTGAACTTCCCTCAAGACAAGCCTTAAACACGATGGTACTGAGGTACAAGCTTGCTGGAGAAATCGTGTGGAATCTCCCTCCACACTCCCTTGAGTCCCCCCTCATAGGATCTTCTCCCTCTCTCAAACTTTACCTTTTCCTCTCTTCCTTTCAAGCTCTCTCAACAAATTTCCCCCAGAAGAATGAAGCTACAATGGCTACCAAAGACACTTACAAAAGTGCCTTGTCAAAATCTTAAATAGAAGATCTCAAAATGAGCTCATTAATACAACTTGTCAACTTTATCGTCCTGGCCGATATGAATATCATCATGGTCGATCATTACAAAATAAGCTCAATCAGCTAGAATGATTTGGGACGATAAGAAGAAAATTGGTTACATCATTCAGGCCGATACAGTATCGTCCTAGCAAATTAGTTCAAATATGAGTATAATCATCCTTATCATTGCCCAGAATAGAGTCTGGCCAATGTCAATTGTCCAGGATATCGTCCTGGCTGATCCTGCGATCAACTCGGCCGATGTGATCGTATCAATTAGCCTTAATTCCTTTCTATAATTACCAGATTAATTTAGACATAATTATGATGGATCATCCAGGACGATATTTAGATCATCCTGATCAATTCCTAAAATAAAGAATATCAAAATTGATCATGGTGGCTGATTCTTTCTTAATTGAGCCTATCATCCTGGCTGATACAATTATCATCCAGGCTGATCGGCTTAAAGTTGACTACCTTAATGAGGATGATGCCTTATTTAGGATTTTTATTTTTGAACCGATTGTCCAAGACGATATAAATATCATCCCGGATGATATGACCAAAAATAGTCAACTCTTAGGAACAGTTAAAAGTCCTTCTAAGGTGTGTGTGTGCAAAGTTAGTTAGCATCAGAAACCACACAAATTATAATAGACTCAAGAAAGGAAAAAGGTACAAGGTGACTCAGACCTAGTTTACCTAATCTTGAGCTGGTTCCAAATTGCATTCTGATCTTATGGACATAAAATATCAGTAGGTAAGGCAGTCGTAGAGAAATAAAAGTGTTTGCTATCATCAAAATCATAATCCATGAAAATAGATTCACAATAATCTCCCCTTTTTTAGGATGGCAAATATTATTGGTTGGATTTGCAAAAAAAAATCATGTTATCCTAATCTCTCCCTTATTAAAATAAAACTTTTAAAAAATAGGGGAAATTAAAATTTTTATTTTAAAAGAAGAAAAAAAAAGATACAAATACAACAATACATTTTCACTCTTTAACATTATCAAAAAGAGAATGAGCACAAACAATAAGGATAATAAAAAAACTGATTAAAAGATAAAAAATGATTCGTGATCAAGTGAAGACAAAATCAAATATTCTTAAAATGAAAAAGTTACCTCTTGATTTTATTCAAAAACTTGGTAAGGAATAGATTGACAACGCACAATCCAGAAAATGTTAGAAATTCAGAAATTGTTAATCCAAGCTGAAGTTCTTTTAAAGGCTCAAAAACTTTTTAATCTAATATCTAAATCAAGGAATAAATTAGAAGAACAAATACTAGTTTTTCAAAACTCCTTTCATAAAACATATCTATTAGAGGATTAATGCAAAAATTGGTGAATCAAGAATCATGGTTTTCAAAATCAAGTATAAAAATA
Source organism: Dendrobium catenatum (assembly GCF_001605985.2). Classification (NCBI taxonomy): domain Eukaryota; kingdom Viridiplantae; phylum Streptophyta; class Magnoliopsida; order Asparagales; family Orchidaceae; genus Dendrobium; species Dendrobium catenatum. Next base: position 4,958,357 of record NW_021319518.1, on the reverse strand, counting down.
TCAAGGGTTTTCTTAAGCTTTATGTAAAATAGAAAAAGTAAGCATACTCTTTATGGGCTCATTTTATGCCTCTTATCAATTTTTGGTGCACTTTACGCATCTTTTACTTTTTAATACACTTTATGTATCTTTCTCAATTTAGCTTCATTGCGCATCTTTTGATTTGGCATCATTAGCCACTTTGTTGATTTGGCATCATTGGATTTTTTTTTAATTAAATATTCTACCTTTCTGAAATTTTTTAAAATAAAAGTAAACTCATTCTATTGATAAAGCGAACTACTTGTTTAAGAAAATTATGAGGTAGATTCAACAACTTGCAAAAGATCTCTATGCGATAAATAAAAATATAGGGAGATGAAAAATATCAGTTTCAAAATCCAATTTATAATATAATGAAGATTTTAAATCAAAAGTAAAATAACATTTTTAAGAAAGAGATAGAGAGACAAAATCATGAGATTCATTCCTTTGACTATTTTTAGAGAAGTCAAGCACAACTTTTATAAAAATTCAAGAAATAAAAAACAGAAGGTAGGTTTTTCATTTTTAGAAAAGTGAACGTGTGTGTTAATCAGAGAGAATTTCACAAAATTAAGTATAAAAGCAAATTTAAAATTTCAAAGCAATAACAAAAATGAAGAAAAACAAAATCGAAAGAAAATAAAATAAATAAAAACACAGAAAATAATTAAAAACAAAACACAACACAAACAAATAAACACACAAACTAGGCCTTTAAATATCATCTTACTCCTGGTTTAATGATTCAGAAGCTAGGTCTTCCTAGGAGATTTTTTTTTTCAGTACTTTCCCTTTCTATAATTTGCATAGCTTTACCCTTTTCTTTTGTAGAAAGAGTTTTCAAATTCGGACACTAATTTTTCATATGTCCAGGCTTCATACATCCAAAGCAAACAATGTTAGAAGTAATCTTAATATTCTTACAATTTTAATCTTTTTTCCACTTTTGTTGATGCTTACGCTTTGGTGAATTTTTTAATTTACTTGACAAGTTATTTCTTTCGTCACCAACTAAGCCACTTTCCTCTATATTTTTAGCGTTTAGCACTATTATCTCTCTTGCATCCAAAAGTCTTTGATTCAAACTTTGCTCGTAGGCAATGAGTGAGCCAATTAAATTATCATAAGAATATTCATTCAAATTCTTTGATTCACAAATAGAAATAACTTTAGCATCAAACTTATCAAGTAGACAGCGTAGAATTTTATTAACTTTTTCAAAGTTTGAAAACTCTTTACCTAAAGCATGCAATGATGTAATAATTTGAATAAATTTAGTATACATGTCTAAGATCGTCTCATAAGGTTTCATGCAAAAAAGTTCATAATCATGCATTAAAATATTCAACTTGGATTGCTTGATTTCACTAGTGCCTTGATATATGGTGTGTAACTTATCCCAAATTTCTTTAACAATAGTGCAAGTTGAAACTAACATACAATCTTTAGAATTTAAAGTGTAAAAGAAAAAATAGTTTAAAGATTTTGCATTAAATTGAGCATTGATTTTCTCTTCTCTACTCCATTGATTAAAAGGAATATCAGTTTTAATTCCATAAAAAATACGAGATGGTATAGAATAACCAGTTAAAATCATATGTCACATACGAAAATCAATTGATTGCAAAAATGTAGACATGCAAATTTTCCAAAAACAAATGTAATATTTTCAAATAAAGGTGGTCTGGTGATTGAGTAACATTCCACAATATTACGACTAGAAAAATTAGCCTTGGATCGAAAATTCAATAGCTTTCAAAAACTAGATTTTATGAATCCTGCTCTGATACCACTTGAATGTTCGTTAGGGATGTTAGGCCCTTATGAACTAACCCAAGGCTAATTAAGAGAGAGGTGAATTGGTATTTTAAAAAAAGTCTTTCAAAATAAAAAAGCTAAATCAAATCTACAACAAAGAAAACTAAAGTGCGGAAATTAAATGCGAAAATAATAAGGGAAACAACACACCAGATTTATAGTGGTTCAGCCAAACCTTGACCTACGTCCACTCTTCAGATGCACCCTCTAAGTATTGCACTATACTAAGTGTCTCTCCTTTAGCCCCACAGTTAGGCAGAGAAGTCCTTTCAAAATCACTTCCACCGTCCCCGGTGCGGCAGAGTCGCCGGGTCCTTTGACACTAAAGAGATCTTCTTCTTCTGTGAACTTCCTTCAAGACAAGCCTTGAATTTGATGGTACTAAGGTGTAAGCTTGCCGGAGCAACCATGTGGAATTCGTGTCCACACTCCCATGAGTCCCCCCTCACAAGATCTTCTCCCTCTCTCAAACTTCACCCTTTCCCCTCTCCCATTCAAGCTCTCTCTTCAAGTTTCCCCCAAAAGAATAAAGCTACAATGGCAACAAAATAAGAAGTACTATGGCAACAAAATAGATTCACAACACTACACTAATTGTGTAGGACCCTATGGGGAGTAAAAGCAACAAAATAACATTCATAGGACTACTCTAGTAACTAAGAGTAGAGCGTGAATGGTGAAGTAGGTTAGTGAAAGAAACGAATGAGCTGATCTTCCACTAGAAAATCTAGACTCCTGAGGATGTGATGCTAACATCTGAGATAAGAAGTACTACATTACAACCAAGAAATAACTCTGAGGTGACAAGGGAGCACACCTGACACCAAGTATAGTAATCATGAGTGAAATCCATAATTATCAGATGGTCACATTGGTAACACCTACCCTAACTGGGTGGGACCCTTTGAGGAGCGAAAGTGACAGTAACACATTCATAGGTCCACTCTAGCAACTTAGAGTAATGCATGAATAAGAGAGTAGTCTGCCAAAAAAGAATAGAAGAGGGTTGATCTTTCCTCTAAAAGACCAAAGCTTGTATGGCAGTGATGCCCTTATCCAAGGCATGATGTATCACATCACTAACTAAAATAATTAAAATCATGAAAAATAATACCTAAATGGATATGCCTTCATCCTTGAGGCAGACACCAAGGTACCTCAATGGAAAGGGAAGAAAAAGTACTTTGGGGAACTTGTGCCCTTAGAGAGTTTTATTAGGTTCCTCCTATAATAAGGGCAACCAGTTTTGCTCTACTAAGAGCTTCCCTCTTTTTATCACATGCATTATTTTAAAGTGAGGGAATAGTAAATGGATTTAATAACCTAGGTCATGTTCGTCGCATAAACAAAAGTGTGGAAAGAGATCATATAGGATCTTGTAAGGGAGTGAAGTATTGGTTTTGATAACCCATATAACATTTAACTCATGTGAATGGACTGGGAGCACAGTCATAATAAAATTAATATAAAAATACAATCAAATTAGGGTAGGAGATCAACATTACCACTCCTGACCAAAATAGGGTGGCATGGACCCAGTATCCTAACTCAAAAGAGTCTAATCTAAAGACTACTATATCCCCGATCAAATTCAACTCAAGTGAATGAACTGGGGGCTACAACTATCTGCTCAGGATTGATAGGATGAAGAAACTCAAATAGGGATAGTGGATCTCTATCACCACACCTGACTATAATAGGAGGGTGTCGACCCAGTATCATATTTAAAAAATAAACTTAAAACCTACTGGTTTTGAAATCCCATACCACACTTGGGGTGGCAAGTGAAACTGGAGATTAAGCCCCACAAGGGGGAGAACAAACTAAGATTCTATGCACTAGAACTAATGTGATTGGTGCGCACAGACAGTAGTATAAAACATCACTACGGCATATTAGCGTATCTCCTTTAAGGATAATCTCATACTCTTCAAAGCAAATATTGTGTGGTAGAGGGCAAATCGTCGTGGCTACACAAACTACTGAAAAGTAAGAGGAATCCTTTTAGGAGCTATATATACAGAGGGATATCTATAGGAGGTAGGGGGTCCTCCTATAATGCACTAGACTCAGGCATAGTACTTTTTTCAAGTACTACCTGTTGATAAAGGGCATGGGGTGAACACCATTTATATCAACAAGTCCGTAGGCACTACCTTCATAAACTTGCTCTACATTGAAAGGGCCTTCCCAAATAGGCTCAAACTTACCACTTCAGCGATGATGCAAAATGATTAGCTTACACAAAACTAAAACTAGATCACATACTCGAAAAGTGCAGGGTCTAACAAGGCAATCGTGGTGCCGGACCATTCGGGCCTTGTATAGCTTAAGGCTCTGATAAGCTTGTTAACAAAGCTCTTCTAAACCATCAAGCTCTTCCAACCTTAGTCGGGAATTATCTTTATTAGATAGATTATAACTAACTGCCACACGCAGTAAGGGGAGCTCGACCTCAAGTGGGAGGACTGCTTCAACCCCAAAACCTAAAGCATATGGGGTGTACTGAGTAGGTGTATGGTTGGTAGTCTTATAGTTCCATAATGTTTCAAGTAACCTATCATGCCATTATCTTTTATTGAAACAAGAATTTTCCTTATCAGTTGCACAAGAGTTTTATTAAATGCCTCTGCCAAACCATTGACTTTGGGATAGTAAATCGAAGAGTATCGCCAATTAATGTTATGGCGGCGGGCAAATCCGCTATCAGAAATTCTACGATGCGGAACACCAAAGAAATAAATAATATTATCATGAAAGAAATGCATGACATCCTTTGATTTAACTTCTCTTAGTGGGACAGCCTCTGCCCACTTAAAGAAGTAATCAATGGCAGCTAAAATAAACTTATGACCCTTAGAAGAAGGAGGATCTATAGAACCCACTATATCTATGCCCCAGCCCTCAAATGGCCAAGAAGAAACAGTTGGGTGCAACAGATTAGGGGGTTGGTGAATCACCGTGCCATGAATCTGGCACTATTGGCATCTCTTAGCGTGCTCCATATAATCGTGGATCTTAGTCAGCCAGTCGTAGGCAAGGTGTTTAATTCTACCTTTCATTTGAGGTCTGGATTGATGGGCACCACAAAGCCCTTCATGTATCATGCTCATGACCCTACTAGCCTCTTCTTTATTAAGGCATCACAACCATATTTTGTCAAAAGAGCTTATATATAAGGTTTCATTTACATAGGTGAATGATAGAGCTCTCTTTCTAATTTGAACGATGAGTGATCTATCATTCTGAAGCCTACCATGCTTAAAGTATTTTATGAAGGGCTCTCTCCATTCTGACTCCTCATCAACAACATACACTGTGAGGGTCTGATTGGGAGAATGCAAGTCTGCGGGGTACAGGGCTTGATGATACTGGACAAAAATAGACATGGGGTTTCCAGTAGGGTCAGCTAATTCTTTTGCTAACTTGGCCAAAGCATCTACTTTTCCATTTTCAAATCTAGGATTCTTGGCCAAAGTTACTTCTGGTATAAAGCATAAGAGCTCTATGACTTTGTTATAATATGTTAATAGCTCAGGCTTAAGCACTTGGTAAACTCCAGCAACTTGATTTATTATTAGTTGGGAGTCTCCAAAGATTTTCATCCGCATAATATTCATCTGAATGGCCAAATCTAACCCCAAAATCAGAGCTTCGTACTCAGCTTCATTATTAGTAAGTGGTTTTGATAAACTATAAGAGTACTATAGAGTATGGCCTTCAGGGGACACAAAAATTAGGCCTAATCCTACCCTAATTGTAAAAGTTTCATATGGCTTTAAAACTTTAACGGATGCGCCCCGTCAAAGTAAAACTCTGAAGTAGGGGACTCCTATTCATCCACACTTATGGTTAGTTCATCATGTAGATCATCATTGAGTGGGAAGTCAGCAAGGATTAGGTGATGGACTAAGAAGACAGCTAAAGCCTATCCCTTGACGGCCCGTTGAGGAACAAAAGTGATATCAAATTTCAGTAAGATTATAGACCACCGTGCTAGATGACCTGAGAGGGTCGGATGGGTCATCAAGTACTACAATGGGTTGACTCGTGAGATCAAGTTAATCTTATGTGAAAGCATATAATGCCTAAGCTTTTGTACCACGAAGATCAAGGATAAACATTGCTTTTCTATTGCTGGGTACTTAAGCTCCGTAGGTATCAATCGCCTGGTGAGGTAGTACAAGGCATTCTCCTTACCTTCCATATTCTCTTGAGCCAATAATATACCTAAGGACTCATCTAGGGCTATAGTGTAGAGAATCAACGACCTACTTGGGATCGGTGCAGCTAAAATAGGGGGGTTCATCAGGTAGCGCTTTATACTCTCAAAGACCTCTTGATAACACTCATACCAATTGAATCGAGCATCCTTCTTTACTAGGGAAGAGATGGGATAACACCTACAAGAAAGATTGGAGATAAATCTCCACAAGAAAGCAAGTTTACCCTGAAAAGAACCACAACTGGGTAAGACTATTAGGGGGTTTTAAATCTACTATGGCTTTGATCATAAAAGGGTCTATCTCAATGTCATGATAGAAAATTATGAACCACAAGAACTTTCCTACACTAACTCCAAATACGCATTTTAAGGGATTCATCTTTAGATCAAATTTATACAGGCGTCCAAAAATGATTCGTAGATCTCGAAGGTGATTTCCACGGGCCCTGCTTTGACTACCAAATCATTCACAAAGCACTCAACTTGCTCATGTAGCATCTCATCAAAGATAATAGTCATTGCATTTTGGTAGGTGGCCCCGGCATTTTTGAGGCCGATGGGCATCACCTGGTCATAGAATACACCTATAGGTGTACGAAACACAGAAAATTTCTAATCATTAGGGTTCATATTGAAAGTTCTCTAATGGCACTAGAAAGTTTGTTAAGGATGTTAAGCCCTATAGAACTGGCCCAAGGCTAAATAAAGAGAGTGGTGAATTGGTAAAGAAGAAACTTTAAGCAAAGTACAAACCAAAATAACCACAAAGAAAACAAATACGGAAATTAAATGCGAAAGTAAATAATAAGAAAGAACACACTGGATTTATAGTGGTTCGGTCAAACCTTGACCGACGTCCACTCCTTGGAGGAACCCTCCAAGTATTGCACTAAAACAAGTGTCTCTCCTTTAGCCCCCACAGCTAGGCGGAGAAGCCCTTACAAAATCACTTCCACCTTCCCCGGTATGACAGAGTCGCCGGGTCCTTTGACACCAAAGAGATCTTCTTCTTTGGTGAATTTCCCTCAAGACAAGCATTAAATCCGATGGTATTAAGGTGCAAGCCTGCCAGAGCAACTGTGTGGAATCCCCATCCACACTCCCTTGAGTCCCCCCTCACAGGATCTTCTCCATCTCTCAAACTCCACCCTTTTCTCGCTCCCTTTCAAGCTTTCTCTTCAAGTTTCCCTCACAAGAACGAAGCTATAATATCTGTTAAAGACACTTACAAAGTGTCTTGTCATAGCTTAAATAAAAGAGCTAAAAACGAGCTCATTAATGCAAGTTGCCGACTTTATCTTCCAGGATGATAGGCATATCGTCCTGGCCGATTAGTTCAAATATGAGGAAAATTGTCCTGAATATTGCCCTGAAATGAAGCTGGCTGATGTCTAATAGGCCCAGACGAAATCACCATTAATTGCTTTCCAAAATTGCCAGAGAAATTTTGGAAAAAATAATCCTGGATCGTCCTGGCCGATATTTTATAGTCCAGGCCGATCCACAGGGCCGATGTCCAAAAATAAGTATTTCCTAAGTAGATCTAGCGGCATATTCTTTCTGAATTGAGCCTATCATCCTGACCGATACAAAATCGTCCAGGATGATGTGTTTTGCAGAAAGACGACTGCTTTAATGAGGATGCACTAATTAAGGTTTCTGATTTTGAACAGATCATCCTGGCCGATATAAATATCATCCAGGACGATGTTACCAAAAATAATAAATTTTAGGGAACAGTTAGAAACTCTTATACGTTACAAAGCATCAGGAGCCATAATAAGTACAATAGACTCAAGAAAGAAAAAACTGTACAAACTGACTCAGACCTAGTCTACCCAATCTTGAGCTGATTCCAAATTATAGTCCGATCGTGTAAACCTAAAATATCAGTACATAAGGCAGTCGTAGAGAAATAAAAATGTTTGCTATCATCAAAATCATAAACCATTGATCCACAATAATCTCCCCCTTTTTGATGATGGCAAACAATTCAATTTGAATTTTTTAAAAAATTAATTTCTCCTAATCTCCCCCTTACTAGAATAAACCCTTTTAAAAAAATAGGGGAGATAAAAATATTTTTGTTGTTTTAAATTTTTTTTTTTTTTAAAAGATACAAATTTAACATTACATTCTCTCCCTTTGACATTATCAAAAAGAGAAGAGGCACAAACAAAAATCAAAACAAACAGAAGACAAAAACGTTCTCTGATCTAGTTAAAAAAAACAAATATTCTTAAAATGAGAAAGTTACCTCTTAGTTTTAATAAAAAAACTTAGTAGAATTGGAATGACAACGCATAGCCCAGAAAAGGTTAGAAATCCAGAATTTGATCATCCAAACTCAAGTTCTTTTAAAAGGCTCAAAAAACTTTTTAATTCAATATCTAATTCAAAGAATAAATTAGAGAAAGAAACAGTTATTTTTCAAAACTCCTTCCATAAAATATATCTAATAGAAGATTAATCCACGAATTGTTGAATTAGGAATCAAGATTTTCAAACTCTTGTATCGAAAGTATCAAGGATTTTCTTAAGCTTTTAAGAAGTACAATAATGGTAAGCATTAAACTTTATGGGCTCATTTTATACCTCTTAACAATTGGTTGGCACACTGCGCATTTTTTGATTTTTGATACACTTTTGTGTATATTTTTCAATTTGGCGTCATTGTGCATCTTTTATTTTTAGCATCATTGGCCAATTTTTTTTATTTGATATGTTACCTTTCTGAAGTCTTAAAAATAAAAGTAAACCCATCCTATTGATAAAGCGAATTCTTGATTAAGAAAATTATGAGTTAGATTCAATAACTTGCAAAAGATCCATATGCGATAAATAAAATATAGGGAGATAAAAAATTTAGTTTCAAAGACTAATTTAAAAGATGAAAAAGATTTTAAATCAAAAGTAGAATAGCCTCTTTTAGGAAATAGAGATAGAGAGTAAAAAATATGAGTTTCCTTTCTTTGACTATTTTAGAGAAGTCAAAGACAACTTACAAAAGATTTCAAAAAAAAATAGGAAGTAGATTTTTCATTTTTAGAAAAGTGAATGTATGTGTTGATCAAAAAAAAACTTTCACGAAAATGAAAATTTCAAAGAATAAATAAAAAAAAATATAAAATAAAAATGAAAAATATAAGAATAAAAACACAACAATAAAACACGAAAGGATTTTAACCATTATCTCTCTCCTCGTCCGATGCTTCAGAAACCAGATCTGCCCATGAGATTTTTTGCCTTTCATTATTTTTCTAGTTTAAATTTTGATTTTCCTTACCCTTTTCTTTCATAGGAAGAATTCTTAAATTAGGGCACTAATATTTTATATGTCCAGGCTTCCTACATCGAAAGCAAATAACGTTAGAAGAAATATAGACATCCTTACCACTTTTACCTTTTTTCCACTTTTGCTTATGCTTTGATGAGCTTTGTGATTTGCTTGTCAAGTTATTGCATTCATCACCAACTAATCTATCTCTTTCTATATCTTCTGTTTTTAGAACAATCGTTTCACCTGCATCCAAAAGTCTTTGACCAAAACCTTACTCGTAGGTAATGAGTGAGCCAATCAAATTATCAATAAAATAATCATTCAAATCTTTTGATTCACAAATAGAAACTACTTTGGCATTAAACTTATCCAGTAGACAACGAAGAATTTTGTTAACTTTTTTAAAATTTGAAAATTCTTTAACTAAAGCATGCAATGAGGTTACAATTAGAATGAATCTGGTATACATGTCTAAGATTGTTTCATAAGATTTCATGGAAAATAATTCAAAATCATGCATTAACAAATTCAACTTGGATTCCTTGATTTCATTCGTGCCTTCGTATATGGTTTGTAGTTTATCCCAAACTTCCTTACCAGTAGTGCAAAAGGATATTAACATGAAATCTTCTGAATTTAAAGCACAAAAAAAGCAATTTAAAGATTTTGCATTCAGTTGGGCATTTACTTGTTCTTCCCTATTCCATTGATTAAAAGAAATATCAGTTTTAAACTCCATTAATAATACGTGACGGTGATGAATAACCAGTTAAAATCATATGCCACATGCGAAAATCAATTGATTGCAAAAAAATAGACATGCAAATTTTCCAAAAATCAAATGTAATATTTTCAAACAAAGGTGGTTTGGTGATTGAATAACCTTCCGCAATATTATGATTTATAAAATAAGCCATGGATCAAAATTCAAAAGTTTTTAAAAACTTATTTTATAAATCCGGCTCTGATACCACTTGAAAGTTCTATGATGGCACTAGAAAGTTTGTTAAGGATGTTAAGCCCTATAGAACTGGCCCAAGGCTAAATAAAGAGAGTGGTGAATTGGTAAAGAAGAAACTTTAACTAAAGTACAAACCAAAATCACCACAAAGAAAACAAATGCGAAAATTAAATGCGTAAGCAAATAATAAGAAAGAACATACCGGATTTATAGTGGTTCGGTCAAACCTTGACATATGTCCACTCCTTGGAGGAACCCTCCAAGTATTGCACTAAAATAAATGTCTCTTCTTTAGCCCCCACAGCTAGGCGGAGAAGCCCTTACAAAATCACTTCCACATTCCCAGGTGCGGCAGAGTCGCCGGGTCCTTTAACACCAAAGATATCTTTTTCTTTGGTGAACTTCCCTCAAGATAAGCCTTTAATCCGACGGTATTAAGGTGCAAGCCTGCCGGAGCAACCGTGTGGAATCCCCCTCCACACTCCCTTGAGTCCCCCCTCACAGGATCTTCTCCCTCTCTCAAACTCCACCCTTTACTCACTCCTTTTCAAGCTTTCTCTTCAAGTTTCCCCCACAACTACGAAGCTACAATGGCTACCAAAGACACTTATAAAGTGTCATGTCATAGCTTAAATAGAAGAGCTAAAAATGAGCTCATTAATGTAAGTTGCCGACTTTATCGTCCAAGATAATAGTCATATCATCCTGGACGATTAGTTCAAATATGAGGAAAATTGTCCTGAATATCACCCTAAAATGAAGCTGGCCAATGTCTAATCAGCCCGGATGATCTTGCGATTGGGCCGGACGAAATCACCATTAATTAATTTCCAAAATTGCCAGAGAAATTTTGGAAAAATTGTCCTGGATCATCCTGGATGATATTTTATAGTCCAGGCCGATCCACCAGGCCGATGTCCAAAAATAAGTATTTTCTAAGTATATCTGACATCAGATTTTTTCTGAATTCAGCCTATCATCTTGGTCGATACAAAATCGTCCAGGATGATGTGTTTTGCATAAAGATGACTGCTTTAATGAGGATGCCCTAATTAGGGTTTCTACTTTTGAACAGATCGTCCCAGTCGATATAAATATTGTCCAGGACGATGTTACTAAAAATAGTAAACTTTAGGGAATAGTCGGAAACTCTTATACGTTACAAAGCATCAGAAGCCACAATAAATACAATAGACTCAAGAAAGAAAAAAGTGTACAAACTTGCTCAGACCTAGTCTACCCAATCTTGAGCTGGTTCCAAATTGTAGTCCAATCGTGTGAACCTGAAATGTCAGTATATAAGGAAGTCGTAGAGAAATAAAAATGTTTGCTATCATCAAAATCATAAACCATTGATCCGCAACACATATTTATCTGATTGTAACCAGATGAACCATCCACGAATGAGAAAAAGCTATGGGATGATGCTATATCCACCATAAGATTAGGGATACAAAGAGGAAAAACATCTTTAGGATATTCCTTATTCAAGTCACGAAAGTCAATATAGACATGAATCTGTCCGCTCTTCTTTCGGAATGGAATAATGTTGGTAAGCCAGGTAGGGTACATCTCTTCCCTAATAAAATTAGCTTCTATACTCTTCTTGGTTTCAATGATCACATGTTTTTCTATCTATAACCTCATCCTATGAGGTGCTTATTTAACAGGAACTGCATCAGGCTTAATGGCTAACTTATGGACTGCTACCTCAAGATTTAGACCAGGCATCTCAGTGTAGTTCCAGGCAAAATAGTCTATAAACTTAGTTAGCAACTTAATGTATTCTTGAGCCTCTAAATCAGATAGTAGGACACTATGAAAGATAGGCCTAGGATCTGACTCAGTGTCTAAGTTAACCTCACATAGTTCATCCATGACAGAAGTGATGTCATCCTCAAACCCTTGTGGAGCATCATGAACTCTATCCTCACCACTATCCGAGTCTTCTTCATATGCAAGACAAACAACCGGATAAGAATGAGAGACAATATGAATATTGGCAATTTGGACTGATTTAATCCCATATAACCTACACCTCATAGACCTTGAGGGAAATCAGTCTACTAAACTCGGGCTTGCTATAGGGATTGTTCGTAAAGCCAAGTGGAATGGAACAAACAAGACCCCACTCAACACAACTCTCTATAACAGGAGAAAAGAAATGCAGGGTACTTTTAACCTCTATCTCTATAGCGGTCTCCTCCGGGTCTTGGCTCACAGGACCCAGTGGGTATCTACACTACGGGGTGAAGAGGCACACTCTTTAGCCCGTGCTGGCCAGAATGTATCATACAAGTGGGGTATGGGGTGCTCATCAGTCCATAGTGAGCCATCATCACTAGTGGAAGGAGCGTTAGGAGCTCTTTGACTGGAATCCTCAAGTCCTATCCAGCATATTTGATGGTTAGAAGGTTGTCCACTAGTAGTTTGATGCTGGAGGTCCTCTTCTTCATCTGAGCTACTATTGACAATTAATCCACCCTCAGGTATCAAATAGTTACGAAAGGTAGGATGTGAGCCAAAACCAACAGAATATGAAGGTGATGAAGGGACTGAACAATGACGGATATCTCTCACTTCATCATCTAAAGAGTCATACTCTACATTCAAAGAAGAAGTATAAATATGAGGGGGAGGAGGGGTCCGAGTGTCATAGTTCTGCGGCTCACGGGTCAATCCTCTACCTCTACCTCATACTCCCCTACCTCTACTAGGGGGAACATCGTACCTCACTATAAATTCAAAAGGATATCTATCAAAATGTGTAGTGAAAAAACCTGGCTCAATGTTAACCTATGATGGACCCTATACTAAAGATTCTATAGGACCCTGTACAGATGACTGTGTAGGACCCTATACAACACTAGAGTGTGTCACTAGTGCTTGGGCAGGTGGAGGTTTACAAGTCTTTTGAGGTTTATAGTACTCAGTGTCATCATAAATAGAGATCTCATGCATGGAAAAGGGCTGGGTGTCTCCAGGAATGGTATAGTAGACCTCATTCCTCATAAACATAATACATTGGTGCAAGGTAGAGGGTACCATTCCATACTTATGGATCCAAGGCCTTCTTAAGAGAGGTCTGTATGAAGTATCAGCCTCAAGTACATGAAACTTTACCTCAGTTAGAAAATTCCCAAACTTCAGAGGCAGGGTAATGGACCCTAGGGCTCATTGGCCTTGGTCACCTTTCAACATAATCTTATCTAAAGCGAGATTCAAATGACATAGGGAGAAGCCCTTTAAAGTTTCATGGGAAAGAATATTTACTGAAGCCCCTAGATTGATGAGGACCCTGTTTATGTTTTTATCCTTTTCTTTTGTATTTTTAGCCATCCTAGGTGGAAGGACTTTCCCTAAATGCAAATGAACTTCCTATATTGAGTCATCCTCAGCTGGAATTCTTTTGGTTCAGTGGTGGTGGCTTGTGTTGGTTCTAAGGAAAGTGCCTGGAGTGGGTTCTCGGATTCATCTTCTAAATACATGTAACAACTACCCTCTAGTATGGTGAATGATGGTTCATCTTCATACTCAGATTCAGACTCATTATTACACTCATAATCATTCACATTATAAGAGACATGTAAAGCTTGAGAAGAGTGAGTACTAGAAGGAATTCAAGTTAAAGCAGTATTTAAAAAACAATAGAAGTAGTCAGAATCACTCTCTTCTATTTTTTCATCATTAATAGAAGGGAGAATAAAGTCTTTCAGCATAAGTGCTGGAAAAAATCCCGTCTTTTTCTCTGAAGTTACAACAAATTTTTCTCTTTTATACATTTTCTTAGTACAAATAAAAGCAAAAAAAGAAATGTGCTCATCTGGCAATACAACAGAAAGACAAGAAGGAAGAGGTGCTGGCGTAGTAATTGAAGCTGTATATATCGACTTGGCCTGGGAAGGCCTCCTCTCAACTACCTATGAACACTAAACTGCTCGATCAATCATCTACTTAGTCTTATTGGAGAGTGCTAACTGTCACTCTCCCTCAGAACTACGGGGTGATCTACTACTACTGCCCTGATTGTAACTCTGACTATCACTGTAGCTGGGACTGTGGCTAGCACTGAAGATCATCTGAACTATCTACGTAGCCTTGCCATTGGGCTGTACCAAATCACATTCTTGGAGGTGTATATGTCCGGTGGCCATCAAAATCTCTACTTTATCCTTGAAAATATAGCTGCCTTCCAAAATATGCCCAATGTGTCTATGGTAAGGAAAATAGAGTGGGTGGTCTGTCTGTCCCTCCTCCTCCACTCTATTATTATTTAGGAATGTCAGAATGTTCTTCTTAGTTAGGAATTTAAATATTTTTCTTACACTTTCCCTTTTGAAGGGATATTTTTTACTAAGCATCTCCTATAGGTACTACTGACTCTCTAGAGTCCTACGGGAGGGTCTAGACTGTGCTGCTGACTGACCAGAAGAGTGTGACTGCTACTGTACTATTGAACTTCCTAAAGGCTTCTTTCCCGTATCTGATGGTCCATAGGTATTATGTACCTCCCCTCTCCTAGGTGGAGGTGCCCCTGAAGACTCCTGCCGTTGAGGTCTGTGTGAAGGCTGATTCTCAATCTTAGGAGGGACTGCCTCGGGAATGCTGTCCTGCAAACTGACAACCTTCATCAACAACTTCTAGAAGGTCTAATGCTGAATCTCTTAAGGTAGGGTGCTATAGGACCATCCATGTTCTTTAATAATATATTAACTACATGTTGCTCCTATAATTATGCATAATACTGCAAAATGAGATTCCTCTATCTGACTATGTAATTTGGGAGAGTCTCTCGAGGGTGCTATCAAGTGACCACTAACTCTCCTATAGTAACTCAGTGCTCTGCACTAACAAACCTCTATATGAACAACTGCTCTAGCACTATAAAGGTTCAAACCGAGTCATTGGGAAGGTTGGCGTACCAAGCAAACACCACCATAAAAAAGATACTGATGAAAAGTATCAACAGCAGTGCATCGTTCCCCCTATGTTGCAATATATGGCTCGATACTGAGTCACATGCTGCCTCAAGTTCTCAAGATGTCAAAGACTTTGAATCATGGGGGGATAAAATCAGGAGGGTAAGGCTCCCTCTCGTACTCTACTGAGTAAGACCTACCTCTGCTAACAGGCTCTTCAGCCTTCCTAGAAGAAATGACCTGCTCGACCTTCTAGGCTATCAAATCCTAGATCTGGCAAGCTGATAACTGTACTGGCTGACTCTAGGCTGAAGGAGTGTGAGCAGGTGCTGTGGGTGGTATCGGGACTGCTCTCTAGACCCTGTAGACTCCTATGGGGTCTAGTGAAACTGGTGGAATAACTAGCTTATCCCTGAAAATACTAGTAGTGGCTGCACCTATCATCTGTGGCATTGCCCCAAGGCTGTCAACTGTGCAGTCATTGCTACCATGGTTTTGTCCATCTCTGCCATTTGTGCCTAGAGGTGTAGAACTATAGCTTCTGTATCCACTGACCTGTGAGATCCAACCATCCGGGTTCTCCCTACTCGTCATCCTCAGGATCCCTCTGCTCATCTTAGCGACCTCATCAGATAACCACACAAACTCTTTGTATTGATACATCCTCATCCAACTTTTCTCCAAGAGTGTCATCCTCAGAGAAGGCCTGACAGAGTGCTTTTATGTACGGACTCATCAGGGAAGTGATCCTATGGGGATCAAGAACTAACTGAGTCTCGATCCGAACTGGTGAACCATCAGGAGGGACTACATCATCCACATATGCTATCGTATCACACACCATCATAACTGCCTCTGACTCAGAGGATACTACTGTCTATGACTTTCCAACTGTGTCTACTGGCTGAACTATCTCAGCTGGCTGAACTGTGTCGACAGGGGTTCCCACCTGCTGATGTCTCCAAACCCACCTACTACGGTGAGGCTCCGTACTGGTAATCGGCTACTGCCAGGCTACCATAATTGAACTAATCTGGGCCCAAACAAGCTCCCACTGCTGTCTCTGTTCGTAGCGATGTAGGCCTCATCCGATAGTAGGAGTGACTACTAACAGTCTAACAATTGAAGCTGTCTCTGCTGGCTGCTGAGGTGTCTGTCCTCTCTTTCAACCATATATCCACCTCGCAGTCTATCTCCATAACTAAAAAGTAGCCTGAGAGATCTATCAGAGTAACCTCTCCAAACTGGCTGGCCCTTTACCAAGTGATAGGCGGATGATTTCTTGATTCCTCTAAGAGAGGGATCAAACACTAGCGTCCCTAGGGACCCTAACTCGGGGCCGCCGCAATGCGAGCAACATCTTCCTCATCCCCACTGTATGTCAGTGGAGAGAAGCGTTCTCACTTGAACGCCTCTATCTCACGAGCTATAATTATATATGGGGTGTATGCAACTGTAACTGGTCGTTGTCTCCACTGACTTGGAGCCTCTGTCCTTTGAACTAGCTCTTGAATGAGCTATCACCTCAGCCATCTGCTGCCTATCTACCTCAGATGCAGCCAGATGGAGTCTCCTATTCCTATTCCTCCTAGCCCTTCTCCCAAGGCCAGAGGTAGAGGAAGATGGAACATCTGAATCCACTGCCTGGGTGGCAGGGGGAACATGGATAACAGGAAAGCCAGGGTTTGCCCGACAGTCTCATAGGAAGAGAGCCGAGCAAAAATAGAAACTTGATAAAAAGAGGGCAAAGGAGCCTCGGTCTAAGCACCCCTCTTTCTAGTGGAAGTGGGAGGAGGGACCCTAACTCGAGGTACCTCTATCAAAATACCAGGGGTAACAACAACAGCAGGCTACCGATGCTGAGGTGTTAGAGCAACCATTACAACAGGAGCGGTAGGCACTGGCTGCCTAACCGAAGGATGAAAGGGGGAACTGGATGTGGCCTAGGCACTAGTCACTTAGCCACAGGGTTCACTAGCTGTGCAGGTACAGGAACAAGATGAGCAGGTGCTCGAGCTATCCTCCGAGTAGCTGGACGTCTAAAATGGTTCATGGCTACACATCCTCTCCTTTGGGAAGAGAGAATGTAGCAGCCTCGACCGAGGTGGGTCTGCCAAGAGTTACGAATGCTGAGTCTGTGAAGGAACTAAAAGTGATCCCTCCAGCGGGTGGACTAGCAAGCAGGGACTTAGGAAGAGTCACCCGTGCGTCCGAGCCAAAGCTAAAAGTCACAGAAGGAACAAACGAAGCCATGACACTAGTGCCAAGAAAAGAACACAAGAATTGAAATGAGTTAGTAAAGATTGAAATCAAAAGATGGGAGTAAGATAGATAAGCGATAGAATAGCCTGGAAGGCTAGAAAGAGGTAGAGTAGGGGAAACCCTAACTAAGAGGAAGAAACCCTAACTAAGAAACTACCATAACTTAAGAGTGGGATTGACCTAATCTAAGGAGTACTAATACCACAGATAAAGAGAGAAACTGGTCCCATTGTGGTCGCCAGAAACCTGTGGACCTCCGAAAGAGCGCTGCTACGGCTGTAGGATCACAAAGGCGTATACGACCGCATCCACCCCGAGGGATAGAGATGATCACAGGCCTCCGTGCTCCTCATAAATGGGCCAAGTGAAAGAGACTGATTGGACCATACATACGATTAATTATGGAGGATAGTGGCTCTCGCCTACGCATCTTGATGGGAAATAGTATATATAGCCTAATCATAGTCACAAGTTTTCTCCATCCAATACATTAGCTCAAAATAGGGTTTATGAGATGGTGGAATTTAGTTTCCCACGGGATCAATCCCCCGTGGTTAACTACATCCTAGGTCGGAGCCCAAGAAGTCTCTCGAGTAAGGATTATACATTATTCCTTCTAAAGTGGGATTGACACATAGGGCTAAGACTAGGAAGTCCTATCCAAAGGGAAAAAAGGTTTGGTTTGGCTTGATTAGAATGCATGGTTCACACTAGCATTCGGAGGCTCTAGGGTACTAAGGAGAAAACTGGACGAAATAAAAGTATGGCAATCGATACATACATGAGAGAAGGTGGAGGTGGTGTCATCCTGTGACGCAGATAAGTATGATGTATGAATGAAGAGCATCATCGGCGGATTGAAATCTCGGCCTAAGATACAATGTATGAAAAGTTATTTGAGTCTAGGTGTTCTAGCTAGGGTTTGTGATTATACCAAAAATACTTAATGGATTTGAGAGATCTCTGGCTTGTTGCACTTGTAGATTGTCCACGCTCCTAGTTGTAGAAGAAAATGCACGTTGAGACACCTTGGATTGATCACAAAATGCCTTAGAAGGTTCAAGCCCTCGGGTCGTCAAAGAACTTGCCGTCGGCGGCTTGAGGTGGTTGGGTTTTGGTTTAAAAAGGTGGGGGGGAGTCTTGGAGATGCTCACCCAAAATCTCAGAGCTTTTGGTGGCCTAGAGAGAGAGCGAGCAAAAAGTCCCCCCTCCCTTGACCTAAATTTTGCTATTTAAATACCATAACCGTCTCATGGATAGTGGGGATTCAATCTTGATCAAATTCAGAGAGAGAGAGAGAGAGAGGGAGTGATTTGGGTGGGATTTTAGTGAAGAGATCAAAAGGAAGGGTTTATATCCATTAAGTAGGCTCAATTTAACCTAAATAGGTCAAAATTGAACAAGGGAGACTTGGGTTGATCAAGTCAAAGCTCGACTTGGTCAACCTAGTCAAGTAAAGCCTAAGAGGTGAGGGGTCGGGTCAAAGGAGGTTTGAAATTGAATTAAATTCAATTTGGGCTCAAACGGGTCAAAATTGACCCAATAAGACTTGGGTTGATCGAGTCAAAAGTTGACCTGGTCAACTTAGTCCATTTGGTCCAGTGGAGGTGGGATATGGGATAAAGAGAGGTCAACATAATTGTTTGCCAAGAATTTCATGATGAAGCCTTTATCGTATAGTTGACTGATGCTGAGCAAGTTGTGTTTCAGTCCATCTACAAGTAAAACATTTTCAATCAAAAGAATCTTGAAGTTTCCAATTATAACTGCGTGCATCACTTTCTTGGTGGTGTTCTCTCCAAGAGTAATCTTTCCTTCAGCCCTGACCTCTAGCAAAATGAATTGATTAGCATCTCTTGTCATGTATCATGAGCATTCAATGTTCAGGCACCACATGCTCTCATGAGGCCTTTTATGAGAGCAAGCCTGCAAAATCATGAAATATCATATTTAGGAACCCAAACGTATTTGGGTCCCTTCTTATGGAAAGTAGAAAGCAATGCATGTGTGTTATGCTGGGAATCATGCAATTTGGGTCTCCACACCCAATATTAACTATAGTGAATGGTGCAAGTGTGTGCTATGTGTCCTAACATGCCACATGAAAAACATCTAACTCCAAAAAATGGATGTACTAATCTACTCAGGTGGTGATGTTTCTTTTTATGCGATGCATGCAATGATGGTTTTTTATTTCCAAAAGTTTTGAAATTTTCTAATTTTTTGAACTCCTTTTCTAATTCAGCATGGGTTGACTTCAAGGAATCATGTGCATAAGATAATTCAGTATGCTTTTTGTTTAATTCATCAAACTCATCAAGTAAAGACATGTGAATGCTATCAATTATATAATGATCTTTAAGTAAAAAATTATGCTCTTTTTAAAAATTTAAAAGCTCCAATTTCAAGCTAGCATGTGTTTTATTATGTTTCCTATATGATGTATGAATTTATTTAGAAACTTCAAGTAGTTGCTCATAGGTTAGTTCATATACCTCTTCTTGGTCACTTTGGCCAAGGTGTTCGTCTGCCATTAAGCACCCCTCTTCAGCTTCAGTTTAAGAGGAGTTTGATACATAATCTGCCCATAATGCCTTTTAGAACCTCTTCTTATCCTTTTTTATCTTGGGTTTCTCCTCACCTTTTTCCTTGCTTGGGTGAGTCTTAAGTGTAGGACAATCAGCTTTAACGTATCCTGACTTCCTGCATTCAAAATAAATCATATCATTAGAACTCCTAAAATTTTTATTTCCCTTACCTTTATTCAACTTTTGATGGTTCTTTTATTTCTTCCTTAGAAAACTTTTGGATTGCCTTGTGATTAAGGCAACATCATTGCTTTCAGACCCGGAAGAATCAGTGTGCATGTTGTTGTCCTTCAGCGCTACAATTTTTTCCTTCTTTTTCTCACCTGCATCAAGATTTCTTTGATTCACCCCTTGCTCCAAATAAGTTATCAATCAAATAAATATTCAAATCTTTAGATTCAATAATTGTAGTAATCTTTGCATCAAAAGAGGAAGGCAAACATCTTAAAATTTTATTCACTTTTTTATAGTTGGTGAGTTCTCTTCCTAAGGCATGCAAAGAGGTAACAATTTTAGTAAACCTTGTATAGATTTCAGAAATTGAATGAGAAGGTTTCATAAAAAAAATTTTGTAATCATGCAATAAAATATTCAATCGAGATTGTTTAACTTCATTTGTTCATTCATATGTAATGCAGAATCTATCCCAAATCTCCTTACCAGTAGTACAAGTTGAGGCACACATGTATTCTTCAGATTTTAAAGCAGAGAAAAAATAGTTCAAACATTTTGCATTAAGTTATGCTAAATCCCTATCATCAAAAGTCCATTCAGTAAAAGGAAGTTTAATTTTAATGCCATTAATTTCAACTGAAGGAGGTGAGTAATCTTTTTTAACAAGCATCCATATGTGATAGTCAATTGATTCCAAAAATCAAAAGGAACATTGTCAAACAAGGGTGGTCGGGTAATAGAATACCCTTCTATAGTATTATAATTATTGGAGTTAGCCATGGATCAAAATTCAAAATTCTTCAATAACTTATTTTTATGAATCCTGCTCTAATACCACTTGAAAGTTCATTAGAGATGTTAAGCTCTTATGAACTAGCCCGAGGCTAAGCAAGAGGGGAAGTGAATTGGTATTTTAAAAATCTTTCAAACAATTAAAATATAAAACTCAAACCAAAATTCACCACAATGATAAACAAAGTGCAGAAAATAAATGTGAAAGAAATAGTAGTAAAGAACACAAAAATTTATAGTGGTTTGGTCAACATGATATATATCCACTCCCTAGAGGTGCCCTCTGAGTATTGCACTAAAACTCAGTGACTCTCCTTTTGCTCCCATAGCAAGGCGGAGAAGTCTTTACAAAAATCCTTTCCACCGACACCGGTGAGGCAGAGAACCCAACTCCTTTGCTTCCTCCTAAAGCAGGTAGAGAACCATGATCAATTACGGAAGTGAACCTCTCTCAACCCTCCAAGGATAAGGAATTATGATAGAATAAGAAGATGTGCATCAAAGCTTGGATCAACCTTTATGAAACCCTCTCACAAACTCCCCCTCACAAGATCCTCTCTCTCTCTCTCTCTCCCTCTCTCGCTCTCCTCTAGGCTCTCTCAGGTCAAGACAGTAACAAAAGATGTTTTAAAGGGTAAATAAGGGCTCTTAATTAGAAGAGCTTTAGAATAGCTCATTAATTGCAAGGAACCGACTCTAACGTCCAAGACGATATAAATATTGTCTTGGACGATATGTGCAATTTAAGCTTAATCAGCCAAGATGATCTAGGATGATTAGATGAATTTTGTTCATATCGTCTAGGCCAATATAAAATCATCCTGTACGATTAGTACAAATCGATGAATATCATCCAAATAAGTGCACTGAATGCTTATCTCGACGGTGAAAAAATAGCTTGATCGTCTAGACCGATTAGATTAAATCTGTGAAAATAATCCAAAGCATTGCTCTGAATAGGAGCTATCCGATGTTGATCGTCCAGGAGCAACTAAGATATTTTGAATTGATCGTCCCAATTGATCCTGCGATCGTCTAGGACTACGTGATCATATAAATCAAGCCTTAATTTCTTTATTTAATTACCAGATTAATTTAGGCATAGTTATGTGCATTGTCAAGGATGATGTCCTATATGATGTCCAAAATAAATAATTCCTAAATAGATCTGGCGGCTGATTCTTTTTTATTTGAGCATATTGTCCCAGACGATACAAATATCATCTAGGCCGATGTGCTTAATAACAGATTCCTCTTTAATTTCCTTAACCAGATAAGGTTTTGAGACATCTGCTGATCCTACAACATTCTTGGAATTTTTCAATATCCTTTGGACTTTATTAGAGGCTTGTTGAATAAATTTCTGAGCTTTGATATAACCTTTCTTCTTCCCTCAGTTAATAATTAACCATAGCCCATATCCAGAATCTTCATTATTTCTGTCATTTGGAACTTGCAAAGGCCCTTCATTCTTTGACTTTGGATTATCTGAAGCATTCATCTTCTCTTTACTATTGGGAATTTCTTCAAAACTTTTGCAAAGTTCTTTGTTATGGCCAATACGACCACATTTGAAACAAAAATTTGGAACCCGTTCATACTCTATCTTTTGATAGAATTTTCCATAATAGCCTTCTACCCATACTCCTAGTGGAAGCTTAGCATCATTATTTATACGAACACATACACTTCCAAATTCTCTTCGTCCCCATTGGAACATATTTTCGTCTAGTAGATATGTTTTTCCAACCATTGAAGCAATTCTACAAATATTTAGTTGTCCCAGCAATGAAGTGGAAGATTTGGAAGTCTAATCCAAATTGGTGTTATCAACCCCTTAAGCGAAGTAGGAGAGAAATTTTGGGACCACTTGTCCATCCCAATTATTTTTCCATTGACAAAATATGGCCCATTCGACATTACTACTTCCATTTGATCTACTTCAGGAAAAGAACATAGAATCTACCCCATGCCTAGCATAGTAAGGTGGAATTTCCCAAATTGAGCCCATTGCCTTCTAAGATATGAACTAATGATCCACACAGGAGGTTCTCCTCCAAATACTTTAACAACTATAGAGTTAATGAGCCTACTAGCATTTTCTTTTTCATTTAGATCATGCAATTTAACAGTCATACCATCGTCAGCCAAAAACTTGCCCAGTTCAAAGTCAGATACTTTGATATTTTCTTTCCTCCTCCATTCATTTGTTTGTTCTCCCCCATTAGCACAAACTGGAAAAACAACATGAACTTCACAATCACCCTTTTCAGCATTTTCAACATTTCTGACTTTTAACATATCAGAAAATAGGATCTTCGGATGTTCTACAAAGTTAAGATTTTTTCCACAGAAAACGTCTTTTCCTCCAGATTCACTGGAGCATCTTCTTTAGTTGAAATGGGTATATTCATTGAGAATATAGATGAAGAGTCTTCATTCGTGCCTTCAATGATTTTAGATTCTGGTATAATTTTCTCAATCTGTGGCCAAGAGGAAGGAGAATGAAGACTAATCAAGCTCCTCAAATCTCTGTCTAGAATACTGATGCAATTGGTGACATATCAGCTCTGGAAAATCATAATGCTGCTCTTCCAAAAAACAATCCAGATACAAGGGAGATCTTCTCCATTCATATAGCTGAAAATAAGTTTAGTGCTCTGTAAGATCAAGTGGAAGAGGGGGAAATAATCCGGGAAAAAATAGATGTTTTAATTAAAGGATAAACTATTGCTGTTGCCTCTAAAGAATCAGTCAACTGTCTAGAACTGGTGGTTTATGATATATTGACGGATTTCTACTTGGTTAAAAAGAAGAATATAAAACAACTGAAGGACCTTGGTCCTATTAGCACCAATTCAAGGAGTAGGAGGATGGAGCTTGAACTGAAAGCTACAATGGGGAGTTCTTCCCCAACATTACATTAATGTATTCATTAGCCTTTTAGAATTGTAGAGGAGCTAGAAAAAGGGGAGCTTCTCTATTCCTTAAAGAGTTTATTAAATTACATAAAGTAATATTTGTGGGGTTATTAGAGGCAAAGTTATCTAATACTAATATGGAAGAAGTCTAAAAGACTATTGGAGATGGTTGGAACTATGTGATGGTGCCTTCTATTGGTTTATCTTGTGGGATAATTGTTCTTTGGAATATGTCCCTAGCTAATTTTTTTGTGCTGGAATTGTCTTCCCAATGCATCATTGGGGATCTTTCCATTTATAAAAAAATAAAATGGAGGGTGGCTTCGGTCTATGGGAACAAAGATTTGTACAAAAGGAGAGAACTTTGGAACAAGCTGGAAGTGCATTCTACTGAAGAAACACCCATGGTGATTGGAGGAGATTTCAACTGTCTAACTTCAAGTGAAGACAAAAGACGGGGAAAAAAGTTTCAGTTCTCTAAAGGGCCTAAGGAAATGGAGGCATTCTTTACTAATAATGATTACCATGAGGTAAGAGTTATTGGGCCCCGATTCACTTGGTGCAACAACAAGGAAGGAGGAGCTCATATCCTGTAGAGATTAGACAGATTTTTCCTTAACTCTTTGGCTTTAAATTCTTCTAATCACTTGGTTGTTAGACATCTTGCAAGGATTGCTTCTGACCATTGTCCGATTATTCTAAATTTTCTTGAGCTTAAACTATCGCATTCTAAATGTATTAAGTTTGAGGATGTGTGGATAGGACACATCCTATCCAGTTGCTATGTCTGTGGTTAGATAGGAATGAAACAAATCTTTTTTGGGTTCTCATGCCGAGATTTTGAACTCTAAATGCAAAAGAGTTTTGAAGGCTCTCTTTTTTTTGAAGCAAAGCCAAGCTAAAGAACTTGAATCTTCTTAAAGATAATTTGATGGATCAAATTCTGGATCTTCAAAATAAAGATTCTAACAATGGTTGGCTTAGTAAAGAAGAGTGCTGGTTTTTAAAAACAAAAATCTGTGAGCTCAACTCAACCATGACTAGATTCGACTCTTGGTGGAAACAAAGAGCCAAAGAAAAATGGATAAAGGAGGGAGATACCAGCTCAAAATTTTATCATGCATTTGCTAGTGCAAGAAAGAGTTTGAATAAAATTGTGAAAATAAAAGATTATGATGGGGTGGTAATTGAAGAACCAAATCAAATTGAGGAGGTTCTCATTCGGTTTTTCAGGAAAAAAATGGAGACAGAGGAGTTCTACTTTGGAAGGATGGCCACAACCAAATGAAGTTTTGAATGATGATGATAAAACTTGGCTAGCAAGGGATTTTTTATCACCAAAATTGAAGCTGTCTTAACACAATTGGGTGCTAATGTAGCTCCAGGGAGTGACGGTATCACCTATTCATTCATTAAATCATACTGGAGTATTATAAAGATAGATTCTATGAATTCTATTAACTCCTTCCTTTATCATGGAGAGATTGATAGAAATTGGAAAGAAACTTTAGTTGTTCTTATTCCTAAAGTGTCAAACCCGGTGCTGCCTACCAACTACAGGCCTATTAGCCTTGCAACTCTGTTTACAAGGTTGCGGCTAAGCTAATCCTGAACAGGCTCATTTCAATTGTTCCAAAATTTATCTCTGAGGAGCTGGCAGCGTTCATGAAAGGTAGATCTATCTCGGATCATGTGCTAGTTGCTCAAGAAGTATTCCAAAAATTCAGGTACTCTAAGTCCTCCAAAGGTCTTATTTCCTACAAGTTGATAAGGAGCAAGCGCATGATTCAATGAGTTGGATAACTCTTCAAGCTGTTTTAAGATATTTTAGTTTCCCTCCAATGATCTCTAAGATCATTTTGGAATTGTGTGATTGAACCAAGATTCTCAGTGATTAATGGTACACTTTCAGAATGGATTGAAGCTAGGAGTGGTTTCCGACAAGGTTGCCCAGTCTCCCCAATTATTTTCATTCTATGTTGTAAACTCCTCTCCAATGCGCTTGCATTATCTTCTATTGGCATTAGACTTTGTCTAAAAGGGCCACGGATTTCTCATTTACTGTACACTGATGATGTGCTGATCTATTCTGAAGCTAATAGGAAGGTGGCTAAGGAGATTAAAGGAATTCTGGATAAATTCAACGGGTGGACTGGATAATGCATAAACAGGAAAAATCAGTTATAATTTTTGGGAAGTTAGTAGATAGAAGAAAAAATAAAAGCCATCAAATAAATTATGGGGTTTAAGGACGTGAAACCAATTACTTATCACGGCATAAAGATGTCTTTAAAGAGATTGGTTTCTAATGATTTTCAATTCATCATTGAAAAGTCATTAAAAAGGCTTAACACTTGGGGAAGTAAGTTTCTTTCTTTAGCTGGCAAAATCATCTTAATCAAGTCGATCATTTTGTCTCTTCCAAATTACTACAACATTCACATGTTGGTTCCCTCACGAATCCTGGAGGAGATTGATAAATTATGCAGAAACTTTCTCTGGAACAAATCTAATGGAGTGAAGGGTATTCATTATGTCAACTGGAAAGGTCTATGCTTACCGGTTAATCAAGGAGGACGTGGGTTGAGTTCTTCATCTTCTAAGGTAGCTAATTTAAGAGGTAGACTAGCTTGGTGATTTTTAAACAAAAAAAATTCTCTCTTGCACAATGTGTTGGCCTCCAAATATGGTAACAAGATTGAAGTTGGAAACTGTAAAAGAAGGATCTCATCTTCATGGAAGGTTATTAAAGATGGTGGGAAAGCTCTAAATCTTATCTTAAGATTTAATGTTGTTAATAGTAAATCTATTAACATTCTTGAAGATAAATGGCTCTTAGATAGGAGTATTAATAAATGGCCTACATTTGTTATCCCCCAAGATGAGGAGAATATAATGCTGGACAAATTTATTCAAGGAGGAAACTGGATTAAAACAGAATTGCTGAAGTTATTTGGAGCTGATTTGGTGGATTTGATTCTACAAACTAATATTAAATCCTATCTTATAGAAGATGAGTAAGAGCTGATTCTATAGAATTCTGGAAAGACTAATCAAGGTTTAATTTTTCAATCCAATCAACAAAAAGTACTGGAATGCAGATTTCCGACATGGCTGAGAAAGGCAAAAACAACTCCTCAGGTGGAAACATTTTGCTGGAGGCTTTTTAAAAATGCAATTCCTACTTACCAGTTTCTATGACATAGAAGACTGTAAGAGAACGTAGTATGCCCAAGATGTTTGGAGGGTATAGAGAATGTGGAGTATGTCATTTTCAAATGCAACAAAATGAAGGAGGTGATTACTCATTTAAGAAAACGGGGATTTCGTATTCCAGAGTTTTTAAGCTTGTAAGAATGCTATTCTTGGATGGAATCTTTGACAAATCACAATGGTATGATCCTCAATTTATTTTGTAATGTTTTATATCTCTCTTGGAAAGCTAGAAACACACTTGTTCATGATAGTATGGTACAAGGTGCAAGTTTTATTGCTACAAATGCAGTCAGCTCTTCTTCATACTCTAAGTTGATTTTTAACTCAAAATCACAATTAAGGGATGCTAATCAGTCCTTTAGACTATTAAATACTTGGTATCCCCCTCCACTCAAATGGTTAAAAATTAATGTAGATGCTTCACTTGATTCTTCCCATAAAGCCAGTATTGGGGGAGTTATCTGTGACTATAAAGGGAGGTTTTTCTTGGCCTTTGGCAAATCATGAATTCATTGGGACATCTAACAACTGGAAATGTTTGCTATCAAATCGCTGAAAGAAGTTATCAAAGATTAGATGTTCAAATGCAAGGGAGTTTGCATTGAAGGAGACAACACAAATGTGATTAAGGTCATTCATAAAGCTTGGCTACTTGACTTCAAGGGATCAGAAGAATTTGATGAAAACTTAAAATTATTGTAATGATTGAATCTAAGGATTTGAATACTTATTATATTGATAACTTACTTGTGTCACTCATTTCTTACAAGTAAGGAGCTAACCAAAGACAACTTGATATAGGTGAGAAGAAGAACGAGAATATTGTGGCGTTGAAAGCTAATAATACAAACACTGATTATTTCGGGTCTGAAAGCAATGATGTTGCCTAAATCACTAGGAAATTCACAAGCTTTCTAAGGTGGAATCAACAGCACCATCAGAAGTGGAATAAAGGTAAGGGTAGTAAAAATTATTAAAATTCTTCTATATGATTTGTTTTGAATGCAGGAAACAAAGACATGTCAAAGCCAATTATTCTATAATTAAGGCTCACTCAAGTAAGGAGAAGGGTGAGGAGAAACCCAAGTTCAAGAAAAAAAATGTGGTTCCAAAAGGAATTTTTGGCAATGCATCATACTCCTCTAAGACTGAAGCTGAGGAGGAGACAATAAACTTGTGCTTGATGGTCGGTGAACACCTTGGTCAGTCTGACCAAGAAGAGTTATGTAAACTAACCTATGACCAGTTACTTAAAGTTTTTGAAAAAACTTATTCATCATATAGGAGACTTAAGAAATTACATGCTTGCTTGAAATTAGAGTTTTCAAAATTGCAAAAAGGGCATGAAATTTTATGTAAAGATCACACCCAAATTGATAGCAATCATTTGTATTTACTTGATGAGTTTGATACATTAAATAAAAAGCATAGTGAATTAACTGATGCACATGATTCCTTATAGTTATCTCATGTTGAGTTAGAAAAAGAGCTTAAGAAGTTAGAAAAACTCAAAGCATTTGAAAATGATAAACCAACTTTATATACATTACATAATATTAAGAAGAAGCATCATCACATGAGTAGATTAGTAAATCCTTTTCTTAGAGTTAGATGCTTTTCATGTGGCATGCTAGGGAACATTTCACACACTTGAACTGTTAACCATAATACACATTGGGTGTGGAGACCCAAATCATATGATTTATAGCATAACACATAAGCATCACTTTCCTCTTTCCATAAAAAGGGCCCCAAACCAGTTTGTGTTCCTAAATCTGATGTTTGATAATTTTGCAAGCTTTCTCTCTCAAAAGCTCTCATGAGAGCATGTAGTACCTAGATAGTGGATGCTCATGACACATGACTGGAGATGCCAACTAATTAATTTTGCTAGAGGCCAGAGCTTGAGACAAGGTCACTCTTGGAGACAACACCACCATGAAAGTGGTGGGCGTAGGTTTAATCATAAACTCCATGAACCTTTTGATTGAAAACATTTTTCTTGTAGATGGACTAAAACACAAATGAATGATCAAATAAAATAAGCACTATTCTAGTGAGAGAAACTGTTCGTTTTTTTTTTTAAATTCTGGTTCGGGTTTTTGTGGCGGTGGACGTTCATCAAACAGTGAGTCGACGTGTGATTCCGACTCCATTCATCCCTTCAAGACCGATCATGACTTCTTCTCCGTCTGCTTTTGGCGACGGCATTTTTAACAAGCTGGATGGTAAAACTTGATTTGGAAAAGCATTGGTAATCAACGATGGTGGTCTCTTGAATTTGAAGAAACCAGTGGAGGTGATTGGTAAAGGGAAAATTGTAGTTTCTGATAATTCTGGAATTTCTAAAATTGTTAATTCTACGGTCGGAACAACTATGACTGTTAATGGATATTCTGGAGAGGTGTCCTATCCCAATTCGATGAATTGTCTCAAACATATCTGGAAGAACTTGGAAGATAATCTTAAAGATCAAAAGATTATCTCTCATGAAAAAGTGAGTTCCAAGGCAGATTTAAATCAGGAATCAAGGGAAAGTAATGATTTGCAAAATGTTCGTTATTGTGAAAATGCAGAACTGAATGATTATCCTGAGATTTCAATTCATAAGGAGATTCCTCGAAACAACTCCATGCATTGGGCTCCTAATGTTTGGACCAAGAAGAATAACATTAATGTTTCAGAACTAGATTTCGGGAAAGATTTCACTGATGGTGATAATGTAGTCAAAATTCATCTGCCCAAGGAAAAGGAAAACTCAGTAAACCTTCAAAATTCACTTGTTATTAAAGTTTTTGGCACCAATGTTCCATTTCACTTAATTTGCTCAGAGTTGAGAAGGCAATGGGAACAGTTTTGAAAATTTAATTTAACCATTCTCGGCTTAGGATGGATTCTATGTGCATTCGATGAAAAAAATGCATTGGATAATGTTTTAACAAGTGGTTCATGGTATGTTGAAAATAACATTATAAGCATGGATAAATGGTCTCCTTCATTCTCACCATCTTCATTGAATGGACTTACATCTCCAGTTTGGACCAGATTGCCAAACCTTCCTCTTCACTGCTGGGATGAAATCAATATATGCAGAATTGCCTCCATGGTTGGAAAACTGTGTATGATTGATGGAAATTCATTCCAATGGAATAGAAGGGAATTCACCAGGGTTTGTGTTCGCATAAACCTGGACACAAAGCTTCCTTTCAGAATTTGGGCTGAAGGATCTTCAGGTAAATTCTATCAAATAATTGAGTATGAAAAAATTCCCAATTTCTGCTTTTGTTGAGGAGAAATTGGACTTCTTGTTGAACAGTGTCCAGAAAAAGCTGTAGAAGAACATCCTCCAGATCAAACTACAAATGCTATTAAAAACATGGAACTTTCTAAAAATGAAGGTAGTTTTCAGAAGGTC
Source organism: Dendrobium catenatum (assembly GCF_001605985.2). Classification (NCBI taxonomy): domain Eukaryota; kingdom Viridiplantae; phylum Streptophyta; class Magnoliopsida; order Asparagales; family Orchidaceae; genus Dendrobium; species Dendrobium catenatum. The sequence goes on along the minus strand of NW_021319518.1, from coordinate 4,927,762 downwards.
AATTATGAAGAATATGGCCCGTGGAATCATGTCAACTTCAGGAGAAATAAATTTAGAAAGCAAGGTCCAGTTCATAAAGTTTTTTCCTAGAACAATAGTAGAGATCAATCAGAGGCTGTTGACAAAAGAATAAAGACCTACTTGGTTTATTAAATCATGGAGAAAGAGCCTGCAGTGGATCCTAACAAGCAGATCAATGAGAAGAGTAGCTCTTTGGCTGATAAGGAGAAAGAAAAATCTGAGAAGGAAGGTATATCGGTCTCTCCTTTAGAGAAGGTAAACAATCACTTGGGTATGTAAGTACCTATTCCATCTCTTCCCAATGATAACAATAAATTTTCTATCTTAAACAATTTGATTGAAGATGGTGAGATTGTGGAACCGATTATTGAGAACGATAATACTTCTATTGGAAGAGGATTGTGATAACAATTTTAAGCTGGTTAAAGCTCCTAGTTCGAAGAAGAAAGGTTCTAAGCAACTTAAAATCTTAGGAACTATCAATTTGAATTTAAGAAATAGTAGATTGGAAGGATCTCAAAAAGAAAAAGTGGGGAATTCTTCCCCTCTTTTGAAATAATGTCTTCCTTTGGATTCTAGAACTACAGGGGAGCTAGGAAGAGGAGAGCTTCCTTATATTTGAAGGAAATTGTCAAAGAGAATGGTATATTATTCATGGGATTGCTAGAAACTAAAGTCACTTTGTTCAATAGAAGTGATATTGATATGTTAATTGGATATGGATGGGAATTTTTCCAAGTTCCCTCTATAGGAAAATCTGGTGGTATATTAATAACTTGGAAGACTGCTTTGGCGTCATTCACAGTTTTTGAATCTTCAAACCAATTTGTTATTGGGGAGATAGATATTAGAAACAAAGGTAGATGGAGGATCGGTACTATCTATGGTAGCTTAGATGCTTACAAAAGGAGAATTCTATGGGAAAAATTGCAGCTTTATACTTCTAATGACATTGCTATGTTAATTGGAGGTGATTTCAATTGTATTCTTAACAAACAAAACAAAAAAGGAGGACGGAGATTTGTATATTCTATGGGTGCCAAAGAGATGGAGTATTTTCTTATCTCTAATGACTTTCATGAAGTAAGGAGTATAGGACCCAAATTTACATGGAGCAATAATAATTGTGGAGCTAATAGAATCCTTGAGAGGCTGGACAGATGTTATTTGAACTCGGTGGCTTTAAGTTTTCATCAATATATGGTTGTTAAACACCTTGCAAGAATTGCCTCAGACCATTGTCCAATCATCTTGAAATTTCAGAAATTTAAAGCAAATTCTCTCAAAGTAATTAAGTGTGAAGATGTATGGGTTAATAACCCTGCTACCTTTGCTGTAGACAAAAAAATCTGGAGCAAGAAAACCGAAGGGGATTTCGGTCAGACTCTCAACAGGAAATTGAAAAGAGCTGTGAAGGCATTATTCTACTGGAGCAAAGACAAACATAAATCCTTAATGGAAGATAAAGAATCACTCAACAAAGAAATTTAGAGCTGCAAGAGAAAGATTGCAAGATTGGTCTATCGGAGGAAGAATGTTTGTTGCTTAAATCAAAAGTTGGGGATCTTAACTCCAAATTAGCTCGTTTAGATACTTGGTGGAGGCAGCGCGCTAAGGTCAAATGGGCATTGGAAGGTGACACCAATTCCAAGTTTTTCCATGCTTTTGCTAGCGCAAGGATGAAATTTTATAAACTAAATCAAAGATGAAAATGGGGAAGAGACGGAAGATCAGCTCTTGATTGAAGAAATTTTTTTCAAATTCTTTAAAAATAAATGGGAATTTAGAGAGTGCACTTTGGAAGGATGGCCGAAAAATAGCTTTATTTTGGAGGAAGAATATCTTTCCATTTTAAACAGGAAGTTCTCATTTGAAGAAGTTGAAGTAATTGTTAAGAACACAGGGAATTTTATTGCTCCTGGTTTTGATGGAGTAACTTACTCATTCTTGAGAAACTATTGGGAGATTATCAAAGAAGATGTTTGGAGAGCTTTAAACCAGTTTTTTGTTACTGGGAAGATGAATTCAAATTGGAAAGAGACTCTTACTGTCTTAATTCCAAAAGTTTCCAATCCAATATACCCTTCTAATTATAGGCCAATCAGTTTATGCAATGTTGTGTACAAGGTGGCTGCCAAGGTTTTATTAAACAGAATTTTTTCAGTTATTCACAAAGTAATCTCCCCCGAACAAGCAACATTTATTAAAGGTAGAGCTATGACCGATCATTTCATGACTGCACATGAGATCTTCCACAAATTCAGATTCTCTAAGAACTCTAACAGATTGGTTTCCTTCAAATTGGATTGAGGCCAATTGTGGCTTTCAACAAGGATGCCCTTTGTCTCCTTATATGTTCATTCTATGCGCTCAATTACTTTCTAATGCACTTAACCAAAGAGGTGATAAATATGGCATTAGAATTTCTCATAATGGACCTAGGATCTCACATTTGTTATATGAGGATGATATCCGTTTATTTTCTAAAGCTAATGTGAAGGAGGTCAAAAATATTAAAAGTATTATAAATGATTTTTGTGGTTGGACCGGTCAAAAAGTTAACACAAACAAATCTTGTGTTCTCTTTGGAAAATATGTCAATAGAAGATTGAAGAAGAAAATAAACAAGATTACTAGGATTCTTAGTGTTAAAGAATTTCAATATCTTGGAACAAAAATTTGTTTGAGGAGATTAGTTGCTCAAGACTTCTCTTGAATCATTGAGAAAGCAATGAAAATGATTAATGTTTGGGGGAGCAAGCACATATCATTGGCTATTAAATTCAACCTTGTCAAAGCTGTTTTGTTATCTTACACCATCTTTCATAGCACTCATTCATTGATCCCTAAAGGCACTCTTGAGGAGATGGATAAGTTATGTAGAAGCTTTATTTGGAGTAAATCTCAGGATAGTCATGGAATACACTTTCTAAATTGGAAGACTATTTGTTACCCAACTAGGTGGGGAGGGAGAGGTCTCAATTCATGCCATGACAAAATTGGCCCTTTGAGAGCTAAAATTCCTTGGAGATACACTCAAGCAGATAATTCTTTATTACATAAAGTTTTATTTCCTAAATATGGATCTTGTTTTGAAAATCAACTCTCTAATAAGAGAGGCTCCTCATCTTGGACCATTATCAAAAATGGTGGAGAATTCTTGAGGCCGATAGTTAGATGGAATGTAGGCAATGGAAATTCTGTCAATACTCTTAATGACATTTGTATTTTGGATAAAAATCTTAATAAATGGCCTACTTTTCTTAATCCCAAAGTCCTTGAAGATGTTTCACTTGATAAGTTCATCATTAATGGTAGATGGAATGATGATTTGATATTTGAATCCTTTGGTCCAGATCTTGTTAATCTAATACAGCAAATAAAAATTGAAGGCGGGAATACTAAGGATGAACTGGAATTGCTGTATAGTAGATCTGGAAAGGCAATTTTGACTTTGGCTTCTGAAAGTTCAATCCAAATTCCTCAGCAAGAGTTATATTGGAAGTGGACCAAGAAAGTAAAGCTGTCTCCTAGAATTGAAGTATTCTGGTGGAGGATCTTTAATAAAGCTATTCCTACGTTCCAGTTTTTATCTTATAGAAGATTGCAATCATTTGCTGAATGCCCGAGAGGATGCCAATTACTGGAAGACATTGAACACATTTCTGTCAAATGCAGCAAACTGGGAGAAGTTTTCAATCACTTGAATAGATGGGGTTTCGGTATATCCAAATGCAATTCTTTCTCAGAATGTATTTCTTGGTTATCTATTCAAAATGGCTGACTAATCAACTTGTATTGCAATGTTGTTTACTATAATTGGAAAGCTAGGAATGACCTGGTTCACAACAGGACGGAATCAAGTGCTATTTTTGTTTCTCTGGAAGCTATCTCTATGGCAGCAATATCTTTTTCCAATGCAGCTAATATCTAGGGTAAATGGGGTGTCAACCAGCTTGGTAAGCTGTCAAATGATCATTGGCATCCCCCTCCACCCGGTTGGATCAAGTTTAATTTTGATGCTTCACTTCTTCAATCATATAAAAGAGGCATTGGAGGAATTAGTAGGGATTCCAAAGGAAGATTTTTGGTAGCATTTGGATATCCCATTACTCATTGGGATGTTTTTAAACTTGAAATGCTTGCTGCTATTTCTTTCCAAAATATTTTTAAAGAAGATAAGATGATGTATGAAGGCAGCATCATTGAAGGAGATAATGCAAACATTATCAAGGCTTTGCAAGACAATATGGCTCACAAGAATGATGAATTGAGAGGTATGTTCAAATACTATAAAAACATCATCTTCAATTGTATAGATAGAAAGGGTAATAAGTTAGCAGACCTTTGTGCTAACTATGCTATTGTTTCTTCTTTTATTTGGGATGATTTAGTTATTAATAAGGTTCCTCCTTCTTTTATTTACTTGTTAAAGGAGGAATCTTATGGATACATTTAGTTTCTTGCTTTTTAGTTATCAATAAAATTTAAATGCCCTTTGCATTTTCTTAAAAAAAAAGGACTAAAACACAACTTGCTAAGCATCAGCCTGCTATATGATAAGGGCTTAATCATAAATTTTTTAGCAAATACATGCATTATTAGCTTGAATAACAATATTGTTTTGCAGGGAAAGAAGATCAAAAATATTTACATGCTTGATTTAAATAATATTGAATGTGCTAATTCATTTTGTTTAAAAATTATTATTGATGATTCTTGATTATGACACAAGAGGTTATGTCATGCCAATATGAAAACTCTTAGAAGAGTGACTCAAAAGGACCTATTTAGAGGTGTCCCCAAGCTTAAGTTCACCAAAGACCACCTATGTGATGCTTACCAACTACGGAAGCAAGTCCAATCCTATTTTCATTCCATTAAGGACATTAACACCTCTAGATCATTAAAAGTCCTTTACATGGATTTGTTTGGACCCATTAGCACTACCAGCTTAGTGGGGGAAAGTATATGGACTTATAATTATCGGTGACTACTCAAGGTTCACTTGGATTAAATTTTTCTCATATAAGAGTGAGTCTTTTGATGAATTTAGATCCTTCTCCACTTGGATTCAAAAAAAGTTAGGTTGTGAGATCTTGACCATCCATAGTGACCATGGAGGAGAGATTGAAAATGAGATATTTGGAGACTTTTGTAAGGATAAGGGAATTATTCACAACTTCTCAGCTCATAGGAACCCTCAGCAAAATGGGGTAGCTAAAAGGAAGAACCAAATCTTAGTAGAAGGTGCTAGAGTTAAGCTTGCTGAGTATTCACCTCCAAAATACTTTTAGGCTGAGGCGTTAAGCATAACCTGTTATGTGTTAAATAGGGTGAATGTTAGAGCCAAACCTTATAAGACACCCTATGAAATCCTTAAGGGTTGGACAACCAACCATTCCCACCTCCATGTCTTTAGTTATATGATTTTCATTCTTAACAATGGGAAATTACACTTATAGAAAATTGACCCAAAATATGATGAAGGAGTGTTCTTAGGATATTCAAGTATTGGGAAAACTTTTAGGGTGTTTAATAAGAGGACATTGGTGGGGGAGGAGACTACTCATGTAGTGTTTGATGAATCTAATCCTAAGGAGTTTAGAGTTAAGGATGAAGATGGAGTTGGAAATATTTTCAAAGAAGTTGAAAATTTAGATAAGAGAGTAGAGTCCCAAAACACTGAAGGAGTAGGTGAGATTACCCAAGGAGTAGGAAATCCAAATATGGAAGAAAGGGTTGAACCTACAGACACTTTTTCTAGAGATTAGAGATATTCTTTGAGTCATCCTAAAGAACTAATCTTAAGAGACCCTTTTAAAGGTGTTAGAACTAGGCATGGACTTAGAAAGGATGTGAACCACTCCGCTTTTATCTCAATGACTGAACCCACAAACATTAATTAAGTCTTATTTGATGAGTTTTGGATCTTAGCCATGCAAGAGGAATTAAACCAATTTGTTAGGAATAATGTTTAGGTAGAGGCAGACCTAAAAAGACTTGGTTAGAAAATATTAGCAATGATATTTCTTTATTAGATTTAAATGAGAATTTGACCTTTAATAGGACACAATGGAGAAAAAAGATTCATGTAGCCGACCCCATGTAGTGGGATAAAGGCTTGATGTTGTTGTTGTTGTAATGTTTAGGAGCTTGTAGAAAGACCAAAGGGACAAAGTGTAGTTTGAACCAAATGGGTATTTAAGAATAAGATGAAGTATTTTGGTGTGGTGATTAGGAATAAGGTGAGATTGGTGGCTAAGGGGTATAACCAAATACAAGGGATTGATTTTGAGGAGACCTTTACCCCTGTAGCTAGATTTGAAGCCATTAGAGCACTACTATCCTTTTCCTATTATAAGGGATTTATGCTTTTCCAAATGGATGTCAAGAGTGCTTTTTTAAATGGGGTAATAAAAGATGATATGTTTATAGAGAAACCCCCAGGTTTTGAGAGTTTCCAATTTATAAATCATGTTTTCAAATTAAAAAGGACCTTATATGAATTAAAATAGGCACCCAGAGCTTGGTATGAGTGGCTTAACACATTCTCACTAGAGAGGGAGTTTGTTAAGGGGAGCATAGACACCACCCTTTTTCTGAGAAAGTAGGAGATGAGTTACTCATTATTCAAATCTATGTTGATGATATACTTTTTAGATCTTCTGATAAAAAGCTATGTGATAATTTTTCTAAAATAATGAGTAAGGAGTTTGAGATGAGTATGATGGGAGAGTTGACATACTTTTTGAGATTTAGCATAAAACAATTGGATAATGAAACCTTTCTAAATCAATCAAAGTATATAAAAGTCATCTTAAAGAAATATAAAATGGATAAAGTCAAGCCAATAAATACTCCCATGACCTTCAGTGTTCAGTTGGATAAAGACTCAAATGGAAAATCAATTTATCAAAAGAAGTATAGAGTAATGATTGGATGTTTACTTTATTTGACTGCTAGCCAACCTAATATAATATTTAGTGTTTGTCTCTATATTATATTTCAAGCTGATCCTAAAGAATCCCACCTGATTATAGTTAAGAGAATTCTTAGATATATTCTAGGGGCCTAAATCTTAGAAATCTAGTATCCTAGGAACAACACTTCTTTTGAGATTATTGAATATTCTGATTTTAATTTTATAGGATGTAGGGTGAATAAAAAGAGCACTTTTGAGACTTTTCAATTCATAGGATAGTCTTTATTCTCCTGGTCTAGTAGAAAAAAAAAACTCTATTGCACTTTCCACTACTAAAGCTGAGTACATTGCCTTAGGAAGTTATGTGGCCCAAATCCTTTGGTTGAAGCAATAAATTCTTGATTTAGGATTATCTATAGGCATAATTTCAATCCTTTGTGACAATACTAGTACCATATGTATCTCTAAGAATCCTATCCAACATTCAAGGACTAAACATATTAATATATGGCATCACTTTATTAAGGAATATATGACCAAAGGAGACATTGAGTTACACCATGTGACAACTAAGAATCAACTGGCTGACATCTTTACCAAACCACTAGCTTTTGACACTTCCAACATCTTAAGGATCAAATTGGGTGTGATTGATATAAATACATGAACTTGATGTTTATTGAATTATACATTTTCCATTTTATTGTTGATTATTGTTTTTCTACTCTTTTGTTTGTTTCAGTTTTTACTTGATTTTACTTTTTTGTGTTTTATTTCTATTATTATAGTTTTTCTACCTTTCTTTATGATCACTACTGAAATGATATTTTATGCTTTGTTTTTATTTTTGAAAATTTGAAGTCAATGTTTGACATCCCTAAATCAATTAAAGGGAGAAACACCATAAATTATTTCCCTCCCTCTAACCCCTTTTAGCATTATAATTTTTTTTCTAAACAAAAGTTTATCTCAAATTAATAACTAGACTTTACGATTGAGATCTTTTCTATCTTGTACAATAATCTATCTTATATATATAATGTTCAAAGACTTTATATTACTTTCAATTTTTTTATAATCTTGTCATTACATTTATAATATGATTTGATTCTATTTTGTGGTTTATTATTTTCTTATATTAGAGAGTGAGTTTTTCTTCTCTAATATTTAGAAGATATGCTCATAACTAATAGTATTTAAGAGTTTTGAAAAGGGATCTAGCTTGAAAAAAATGACAAGGGCATAAAATGAGCCCCAAAAAGAAGAAAAACTGAAAAATGTGCAATGACCGCAAAAAAAATTTAAAAGATACACAAAAATAAAAAGATACACAAAGTGCGCCAATCAATTGACAAGAGGCATAAAATGAGCCCATAAAAGGCAAGCTTTCTTCTCTTTCAAATCTTTAAATCTTTGAAGAATTCATGTGTCACTTGATATTTTCAAAGTCTTGGTTTTGAATTTTGCGATTGTGATAAATTACTTTGATATATTATTCTATAAGATATTTTTTTCTAAAACTAAGTTTTGAACATATCTATTTTTCTTATCCAATTGGGTTTTCTTAGTTAGGTCTTTTTTTTTTCAAAATAAAATTCTATCTTGAGAGAAGTTCGAGCAAGGGCTAGTAGGATCAGCTATTCTACCATTTTTAAGATTTCAATGATGTTAACTCATTGTTCTTACAAATTTTTTAATTCAATCACATGGAGACTTCATTATATTTATGCTTTGATTAAAAAAAACTTTGCTTTCGTTCTTCTTTTTCATCTTCTATTCTTCTTTTCTTTTTGTTTTTCTTCCTCTTTATGATGTCAAAAGGGGGAGTAGTGGGTAGTGGTTGAGTTGTTTTGTCAAACTATTTTACTTTTATTCATGTTTTATTTAGTTTTGATTGTTTGCCATCATAAAAAAGGGGGAGATTATTACGAATCTAATTTAAGGGAATATAATTTTGATGATATCAAACATTTCTATTTTTCTATGACTGCCTTGCCTATTAACATTTCAGGTCCATAAGATTAAATTTCAAATTGAACTAGCTCAAGATTAGGTAGATTAGGACTGAGCCAGCTTATAATATACATTAAGTATTCTTTACCTTCTTGAGTCCATTGTAACAATTTGTGTCCTAATGCTAAGTAACCTTGCACACACACACTTGAGAGAAAAATTCTAACTATTTTGGAGTTTTCTATTTTTGATCATATCATCTAGGATAATCCAAAATTTTCTTGGATGATAAGTTAAAAATAGAATCCCTAATTAGGGCATTCTGGTTAAGGCAGCCACAATTAAGAAAATTGTCCTAGAAGATATTATCATTATATGGGATGATAGGATCAAATCAGAAAGAATCAGCCACCACAACCTTTTAGGCATATTTTATTTTTTGACATCATCTTGGATGATACACTACAATTATGCCTAAATTAGTTTAGTAATTGAGGAAAGCAATTAAGGTTTGATTGCTCAATTATATCATCCTGGATGATTGTAGGATCGTTCAGGATGATCAGTTAACAAACCTTAGTTCTTCCTAGATGATTCATAATCGGTATGGCTCCATCTAGGGAGATATTCTAGCTGATATGTGATGTTTTATACTAATCATCCCAGATGATCGCGAGATCATCCTGGACGATCAAGTTATTTTTTCATCATCCAGACATCCATCCAAGGAGACGTTCTGGATGATATGTGATGTTTTATACTAATCAGCCCGGATGATCATGAGATCATCCTGGATAATCAAGTTACTTTTTCATCATCCAGACATCCATCAAGGGCGATGGTCTTGATGATATTCAACGAATTGAACTAATCATACAAGATGAATTACTATCATCTTGGATGATCTGAACAAAGGAATCTTCTAATCATCCAAACTCTCCCAAATCATCCTGGTTGATTAAGGTAAATTTAAACTGATCTTATGGGAAAATCGGTCAATAATCCTGGATGATATTTGATGATTAGTTACAAATTAGGGCAAATTTTGATCCCTTGTTTAAAAGATCTCTTATTTTCTCAAGAAGTGATCTTTTTCTGTTGTCCTGACCTAAGAGAGCGAAGAGGAGAGGGAGAGTAAGGGAGATAGAGAGAAGTTCTTGTGAGGGGGAGTTTTTGAGGGATTTTATAAAGGTTGGTCCAAGCAAGGATTCGAGTCATCTTCTCTGGTCGTCATCCTTGGTTCCTTAGAGGTTCGAGCAAGGTTTACTTCAGCAACAGATCGAGGTTCTTTACCTGCTTTAGGAAGAAGAAAAAGTAGTTGGGTTATCTGCCTGCTTTAAGAGGAAGTAAAAGGAGTTGGGTTCTATCTATTTCAGGAAGAAGCAAAATGAGTTGGGTTCTATTCCTCACCGGGGTCGGTATAAAAGAGTTTTTCTGTGGACTTGTCTGTATTTAATTTTCGCACTTTAATTTTTTTAGTGATTGTTTGGTTGTTTTTGTGATTTTGTTTGGAAAATTTTTAAATACCAATTCACACCCAAACCAATTCCCCCCCCCCCCCCCCCCACTTGGTTAGCCTTAGGAGGCTTAACATCCCTTATGGACTTTTAAGAAGTAGATGTCTAACTACAGACCATATTGAGTCTAATATTTATTTGAAGACTTTTTTTATATTTATTATAAGATTAATGAAAAATAATTATTAAGAAAATTGTATCAGCAACATAAAATATTCGAGGGACATATTTGACCACAATTGGATTTAAGATTTTAACAATTATCACTTTTAGATTATAACCAAGGTTTCCCCCTAATGCAAATCTACTTCCCAAAAAATTTATGCAATAATAGCTAATAATTAAGAGGAGATATAACAATGTTCGTTTGTTATTATTGTGAGGTATTCCTTAATATAGGACTTATTTCATACATAATAATGGTTCATGGAAGAGGGACTACCTTGCTAAAGGCACACCTAAGATCTTTATGTGACAAACATTTTAAGGTTGTAATAAAGGTTACCCTTAACCAATAATTATTTCCTACAGAAGGTGTCCAACTATTATTTGTTAAAACATTTATGGAGATAGAGCTATAGAGAGCTTTTTTTTTTTTTTTTTAAAGTGCATCAAATTGCATTAGAAACAAAACAAGAACTAATTACAAGTAAAAAAAACGGATCACATTCCTCCTTGAGTAAATTTAGCAACAAGGCAGGAATGCTATCAAAGGAAAAACTATCAAAAAAGAAACTCCTCTCCAATGCCATAGTAGCACAAGAATTAGCTACTTTATTACAATCTCTATAAGCATGGAGGAAAACAATTTTATTGAAATCATTTAGGAAACACAAATCCTTAGTCGACCATCTATCAACTTGCCACTTGTTCTTCTTTAGAGAGTCTTGAATGAACTTGATAACATTGGCATTATCAGTCTCAATGATCAGCCCTTTATACTCTAACATCCAGCTTCTCAAAAAATCCTTCACCGAGAAAACTGCTTTAAGCTCTAATTGAGCAATACCCCAATGAGTTCCATTCTTCCCAAATGCATTTATAAACCTGCCTTTCTGGTCTCTAAAGACACCACCAACTCCAGCCAAATTGTAACTAAGCAAAGAAGCATCTACATTGATCTTGATCCAATCTTTCGGTGGAGAGCACCAAGTACTATGAGATTCCCTAAGGAGATTAGTACCCCAACTAGTAAGATATGGACCAGAATTTGAGATGGCTGAAAACAAAGCATTCAAAGCAACCATAGAGCTTGGCAATGCAGTCTTATCGTGCTTGACAACATTCTGATTCTTCCAAGAGTGATATACTATATTGCAATAAATCTGTACAATTCTAGAATTATTTTCTGCTATCTGTTTTAACCCCCGTAAACAGCAATTAAGAGAGCTAAAAATGGAAATAGAAATACCCCATTCACCCATCTTCACAATGACATCAGTCATATATTTACAATGTACCATTATATGTTCATATGATTCACTCACTTGTCATCCTCTAGGACAAAGATCATCAACTGAAATCCTGCGGTTCTTCAAAAATAGATTGGTTGGAATCGCTGCCTTCCCCAACCTCCACCAGAAAATCTCCACCTTCTTCATGAGTTTTAGCTTCTGTAACCAGTTGAAGTAATCAACATCCTCCATGGTATACTTGTTAGACAACATTTGCTCATACACCAAAGATGAAACTATTTTTCCCGAGCATTTCTTCATCAATTCCAGCTAATCCTCCTCCTCAAACTCAATATGAATTTGGCTAATCAAGAATACTAGATCAGGATGGAAGGCCCTTTGCAGCTTGGTATAATCCCATTCACCATTGCTAAGCAAAATCTTATGTATGTACATTCCATCCAGAAAATTGCAATCAACAAAAGTAGGCCACCAGTTGATACATCTATCCAGCAACCATGTATCATTTAAAATATTAGTTCTGTCACCCTTGCCCACTCTCCAACGAACAGCCATTTTCAAAAATTTACCACCATCCACCAGAATTTTCCAAGCCATTGAAGTAATCTTCCTTTGGGCTCCATTCAACACATCACAACCATATCTAGCTACCATAGCACGATGGAGCAAAGATTGCGGTTTCTTATAAAATTCCATGCTAGCTTGGATCTTAATGATCCAACTCTAAAAAGGGGAGAATGTAAACCCAACCCTCCCCAACTTCTTAGTTTACATAAATTAACCCAAGCAACATAGTGCATACCATTAGTCCCATCATTTTTATGCCAAATAAAACTTCTACAAAGTTTCTCCAACTCATGTAAAACCCTCTTAGGTACTATAGAATGAGTGATTAAGAAATTAGGCATAGAAAGCAAAGAGATATCAATGAGAATCAGCTTACCTCCCAATGATAGGGACTTATTACTCCAAGCATTGAGTTTATCCATAACATTACTCAGAATTTCTTGAAAATCAGCCATTTTAAGTCTATTAAGAGACATCTTCACTCCCAAATACTAGAACCTTAGCTATTTTTTTCTTCATGGAGTACGTAACCACCTTACCAAATATCATCTAAGATTTTCTTACATTCACTCTTTGTCCAGTCCACTTACAAAAGTCCTCCACAATAGTCTTCAAAGCTTTAGCTAAGTCCACGGATGCATGAAAAAATATTAACACATCATCTGCATAGAGGAGGTGAGTAATCAAAGGTCCTCTAGGAGAAACTTGTATGCCAAGCTTTTATCCCCATTGCACAAGCGAATTGGACAAGAGTTGAGAACATAATATGAAAAGGTACGGTGAAAGTGGACATCCCTGATGGAACCCACTTTGAGCATCAATCCAGTTAGAGTTCCTCCCATTGATGATAATAGATAATATCACATCTACAACACATTCCATGAGAAGGTTAGAAAAATAAGTAGGAAAACCATACCAATCCAGGATGTGCCGAAGAGATGCCCATCCCATACTATCATACGCTTGCTCCATATCAAGTTTAATAGCCATCAACCCCTTCTTATTCTTAGAAATTCTGAATTTTTGAAAGATCTCCTGAGCCAAAAGGCAATGCTCCGCAATAGATCTTGCATGGATGAATACCACTTGTTCCTCTAAAATCATCTTGGAGATAACCTTCTTCAATCTATTAACTAACATGGTAGCCACAATTTTATAATTAGTTTGGCAAAGGCTAATAGGCCTAAAGTTAGAAGGAGTCATAGGGTTCTTAATCTTAGAGATCAAGACAATCAATGTATTCTTCCATTCCCTATGTGTATGGCAGGTTTTAAAAATGCAATTAACTGTATTCCAAAGAGTCTCCCACACAATAATCCAATAGCTCTTATAAAAAGAAGAGGTGACTCCATCCAAACCTGGAGACTTGTTGTTACCTTGCTGAAAAACTGAATTCTGCAGCTCATTTACTGAAAATTCTGCATTGAGCACATCCATATCATCAACTACAATTTTTTGGTTTTCAAAAACTGCAGGCCAACCCGTCACTTTACAATCCCTGTGCTTCCATTTCTTCTCAAAAAATTGATGAATATCTTCTCTATTTGGTCATCCTCATCATACATATTGTTGAGCTCATCTTTAATTTGAATGATCCTATTCTCATTTCTTCTACCCGAGGCATAGTTATGAAATAATTTGGATTTTGTATCACCTTCCTCATGCCACCTAGCCTTTGCCCTTTGATTCCACCAAGTAGAAAGCCTCTTCAAGGTAACATTAAGTTCATGGACTTTGTTTCTAAGCACAAAAAGGTCATCAACCGACCAATTGACACCCAAAGCTTCCTTGTTCTAAAGTTCAAGGATCTCTTTTTTCAACTTCTCCTTTAACACATTCAAATCTTTACACTTGTTTTTATTCCAAAAAAAACAAAGATTTTAAAGTGCGGCTAAGCTTCCTTTGCAGAATCATATATTCATCTCCGAAATCATTCTTCATGCAAGAGTGATACACAATACTCTTGGCCGCAGGGTAGGACCTCCATGTATCCTCAAATCTGATAGCCTTTGACTTGAACCGCACCTTTTCATCCATCTTAACAACTATAGGACAATGATCAGATGCCAATCTCGCAAGATGTCTGGTAACCGCTAAAGGAATTTTCTTAATAGAAACAGAATTAAACATACACCTGTCCACCCTCCTTGTTGTTACACCAAGTAAACCGTGGGCCAACACATCCAACATCATGAAAATCATATTTCATCTTAAATCCCTTCATCTCCCTAGGTCCTTTAGAGAACAAGAACCTCTTACCTCCTCTCTTCTCCTCCTTAATGATACAATTGAAGTCTCTTCCTATAATAGAAGGAATATCATTCTCCAACTCTTCTCTAATTGAATCCAAAGGCCTCCCCTCTCCTTGCAGCACCTGCTACCATAAACAGTAGCAATTATCCAAGTTCCCAAGATGGGAACTAAAAGATTGCCAATGACAACCTATGAAGTAGCTTCCATAACATCAAAGGGCACCCGCTTCCTATTCCAAAGCACTAAAATACCAGTTTTTTTTTTGGAATTCCGGCGTATTAAAATTTTGACAGAAATATTTTTCCAGCGGAAATTTTGTCGGAAATCCGCCGGAAACATTTTCGACGGATTATTTTACGCCGGAAGTTCTTTTACGATGCGAACCAAACCGGCGCACGACATTCCACCGGAAAGTGCGCCGGAAACCAAAATTTCCATCGGATTTCACATGTTACCGGTGGAAATAATCCGCCGGTAATAGCGGGTTTTCCTGTAGTGTCCAGCCTTTCCCAGATCCGAGAAGCACCCTCCTTGTTGTTACACCAAGTAAACTGTGGCCCAACACATCCAACATCATGAAAATCATAATTCATCATGAAGCCTTTTATCTCCCTAGGTTCTTTAGAGAACAAGAACCTCTTACCTCCTCTCTTATCCTCCTTATTAATTATACAATTGAAGTCTCATCCAATAATAGAAGGAATATCATTCTCCAAACTCTTCTCTAATTGACTCCAAAGGCCTCCCCTCTCCTTGCAGCACCTGCTACCATAAACAGTAGCAATTCTCCAAGTTCCCAAGATGGGAACTAAAAGATTGCCAATGACAACCTGTGAAGTAGCTTCCATAACATCAAAGGGCACCCGCTTCCTATTCCAAAGCAATAAAATACCAGCAGCTGTACCAACAGCAGGGTAGTGAAAAAACTCCCAATCACTCCCTATAAGGCAATCAACCTCCCTTCTATCAATACTAGAAAAATTGGTCTCCATAAGCCCAACAAAGAACACATCCTGATCTCTAAAAATCTCCTTCAAATACAAGGAAGCCTCCCTCTTCCTGGATCCCCTAAAATTCCAAGATAAGATGGATGACATTTAACCAGGTATCGAAGATCTCTCCCCACTGCTGGGGTTCAATCTCCCATCCTTCTTCTTCTTTTTATAGTCAGGCTCAACCGGCCCCAATGATCTCAATTCCTTGGCTAGTTTGATCTTGGCAACACCACTATGAGAGCCCAAACCAATATAGTTATCATCAAGTTCAGGTATATCCAAACTTTTGTCCAATGCTTTATCAATTTCACCATGCTTCTCAATACCTTCCTCAACATCTTTATCAACCAATACAACAAAATGATTGGTTGAATGAATATCAAACTTCTCAACATCAGTTATCTCCACATTAACATAACTTTTTACGGGAGCCACATCTGCTTCTTTAACAACTTTAGCATCCTCTGTCCTCGTCTTGACTATCTCCACCTGATGGTTGTTAATAACTCTATTCTCAGAATTAGTCCCATTATCCTTCACACCTCTTCCAGTAGCAAGATCCCTTTTAAATCTTCTATTTTTGAAATGGACATGAATCCACGGACCATATTCAGCACAGATCACAAAAGGATTATTATCACAAACAGACTTCATTCCTTCCCCTATAACTGTATCCATCTTCTTCCTTGTTTGATCCTGTATGCCAAGAGTTACATTATCGGGACATATCTTAGTATCATGACACACTTTACCACATTGATAGCAAAGAAGATGAATTTTCTCATACTCCACCCTTTGGAAGAACCTCCCAGCTGAACCTTCAACCCAAACACCATTCGGCAGCTTCTTCTCCAAGTCAATCCTCACACAGACACGGGCAAATTCATGTTTACTCCAGCGAAAGGTATTGTCATCTATGTACATTGGCGAACCAAAGCATGAAGCTATTCTTTCTATACTATCTTCATCCCAGCAGTACAGAGGCAAGTACGGTAGTCTAATCCAAATGGGAGCAGAGATTCCCTTAAAGGAATTTGGATCAAACATAGGAGTCCATCTATCCATACCAACAATGAACCCATTCACATACCACAGACCTCTATTCAGTATTTCATCTTCCACCTCACTCGTCTAGAATGAACACAAAATCCAGTTCATTCCAATCGACGTCAAATGAAATCCTCTGTATTTGCTCCACTGCCTTCTCAATTCTAAACTACAAATCGAGAACGGCACGTTATTTCCCAAAACTTTAATCACAATCAAATTCTTCAAAATTCTTTAATTCTCTGCCTCCCTCTCCGCATTCAACCTCACCGCAACACCATCTTCAGACAATTCAACCTGGTCTCTATTGATCAAAATTTTGATAGGCTTCAGTTTCAACCAAGCATCAGCAACTTTTATAAAGATTTATTATATAGATAAATGTTAGAGAAGGTTAAAGAATTATAAGAGACAACAAAATTTTTTTGTGAAAATCCCTAAAAAGCGGAAAAATAATGAGGCCTCACCTAGTGAAATGATTCTATTAATATTTATCAATGATCATAAATGATGCTCTTCCTAGGAGGAAGGCATTAAAATAACAAAACAAATATATATCATATAGAGCATAATACATGGTTTTATTTTAAAGAATTCAAATATGTTAGAGTTATTCATAAGAGATTATTAGCCTTTTTATTTGGTCCAAAGGACCATAGATGGGTGATGGTGGTTAGAGGAGCATAATCATGCAACTATGGTTAAAAGACCGTACTAGGGAGATAGAGGTTGGATTAACCAAGATCTAGAGATGGTGATAGAAGGAACCATAATCAAGAAATAGTGGCTAGAGGAATCATGGTCAAAGGATGATGGTGTGAGAAACCATGGTTCAATGAATATGGATGAAGGGATCATAGTTTAACAATGGTGGTTAGAAAAAACTTATTCAATTGGTGGTGTTAAAAGGTATTATAATCAGGTGATGATGATAAGAGGGACCGAAGTCAAGTGATTAAGGTTTAAGGGACCATAGTTAATGATATAGGTTATAGGAACCATAGTCAGGTGTTGGTGGTTAAATGGGCTATAGTTGAGTTATTATGATAACAAGAACCATAATTAGTAGATAGTGGTAAGTGGGACCATAGGCCAGCACTAGTGTTCAAAGGGACCATAGTCAGATTATGGTTGTTGGAGGCATGGTAGTTTGGAGAATAAATATAGAGGAACCATAATAAAGTAATGAAGGTTTGAGGGACCGTTGTCAGATGATGGATTTGGTCGGATCATAGTTAAGCAACTGAGGTTGGTGGAACCATGGTCATAGGGTGGAGTTTTATGGGATTGATGTCTGGCAATGATAGGTAGAGAAGTCATAATTAACCAATGGAGTTGGTCATACCATAGTTAAGAAATAGAGCTCAATGGGATTATAGCCAATGATAGTAATTTTATGGACCATAGTTAAGCATTAAGGGATGGTGGGACCATAATCAGGTGTCATTGGTCAGTCAGATCATAGTTAGGTGCAAGTGCTGGGAGTGGTCATAGTCTAGCAATGGAGGTCAACCAAGTTATGTTGACCTCATTTTGGGTGACATTAAATGGATGATATTGACCAAACCAATAAACCAAACTTATGGGGACACTCCATTGGGTGAACTTACATCTCCAAAAAAATTTTTGATCAGTTGGGTCAAACTAGTTTACCAAATTGGGCTTAACCAAGTGGATCAAATGGATGAATTGAGGAAGGAGAGAGAAGCTCCACAAATTGAGGAAGGAAATGGAAGAAGCTTTTGGCTGCAAACGGTGAAAATGGATGATGGTGGCCGGCCGGATCACCAAATCCCTTAGTTCTACCGCGCATCCAACTATGTTGGATACCAAAGGTAGTTTTTCATTCAATCGCAACTTTTCTAGTTTTCTTAACTCTCCTCTAGTGATTAGAGAGGGAGGTTTGGTTTCTAAGAAAAAATCTTTGCCGGAGAATGATAAAGGAAAAGAAGTAATGGATGCTTTGAAAAGTAAGACTATTTCTCTCTTGCTGGTTTTGATCCCTAGAGCAAATGATTTGGAGGCTTCCTCTTCAGGTTGCATTGATAACAATTTGGATAATTCTAATGCGCAGATTAGAAAACCACATATTAAAATTAATTTGAATGAAATTCATGATGGAAGTAAAGTGGCCAATGTGGTAAAACTTGACTTGGAAAATGAAAAAGCCAATGCTCATGTTTTAAGAAATTCATTGGTGGTTAAGATTCTTTGCAAAAACTTGCCCTTCTCAAGTTGTGCATATGAATTAAGGAGGAAATGGGGTAAATTTGGAAGTTTCCATATAACCTCACTTGGATTAGATTGGTTTCTGTGCTCTTTTCACTCATAGGAAGCAATGGAGGAAGTTCTTAATGGAGGTCCATGGTATGTGGGTGGATTTGTCACTGGACTAGATAAATGGTCTCCCAATTTTTCTCCTTATTCCTTGGATGGGAATTCTTCTCCAGCATGGGTTTGTCTTCCTCACTTGCCATTACATTTCTAGGATAAAACTAATATTACAAGAATTGTTTCAAGTATCGAAACTCCTTTATTATTGGATGGTAACATGTTTAGATGGGGCAGAAGGGAATTCGCTAGAGCTTGCATTCAGGTAAAATTGAACTCTAAACTCCCTAGTGGAACATGGGTTGAAGGTATTCATGGCAGATTTTTTAAAAAATTTGAATTTGAAAATTTATCTTCTATTTGTTTCAAATGTGGAAGAATTGGACATATAGATCTGGTGTGTCCAAATGGTTTTCAAAATCTAGATTTGATTGATAAGGAGGATCCCAAAGATCCATTACTAGTTGAAGAAAGTTCATTCGGACATTGGATGAATGTGTAATTCAAATCTAAAAAAAGGCATAAAAGTGTTAGGAGGAATTCTTCTAATAAGCATGTTGAAGAATCTCATCCAGTTCACCGGATAATCTCTGGTGGCTCAATTTCAGATCGTCTTCCAATGAAGACAGCTCAGAATTCAATTGCAAAAGATCCTGAAATTAAGGAAGGAGAGGAAGTTTCTGTTAGCTTTAATTCAAATTTGGTTGTTGAGCCGGTTGTAGCTCATAATCCAAATTTTGAATACAATCAATCTGGAGCGTTGATTGATGAAAGTAGAAATGATATTGCTGAAGTTGATTTGGTGGTTCCAATAGATAATGCAGATTCTTCCATGGATCAGCAATAAAATGCTGATATTTTGGGAATTCAAAATTCAAATTTTCTATTCACACATATCATGGAAACAGATAAGGAAGCTGTTGAATCCGATATTAACTTGGTTTCAGTTGCTCAAGTTGTTGAGGAGCTGAAGCCAGTTTTTTCTCCAACAAATCCAGCTAGGCATTTTGAGAAGGATGACATAATTGAAGGAAGAAATGAGATTGCTGATATTTCAGAAGTTCAATCAAAGACTGCTGAAAATTTGGAAATTCAAAATTCTAATTTTGAAATTCCACAAACTATGGAGGTAGATAAGGAGTTTGGGAAGGAATAGATTTCGGTTTTGACTCCTACTAAGGTAGCCAAGACTTCCGAATTACATGAAATTAGAGATGATTCTTCTAAAACCACTTCTTCTAATTCAACAATCAGTTTAAAGTTCAAAAAAACGGTCTTATTGAAGAATAAAAAAGGTTCTTCTTTGGAGCTTGGTTCTTCTGGTTCTAAACAGAAGCTATTCAAAGAATTACAAGATCTAGGACCACTGAAGGATCAAACTAGAAGGAGGATTACGGATCTCAGAATGAAGAATGATTTGAGAAGTTCTTCCCAAATATCTCAGTAATAGGATACCCAAAATTCTCATTGCAAACAGTAAAGTCGGAAGATATAGAAAGTTGGAAATTTAGATCATTGTATTTTCCAATATTCTTGCTTGGTACTACATCATTGGAAATTGGAAAAGACATCTAAAATACCTATTATTTTTATCCTTAGGTGTTTTGAGATTGTCCGGCTTTTTTGTAATTTTCTTTTGATTATCTTTTCTAGCTTCCTTTTTCTTTTGGCTTTTTTGTTTTTAAAACTTATTATATGTTCTTATGGGATCGTTACTAGATCATATTCTTTAACCGGAAGGGAACTCTGAGATACTAACCAACCCTTGGGTTATTTCAAACTTTGGTATCCCCTACATCTCAACAGTTTCAAAATATGAAACAGTGGATTTCATTTCAAAAATAATAGGTTTAATGTTAACAAATTTGCCTTCAATAAGGATCCTTTTTCTATTGATCAAGGATCTTTTAGTTTTTACTTCCTAGTTTGTATTAGGTTGTTATTTGTTTTATTTTAATGCAACTTTTGCATTTTCTCAAAAAAAAAAAAATAAAAGTGGTGTCAAATGGGTTTTCCTTGAACAAAAATCCTACCCTTGTCAAATTAAATTATGTAAACTATTGTAGTTGGTGACAAATTACCTTATGCACATAATCCAATAAGTCCATTCCATGTTTTAACCATTTTTAACTAGATGGAATAGCCCAAACCCTCCAATAAACTAAATTCATGAACACAAAGCTAACCCAAACCAAGTTGGCTATTATAGGAATTTCAAATAGCTTCTATAATGTCCTTTCTTACTACCCAAAATAGGAGCGCCTTGGTTTTTTTTGCCTCCACCTGCACTAAACTCAAAATTTGACAGAAAGAAAATAAGTGAAAAGAAAGAAATGAAAAATGGATCAAAGGTAAATAAGTGAAAAGAAAGAAATGAAAAATGAAAAGGTAAATTCTCCTTTAAAGTTAGATAATAAATTGGAACAAAAAAACAATGAAAAGAAAATGTATTGTGAATCTAAATAAATGATAAAAATTGAAAGCTCAATTTTGACTCCACTATTTCAATATAAGGTTGTCATGTTAGCAATTAAGAACTCTCCTAGTCTCTTCTTTATGAAGAAAACTTAAAAGATTGAGTTTTCATACCATATCAATGGATCAACGGACAAACTAAACACCATAAAATACTATGGCATACAAAGAACAAAAGAAATTCAAGGGATGGTATCACTTTGATATCATTTATTCATTCCATGATCATGAATATTATTTTGTAATAAAACATCAACTTGAATTTGATATGGACATTACATAAACATTTCATTCTTTTAATGAGTTTTGTTTAGAAACATTAGATGACTCAAATGAGGTTTCAATTATGTATGCATCCCTTGAATTTGAAGAAGAAAGTAAAAGTACAATTATTGAATTAAACAAAATCCACCTTGGTAAATAACAATATCACTCATCCCATTTTTTTATTAGCTCTTTGTTGAGTGAGGATAAAGAAAACAACTTGATAAAATTACCATTTGAATTCAAAAATTGTATCCATAATCTTTATGAATTTAAAACATCTTTGAGTAGTTTCCTAGTTATGACCTCAAATAAATTAATAAAGTGTGCATATGGCATCATTTCTAAAACATTGTTGGGCTTCATGATGAGGAAACATAGAATCAAAATAATCATTTTAAAATTAAAATTTGGTGTATTCAAAAAAATCTTAACTAATAATGGGTTTTATGTTATTTTGCTTTGGAAGTATAACTTCCATTGCTAGGAACTACTATTCAAAATTAAATCACAACTGAACAAAGTGACTGATTCTGGTTTGAGGAAGTTGAGGGTCCTAAAAAATACTTATTACATCTCAACAATATCTTTAACTGTATGAGTCACAAATGGTTCAAGCTTGCGATAAATTATTTCACCCTAGAACAATTCAAGTAGGAGACTTGGTGAAGTTCTTCGAAGTCCTATTTTATATCATCACAAAATTGATGGAAAGTTTTAACCAATGTTAACTAAATTGTTCATTGTGTAGATATTTTATGAGGGAAGTTCATATCAATTAATAGATTGCAAAGGATACCACCTAATTCTTTCTATTAATAGGTTTAAAATATTATACATAAAATATATCAGAGTTTTAAATTAATTAAAAAATTCTACATGTTAATAAAATCTTCAAATTTGCTATTCCAATTTCAAAATCTCTCAAATCAAATTCAGAATTTCAATCGAGATCTAAATTAAAAAATCTCAAATTTAATAAAAATTTTGATTCAATTTCAATATCATTCATAATCAAATCCAAAACATAAATTTAAAATAAAAAATTTATTCTAGTCCTTAAGGATAGGTATGGGTACCCATGCATGCTTTCCTTAGTATTAGATTTGTTTGTGTTGGAGCAAGCCCCTCGTGGATCCATCCTAGCATCAAAATCAAATCTAAGTTAGTTAGAATTTTCCAAATCCCTAGAAGTTTAGGTAGATTATCACATTGAATAGTTCCTCTAGTTATTCAATTACTGATAATTACCATTTACTACTTTGACATTAGAGGAAAAAAGACTTAGCTCAGTTAAATGAAAAATATTTAAATAATTTTTTCTATGCCCTGAAATCTGAGGAATAATTATATGTTTCAACTTGCAAAACTGGAAGAGAAATCTAGAATAGACTTTGCATAACATATGAAGGAACTAATGAGATGAAATAATCCAGATTGAACATTCCATTACATGAATATAAACTTTTTTTCATAAAATTAAATGAGTCAATCTCTAATAAGTATACCTATTTTACTCAGATAGTTACCTCATTGCATGCTTTAGGTATGGAATTAATGAATTCAAAAAAAGTTAATATAATCCTATGTTGTTTACCTACTACTTATGATGCAAAAATAACTTCCATAACTGAGTCAAAAGACCTAAATGTATATTCTATTGAAAATCTGCTTAGATCACTGATTGCTTATGAGAAAAGAGTGACTCAAAGATAGATTAATGTAGGTGATAAGAAAAAGGAGAAGAATATCACATTGAAAGTGGATAATTCAAAATGTGATCAATCATTACGTGAGGATGAAGATGATATTGCACTCATGATGAGGAAAATCAAAAGTTCCTACGAGGAAAATCAAAAGTTCCTAAGAATAAAGCAATGGAGATGTCAGCAATAGAACAAGGGTAAGTTCTACAAGAATGCAAAAATTTCTAATGACCTCATTTTTTATGAATACAAGAAAGCTTTAACATATTAAAAATAACTGCCATAATCTCAAATCCAATCCTAGCAAGGAGAAAGTTAAGGAGAAAACTAATGATAGGAAGGTAAAGAAAAGACTGTAGGGAGCTTTCTAGGCTGACTTAACTTTAGATTCATCATAAACAAAACCATAAAAGGAAATCACAAACTTATGCTTAATGGAAAAAAAACTTGATCATTAAAATCAAGATGAGGTATGTGATTTATCCTATGATGAATTTTAAAGTTCATTAGGATTGTTAAGCCCTTATGAATTAGCCTGAGGTTAACCAAGAGGGGGGTGAATTGATAGATTTCTAAAAAATCTTAAACAAGAAGCATGATCATTTTGAGATATTTTAAAACATTAAATCATACGATCACCCAAAAGAAAATAAAGTGTAGAAATTAAAATGTAGAAGCATAATAAGAAAGAGCACACCATATTTTATAGTTGTTCGATCAACTTAGCATACGTTCACTCCCCGGAGCCTCTCCTTCGGGTATTGCACTAAAACAAAGTGACTCTTCTTTGCTCCTACAGCAAGGCGGAGAAGCCTTTACAAACTCCTTTCCACTAACCCCGGTGAGGTAGAGAACCCAACTCCTTTTGCTTCCTCCGAAAGTAGGTAGAGAACCCAAACTCCTTTTGCTTCCTTCTAAAGTAGAGAGAGAACCTTAATCAATTACTAAAGAATAACTCCCTAGAGCCTCTAAGGAACTAAGGATAAAAATTGGAGAAGATAACTCAGATCCTTGATTAGAGCAACATTTGTGAACCCCTTATAAAGTCCCCTTCACAAGATCCTCTTTCTCTCTCCCAAGCTCTCCCTCTCCTTCTCTTGGATCTTTTAGGTTAGGATAGTAGAAAAATATCTCTCAATTAATAATCAAAAGATCTTATAAAGAAGGGCTTAAAATTTTCCCTATGTTTTAACTTGCGTCAAAGATCATCCAAGATGATTAGTATATTTTCAGCCCTTTCAGTTAGGATGATCTAGGAGGGCT
This sequence comes from Dendrobium catenatum, assembly GCF_001605985.2. Classification (NCBI taxonomy): domain Eukaryota; kingdom Viridiplantae; phylum Streptophyta; class Magnoliopsida; order Asparagales; family Orchidaceae; genus Dendrobium; species Dendrobium catenatum. Next base: position 4,903,030 of record NW_021319518.1, on the reverse strand, counting down.
GGACAATTAGAACCCTTCTTTATTATGATCATCCAGGATGATGAGGATATAATCATGTATAATTAGTTCAAAAGCATATATATCATCTAGCACATCATTCTGGTCATCCATAAGATTTATATTAGATGAAGAAGAAACATAACTTATCATCCAGGATGATTCTTGAATCATCCTATATAATTAGTTCAAAACCAAGGATTATCATCCAGAACATTATTATGGTCGTCTAGGTGAAATACGTGGATGAAGGAGAATTTTGAAATGATCATCCAATGTATCATTCTGGTCATCTAGCTGATCTAGGAGTAGACTAAGTTTTTTCTAAGTGATCGTCTAAGATAATATAATCCATCAATCAAACCTTAATTGCATTCTTTAATCACCTAACTAATTTAGGCTTGATTGTAATTAATTGTCCAAGATGATATGAGATCATCCTATATGATTTCTAAAAATAATAACATACTTAAAAGAAATCGACGACTGATTCTTTTTTAATTTTAGCCCATTGTTTAGGATGATGTGAATATCATCCAAGATTTGCTTAATTCAGACATCTTAACAAGGATGCCCTAATTGAGGTTTCTATTTTTAATTGATCATTCAGGATGATTTTTTATCATCCTGTATGATATGATCAAAAATAGAAAAACTCTGAAACTTATAGATTTCTCCCCCCTAATGTGTGTTTGCAAGGTTACTTAGCATCAGGAACTATATTATTATATTTGACTCAAGAAAAGGTAAAAACACTAGAAATACACTTATAGACTAACTCAGTCCTAATATACCAAGATGGCTTGATTTGAAATTGAGCTTGTGGGCCTGAAACATTAGTAGGTATGGCAAAAGTAGAGAAATTAAAATGCCATAAATATTTACTAACATTAAAATTATAGTCCTTGAATCCATGTTTATAATAATTTCACCCTTTTTGATGATGACAAACATTTAATAGAAAATTCAACTCAAGCAGATTAATAAATCATAAAGTAACGGAGAATAGTATAAACCAAGTAATGTAAATTTTACTAAAAATAAGCATGTGGTACAAACACTAAATAATAGTTATAGAAAAAATAATAATACAATGAAATAACATGAATACAGTAACACTACAACTACTCCCCCTTTTGACATCACAAAAATGAGGAGGAAATAGAAAAGAAACACAAAACAAAAAATATAAAATAGAAACTAATAATAGTACAAAAGCATCAGACAAAAATTACAAAAAAATAGTCTACAAGTACGGAGGGCCCTGATCGGGCGAAGGAGAAGGTAATGGTGGCTGAAAAATACTGTGGATAGAAATAAACTGCTCCCCAAACTAGGCCATATCCTGGTCATGCAACTGCTATTGATGCGCCATATATGCATCAAATCTAGCAACATCCACCATATGCTGCTTCTCATGTGCAGTAATATAAGAGTCAAACCTAATCTCCCACTAGTCAATTCACTCCACTAGTTGATCCAGCTGTGAGTGCTGGCAGATTTAAACAGGTGCAAGAATAAGTGTATGAGTAGGTACAGGAGAAGCTTCCTCCTTAGCTCCCTCAGCCTCTTTATCACCAGAAGGAGACGAGTTCTGTGAAGAACACAGAAGGAGCTATTAGTGTAGGAGATAGACTAATAATTTTGTGGGGCAAAATATTAAAGATTGTATTTGATTTCTAGGATAAACGCTATGATGAATCTTAAGGTAAGATTGGGTTTTGTTTTGTGCATTAGATCCCTAATACTTATTAGGTGCTCAATGTATCGAAAGAGAATATCAGTGGCATTGAACTTTCTATGGTCCATTATATAAAAGGTGGTGATTGATAGAAGGGGAGTGATATGGATATGGTCACCCGCCTTTGGGATTATTGAGATTCTAAGAACATGTTGGATTATCCTAGCTTTTTTACTTAATATGCTTGATACCCCATCATGGTTGGAGACATTTCTGTTTTGTAGTAGTTGGTTGAAAAGGCCCTAGCTATAATCAGGATCTAAATATAAGGTTAATAGTAAAAAGTTATAAGAGTTTATGGTAATTTTGATAGGTGATCTTTACTGGGTGTTGGTTCACTTAGGATTATAGGGCAGTGTAGGTGGAGTTGATCTTAAGACTAATAAAGAACTCATAGAGAAGTTTAGAGTTGAATGGGTAAGTAAGAGTTAGAATGAAACTGAGGGAGGTGTGAATGAACATATTTCGTACTAGGTAAGTGAGTGTTCGAGGATTAACGATCCTCGAAGGTGTGATCTTAATAATTTTGTATCGAATATAGGAAACTTGGATAGCCAGCTCAGTGAATTGAGGATCGAATGATTCCCTTGAGGAACTATCAATTGCCATCTTGGACCTTTTCCCACCATCCATTGACAAGTATGTAAAGCTTGAGGGAGAAAGAAAGAGCAATTTGAGGGTTTGAGAGTGAGAAAAATGTTTGAATTTGGCACTTTATAAAGAATTAGCCACATCATCCAGGATGATCATAGGATCATCCATGATGATCTGGAGAATTTATGATGTCCAGGATGATTGGTTAAAAAGGCAGTCATATCGCCTATGTTGATTAGACTTAGGCAATCATCCCGAGGAGTCATGCTGGACAACCATCGATGAAATGGATCATCCAGGATGATTAATAATAATGGATCGTATATGCCAAAATTAAAATGTGTAACCATTTTTGCCACATGGGTCTTCCAGGATAAACATGTGTATCATCTAGAACGATTAAAAATAATTGACTAGAATTTGATCAAATCAACCTGGACAATGTGGATCATCTAGGATGATCTTAGATGATTGAGTCAGATAATTTGTCAGATGGATGATGAAGGGTGATGTGATGATATCGTCCAGGATGATGTGATAAAAAAATTAAAATTTTGATGATGGAGGGAGGTGATTAGAAGGGGCCCCAAAACATAAAACCTAAGTAAAAAATTAAAAATAAAATAGTGAAAAGACATTAAAAATATTTTTTATCAAAGCAAGAATATGATAATTTTTTTATGTGATTAAATAAAAAATTTGTAAGGAATGAGTTAACCTTGCTGAAATCTAAAAAATGGTAGAAAACCTGATCATGTTATGCCCAGCTTGGATTCCCTACAAGAAAACTGATTTATTCAACACTTCATTCCAAAAAACATATCTGATAGAGTGATGTACCAAAGTAATTAGTCAAAATCAAGGGTTTCAAAAAGTAAGTGATTGAAGATATTAAATGACATATGAATTCTTCTAAGATTTAAGGGTTTGAAAGAGAAAAAAGCTTGATTTTTGTGGGCTCATTTTATGCCTCTTATCAATTATTTGGCATATCTTATGTATCTTTTGATTTTTGATACACTTTATGTATCTTTCTATTTTTTGGCGATCATTACGCGTCTTTTCACTTTTTCTTTTTGGGCTCATTTTATGCCTCTTATCATTTTTGTGAGAGTATCTTCAAAATAATAAAGAAGTAAATCTCACTATTTAATATAAAAAAGAATAAACCACAAATCAGAATAATATTCATATGATAAATATAACTACTTGATCAAGAAAAGCTTGAAAGTGATTTAATAACTTTGAATATTATTTATTTGAGATAGATTAACATAGGAAGATTGAAAAGATCTTAATTTCAAAGTCCTATTTTTAATTTGAAAAAAGATTTTTGCTTTGAAAATAATCGTACACCTCTAAAGGAGTTAGAGGAAGAGAAATAATCAATAGTCTTTCTTCCTTTAACTGATTTAGGGATGTCAACCAATGATTATAAATTTTAGAAAATAAAAAAGGCATAAAATATCATTTTAGTAGTGACCAAAACAAAACTAAAAGAAAAAAATCATAAGAAATGAAAACATGAAAGCTATAGTAAATAAACAAAAATCAACAGTCTAAGCAAAAATAAAGAAATGTCAGAAACAAAAGAAAGATTAGAAATCAAAAATAAGGGAAGGATTAGAAAACATATAGTTCAGGATTCATTAATCATCAAATTCATGCATTTATGCCAATCACACCCAAACTGGTCCTTAAGATGCTGAATGTGTCAAAGGCCAGATGTTTAGTATAGATGTCAGCAAGTTGACTTTTAGTTACTACATGGTGTAACTCTATGTCTCCTTTTATAATAATGTCCCTAATAAAATGATTCCTTACGTCAATATGTTTGCTCCTTGAATGTTGGATAGGATTTTTAGAGATGTAGATGGTGTTGCGACTCGAGCTCACGAGTTTATGTTTTTGATGATAAGAAACATCTTTATATCTCATAGTATTTTTCATTCTATATTTATTTGTGTGTATACTAACATTTCAGGAATACCATGAAACGTCAAAAAAAGAATCAGAGCTCATGATTGGGTTGAATAAGGTTATGCTATAAATGGTCGATAATATTCACTTATTTAATTTTGATTTCTTGAGTCGAGTACTATAAGGGAGTTTGCTTGATTGGTGACCATGCACACACACTCAGGGGACTGAGATCTAGTTATAAGAAAAAGTTTAAGTTTTAAACTAATCATATTGGACAATTTTGGATCGTCCAAGACGATCCTTTATGATCTTGGAAAATAGCACCCAATAATAATTTAGGCAAGGATTTAGGATTTAGTTTTTGTTCTAATCATCCCAGATGATCTAGATCACCTTGGACGATCTATACAAATCATGCCTAAATTGATCATATGATTAGGAGATTAATTATGGTTACATTTTTTGATCAGATTGTCCTGGATGATCTGTATATCATATAGGACAAAGTTTGACAACATACTTTATTTTCCTAAATCATGCAAGATGAAATACCATAATTTTTCTTCTAATTATCCGAGATGATCCATAATATTTTTATGGACTATCTATACAAATTTGTACTGATCGTCCTGGATTATCTTGATATCATCCGAGACTATCAGGTCAAATTATGCACATCAAACTGGACGATCTTGCAATCATCCAGGATGATTTTTTGCGCCGAAATTGAGTTTTTAGGGTTTTTAGAAGCCCTCTTTTTAACCACATCATACAGGATAATCATACGATCATCCTGGATAATATTTGGCATTAAAATTGAGTTTTAAGTCTTTTAATGCCCTATTTTTAAGCAAACTATACGAGATGATCTTGAGATAATCTTGGACAATTTTTGCCACCAAGATTATTTTTTAGGATTTTTCAAAGCCCTCTATTTAAGCTTTGTCAAGGCACTTGGTAAGTGTCTTTGTCAGCCATTGAATCTTCATTCTTCTAGAGAGAGCTTAAAGAGAGAACTTAAAAGGGAGAGAGGAAAGGGTGGCATTTGAGAGAGGGATAAGATCCTTGGATGGGGTTTCAAGGGAGTGTGGATGGGGTTTCACATGGTTGCTCTTGCAAGCTTGAACCTTAGTACCATCAGATTCAAGGTTTTACTTGAGAGAAATTTTGGGAAGAAGAAGATCTCTTTGGTGTGAAAGAACTCGGCTACTCCGCCGCATCGGGGAAGGTGGAAGTGATTTTCTTAGGGATTCTCCCCCTAGCTGTGGGGTGAGAGTCACTAAAGGTTTAGTGTAATACTCGGAGGGTGCCTCCGAGGAGTGGATGAAGGTCAAGTTTGACCGAACAAATATAAATCTGGTGTGTTTTTTTTTATTATTTTCCCCATTTTATTTTTACTATGATTAACTGTTTGGGTGAAATCTATGATTAATTTTTTTATTATTGATTTTTTTTATTTCTACAGTAAGATATAAAAATATTTTTCTCTTAGTTAAAGACATATTAAATATCGAATTCCCCCCCTCTTGGTTAGCCTCGGGATTAGCTCATAAGGGCTTAACATTCCTGATGAACTTTCAAGTGGTATCAGAGAGGGATTCATAAAATTGAGTTTTTGAAAACTTTTTAATTTCAATCAATGGCTAACTTTGACAATCGTAATATTGTGAAAGTTATTCAATCACCCGACCACCTTTATTTAAAAATATTATTTTTGATTTTTGGAAAATTTACATATCTACTTTCTTGCAATCAATTGATTATAGAAAATGACAAATGATTTTAACTGGTTATTCTAAACCATCACGTGTTATAGATGAAATTAAAACTAACATTACTTTTAATCAATAGAATAAAAAAGAAAGAATCAACACTCAATTGAATGATAAATTGTTAAAATATTTTTTTATGCTTTAAATTTTGAAGATTGTATGTTAGCATCTACGTGCACTACTAGCAAGGAATATTGGGATGAATTACACTATATATATATATATATATATAGGTAATAGTGAGATCAAGTAATCCAAGTTAAACTTTTTAATGCATAATTCTAAACTATTTTGCATGAAACCTTATGATGATCTTAGACATGTATACCATGTTTATTCAAAATGTGATATCATTGCATGCTTTAGGTAAAGAATTTTTAAACTTTAAAAAATGTTAATAAAATTCTACGTTATCTTTATGATAAGTTTGATGCCAAAATTGTTACTATTTGAGAATAAAAAAATTTGAATGAATATTCTATTGATAATTTGATTAGCTAACTCATTACTTACGAGCAAAGTTTGGGTCAAAGACTTTTGGATGCATGTGAAACTATAGTGTTAAAAGCTGAAGACACGGAGAAAAGTGGCTTAGTTGGTGAGGAAAGTGATGACTTGACAATAAAATTGAAAAGCCCACTAAAACAGATGCATAAGCATTAGCAAAAGTAAAATAAAGGTAAAAATGGTAAGAATATTAAGATTTCTTCTGATGTTATTTATTTTTAATGTAGGAAACCTGGACATATGAAAAATCAGTGCCCTATTTTGAGAACTCTTCCTACAAAAGAAAAGGATAAAGCTAAGCAAATTGTAAAAAAGGTAAATAACAAAAAGCAAAAAGTCTCCTAAGTAGACCTAGCTTCTAAAACATCAGACCAGGAGAAAGATGTTGTTAAAATCCTTAATTGTGTGTTTATTTATTTGTGTATGCATGTTTTTTTGTTTGCTATATTTTTATTTATTTTTTATGTTTTCTTTTGGTTTTTTTTCTTTCTTTTCTTGTTATGTTAAAATTTTAAATTTGTCTTTACTTTTCTTTTTGTGAAGTTTTCTCTAATCAAAACACACAGATCACTTTTTTTTTTCAATATACTTTAGAAAATTAAATCTTTTTAAAGATCATTTTTTCTAAAAATGAAAATTTTACCTTCTATTTTTTGAATTTTTACGTAATTTATGGTTGACTTTTCTAAAAATAGTTAAAAGAAAGAAACTCATAATTTTCTCTCTATGTCTCTTTTCTTAAAGAGGCTATTTTACTTTTGATTAAAAATCTTCATAAAATTATAAATTAGATTCTAAAATTGAATGTTTTCATCTCCCTACATTTTTTCTATCGCATAAGGATCTTTTGCAAGTTGTTGAATCCACCGCATAATTTTCTTAATAAAGTAGTTCATTTTTGTTAATAGAATGGGTTTGTTTTAGTATTTTAAAATTACAGAAAGGTAGCATATTTGATTGAAAAAAAAAGTGGTCAATGACTCCAAATCAAAAGATGCGCAATGATGCCAAATTGAGAAAGATACAAAAATTATATTAAAAATTTAAAAGATGCGCAAAGTGTGTCAAACAATTGACAAGAGGTATAAAATAAGCCCACAAAAAGTAAACTTACCTTTCTTGTACTTCTTAAGTCTTAAGAAAACCTTTTTTCAATTGATATCTTCGATACTTAAGTTTGAAAATCATGATTTTTGATTCACTAATTTTTGCATTAATCTTCTATTAGATATATTTCATGAAAGGAGTTTTGAAAAGATTAATATTTCTTTTTATAACTTTTTTTCTTGATTTAAATATTAGATTAAAAAGTTTTTGAGCCTTTAAAAGAACTTGAGCTTGGATTAATAATTTCTGAATTTCTAACCTATCTTGATTATGTGTTGTAAACATATTCCTTACTAAGTTTTTGAATAAAATTAAGATGTAACTTTCTCATTTCAAGAAAATTTGAATTTTCAAATCTTCTTCACCAGTTTAGAGATCATTTCTATATTTTGTTAATCAATTTTTTTTAACTATTTTAGTTTTTTGTTCTCTTCTTTTTGATAATGTCGAAGGGGGAGAACATGCTGTTGTTTTTATATTTTTTTAATTATACTTGTTTTATTTTAAAATAAAAAAATTAAGCAAAAAAGGAGGAAAGTTTTGATTTTCCTTGTTTTTAAATTTTTATCTTAGTGAGGGGGAGTTTAAGAGAAAATACTTTTAGTTTGTAACTTCATTAGTGATATTTGCCATCATAAAAAAGGGGGAGATTATTATGACTTGAGCACACGAGTTTTATATTTTTGATGATAACAAACATCTTTATATCTCATAGTATTTTTCATTTTATATTTATTTATGTGTATACTAATATTTCAGGAATACCATGCAACATCAAAAAAAGAGTTAGAGCTCAAGATTGGGTTGAATAAGGTTATGTTGTAAAGGGTCTATAAAATTCATTAATGTAATTTTGATTTCTTGAGTCAAGACCTATAAGGGAGTTTGCTTGCTTTGTGATCATGTATAAACACACACAGGGGTGTGAGATCTAGTCATAACTAGAAGTTCAAGTTCTGAACTAATCATATTAAATGATTTTGGATCGTCCAAGATGATCCTTTATAATATTGAAAAACAACCGCAAATGATAATTTAGGCAAGGATTTAAGATTCCAATTTTTGTTCTAATCTTACCGGATAATCTAGATCATCCTGTACGATCTATATAAATCATGCCTAAATTGATTATTATTGAAACTTGTTCAATATGAATTAGGTTGTTAAAGCTAAGCTTATGTCCCAGCGGCTAACCAAGAGGGGGGGTGAATTGGTAATTAAAATTTAATCAGTCTTTTAAAATTTAAAACTGAGAAAATTAACTTTAGTGAATTTTATAGAAAATGTTTTTCAACCACAATTTTGAAACAGTAAAACCGAAAAATAAAAAGCAACGGAAAAATAAAAGACATGAGATTTATAGTGGTTCGGTCAAACTTGACCTACATCCACTCCCTAGAGGCACCCTCCGAGTATTGTACTAATACCACTAGTGGCTCTCCTTTTGCACCCATAGTAAGGTCGAGAAGCCTTTATAAAACTCTCTTCCACCACAACTCGGTGCGGTAGAGAACCGTCATCCTTTTACACTCTTCCTAGTGTTGGCAGAGAACCGTCCGTCCTTTCACACTCTCCCGATGTAGGCAGAGAACCCTTCGTCCTTTCACACTCTCCTAGTGTGGGCAGAGAACCCTTCATCCTTTCACACTCTCCTAATGTGGGTAGAGAACCCTTCATCCTTTCACACTCTCCTAGTGTGGGCAGAGAACCCTTCGACTATTCACACTCTCCAAGTGTCGGCAGAGAACCAGATCTCCTTGACAGATCTTTTTCACAAGAAATCTAGAAGTAATAGAGAAAAGAGTGAAGTAAACGCAAATCAAAAGTAAAGATTCTTACCTTTGAACACCAAGTGAAGCCTTCATGCTCTAGTAGTAAGAATCCTCCTTCGAACACTCTCTCACACTCTCTCCTTGACTCTTCTTTCAATAGGCATGAAGATCAGTAGGCAAAAAGATTAAGTGATAGTCTGAATTGGACTATTTATATGAAAGACAAGAAAAACCGTCAAAAAATTACAAATTTTCAAGTCAACACGAAGTTGATCGCCCCGAATGATCGTGAATTGTCCTAGATGATTTTACTTAAATGTGTGGAAACAATCCAAATGTATATTGGTACAAACTAAAATTATACCTGAGCATCATCCCATATGAACTAGGTTCGTCCGGTACGAACATTTATACCATAGGTCGGTTCCCAAATACTGCAGGACGTCGCCAAAATTTGAAGAGTCGGTTCAGTTCATCTTGGGATGAATATGAGTTCATCCGGATGAAATTTTTACAGAGAACAATTCTTTCTAGGACGAATTTGCGTTTGTCTGGATGAAAATTTTCCTGAGAGCATTTCATCCTAACATGAATATGAATTTCGTCTGAATGAAAATTTTCCAGAGGACATTTCATTTTGGGAAAAATTTAAGTTCGTCTGGAAAAAAATTTTCCATAGAGCATTTCACCCTGGCACGAATATGAATTTTATCTGAACAAAAATTTTCCAGAGAACATTGCATCCAAGGATGATTAAACATTCATCCTGGATGATCAGGACTTAGAAAAATTTTCTTCAACTCCTGTTCATTCCATTGCTCTTTAGAGGAGATAACTAAGTTGATCGTTCCCGTACGAACTATGCTTGTCCCGTACGATCAGTATAAATTTTTAAATATCTCCTTAACTGTGTGTGTTTATTCACTCAATTATAATCACTCTCTCCCAAACTTAATTCAAAGAAAAGTATAAGCTTCAATTCATAAAATCTCTCATGCTAAATTTGATTTGAAGTCTTCAGTAGTCTGGAGTTTGATTTTCCTGAAATGTTAGTTCAAACAAGAGCAAAAACAAATCTTCCAAAAAGTGTTAGGAGATATCAATACATAAAATAGTAATATTTGGAATCATCAAAACTATACAAGTTGCAAGAATGTAAAACATGCAAATAGCAACTCTCTTAACAATCTCTCCCTTTTTTATGATGGCAAAACAATTATTATTTGTATAAGTTCAAATTCTAAGAATCTCCTAAACTCCTCCTGAAATGATGAACACGTGAAAAATAAGGAGGCATTTGAATCATAATTTTTTTGTTTTTAAAATTTTTAGAGATACAAAACAAAACAAACACCCATACGATACGATAGAACAAATACAAAATAAAACAAACGCACATACGATATGATAGAACAAATACAAAATAAAATAAACACACATGCGATACGATAGAACAAATAATTTCTCCCCCTTTTTGACAACAACAAAAACTGAAGAAGAAAAAGACATGAAATGTAAGCAGTCAAATGAAAATCATTTGATAATTGAACCTTGAAAGTGATTAAAATAAGTTTTGCAAATAAAATCAAAATATTAGGCAAATTATAGTAATTCATAGAATTTAAGAACATATATAATATAGATAATAAAAAGTATTTATCAAAAACATTAGTCAATTTAGACAATAAGATAGAGAAAATCATTGCAAAAAGGATGAATAGAAAATTTGTATATTTCAAATTTCAATACGGAATATAAATATACAGAAGTTCAATTTGAATTAAGAGATTAAAAGATAATGGAAAGAAATAACTACCACATATGGTGCTTTGCGCATCTTTTTCAAATTTGTGTCACATTTTTGTGCATCTTTTTACTTGTGGGCTTATTTTGTGCCTCTTTTTCAACTTACGAACCATTGCGCATTCCTTTTGATTTTTGTACATTTGTATATTTTTCAAGAGTAATTTTGATCTTTCTAAAATCAATAATAAAAATTTTCAAATTTTTCTAAGTGCATAAATATTTATTGATAAGTGAAATATAAAATAAGAAAACATCACAGTTGCAATAATAATATTAGACATTAATGTAGTCTAAATAAGAGACATGAAATTGACAATCTTAATTACATTAAATTATAAGCAATACTTAAATTTAGAAAATTAGATTTTCTAATGAATTTAATTTTAACTTGCATTTCAAAGTATAACACTTTTAAGAAAAAAAATTATAACGATTGTCATATAGACTAACACACATTTTAAAAAATAGATTAAAGTCAAAAAAGGATAACTTATATTGATATCAAAATGAAAGATATTACAATCTAAGAAAATGACATTAATACATCATAAGATTTAAAAACAAAACATCTAAAGAAAAGAAAGTACAACACATTTTCCTAACCCACAAAAATGAAAACAACAACTAAAGAAACTCATAAAATCTAGTACGAGTGTCACTCAGAAGGACCCTAATCTAGAGGAGGAGGAGGAGCAGCAGCAGCACCAAAGATGTTAAAATAAGTACACATCATAAGCACGTTGGTACTAATATCATTCATTTGTTCTCTCATAAACCCCATGTCTTGAGCGTACTGTACATCCTATTGCTGCATATGAGCTTCAATTTGATCAAACCTTTGATCAAAGTGAGTCTCTAAACGATCAAATCTTTGAACCAAATCCTGATAATTTAGTTCATTAGCTGGTGCAGGTGCAGCTTCATGTTCTTCCTTAGTATCACTAATGACATGTGTTTTAATTGGTTCATCTTTATTGAAAATTGCTCTAAATGATCCATCGTTGTAGTTGAGCGGTTCTTCAAACTCATGATCAAGATGAACCAAATTGTATTTCTTCTCCAGAATGTAGGCAACTAGATGTCCTAAGGCGATGTTTTTCTTTCTTTTATACTCGACATGACCAATTTCAGAAAGTCCATAAAGATAGTCAAGGATTAGTTGGGCTTCATCTATAGGTTCTTTAGTCATGATCAAAAAGGTTACCATAGAAAGAAGAGGAGTAATGTTGATTCTATCACCAGCTTTAGGAATTATAGAAGTTCTATGAACATGCTGGATGATACTAGCATTACGAATGAGACCGGATACTTTAGGCATATGCTCGTTAAAATTGATTCCTCTAATCACTGTATTAATTTCATACCATTCATAATCAAAAGTGGTGATCAAGGTATGTGCTCTAGCTCCCTCAGTCCTTAAGTTTAAAAAGACTCCTAAGTCAGCCTTGGTGATTTCAACTTTTTTCTTAAAGACATAGGAATGAATTACAGAATGGTCGGAGTTAAAAGACATGTTTGCAAGGAAATAGTGGAAGGTTTCTTTATTATAGAGATAATATAGGGTAAGGATAAAGCCAAACTAAGTTGAGGCAAACTAGTTCATTACCTGAAAAGTTAGTTGTTCCTGGATAAGAATTCTAAAGGGTGTGATCTTGGCGGAGAAAAACCTAGGAAATGATTCTTTATTTCCTTTAGAAAGGAAGTTCTCAGAAGAATTCTTAGGTGGACCCTTGGCTAGAATCTTTTGACGCTTGCTTGAACTTGCCATTGATAGGATCTAAGGAACGAAAAGATTTGAAAGTGAAGTGAGAGTGTGACTGTTGAGTTCAAAAGCCCATCTATTTATTGAAAAAATGACTGTTCGTACCAGTCAAAATCACTTTCATCCTGTACGAATTTTAGTTACGAACTAATGAGTCCAAAATAAAATGGCTTTTTGTAATCACACAACTTACGATGTATCCTTTCGTACAAACTTTTGACCAAACTGATCGTACAGACCAACATGTGTTTGTCCCTGAATGATCAGAACTTATGATCGTATTAATGACAGTTGAAACCATCCCCTCCATTGAACCTACATGTGTTCGTCTGGACAAACCAAAGGTTCGTACGTACGAAATATAGCATAAAAAACTACCTTATCCGTTCAACTGGCATTCAATCATCCCGTAGTTTGAACAAGTTCATCTTGGATGATAGTGAGGATCGTATAGATGAAGTGAAAATTAAAAACTGAAGAACTGCACGCAAACGGATCAAAATCTGATAGTTTGACACACGACATAATTCATCCCATACAAAAAATTTTTGTCCCGGATGATTGTCACTCAAAATTTTCAAAATAAGCACTCAATCAAAACTAAAACACAAGCAAACTAAAAATACAATGAAAATGAATTTAAAAACTCAAGATACAGAAAAAATCACAAAACACAATGATATACAGAAAATTACTAACTAAATACACACATCAATGTTGCAGAAAAATCATTTTTACTAAGCATTGAAATCGAATACTCCAAGCCTTGTTCTTAATACACTGAAAGTATCAAAGGCTAAAGGTTTTGTAAAAATGTTTGCAAGTTGATTTTCAGTAGAAACATGAGTGAGTTCAATTTCTCTTTTGGATACATGATCCCTTATGAAATGATGCCTGATGTCTATATGTTTGGTTCTTGAATGTTGAATAGGATTTTTAAAAATACAAATATCACTAGTGTTATCACAACAAATTAAAATAGTGCCTATAGTTAATCCTAAATCAATTAACTGTTATTTTAACCAAAGTACTTGTGCCACACAACTTCCTAATTCAATATATTCAGCTTCTGCAGTAGATAGGGCTACTGAATTTTATTTTCTACTGGACCAAGAGACTAAAGAATTTCCAATAAACTGACATGTTCAAGAAGTGATATTTCTATCTATCCTATAACCTACAAAGTCAAAATCTGAATAACCAATTATTCAAATGAAGAGCTAAACTTAGGATACCAAATTCTTAAGTTCTGAGTTCCTAACAGATATCTTAGAATCCTTTTTACTATTGTCAAATGTGATTCTTTTGGATCTAATTGAAATCTAGCACACAAATAAACACTAAACATGATATCGGGTTGGCTAGCAGTCAAGTAAAGCAAAGATCCAATAATCCCTCTAAATTTCTTTTGATCAACAGAATTTCCTTTAGGATCCTTATCCAACTGAACTAAGGAACTCATATGTGTACTAACAGGTTTAGCATTGTCCATTTCATACTTTTTGAGAATGTTCTTAACATACTTTGATTGACTAAGAAATGTACCTTCCTCAATTTGCTTAATGCTAAATCCTAGAAAGTAACTTAAATCTTCCATTGGACTCGTCTCAAATTAACTACTCATTATTTTAGAAAAATCATCACAAAGATTTTTATTTGAAGATCCAAAGATGATGTCATCCACATAAATTTGTACAATTAGTATATCCTTTCCAACTTTCTTCAAAAAGGGAGTTGTATCCACACTTCATTTTTGAAATGATCTTTCAAGTTAGAAGGTGATCAACCTCTCATACCAAGCCCTAGATGTCTGTTTCAATCCATATAATGCCTTTTTAAATTTGAAAATTTGATTTGGGTATTTAGAATTTTCAAAACCTGGTGGTTGTTTTACAAAAATATCTTCTTGAATTACCCCATTTAAAAAGGCACTTTTTGCATCCATTTGATACAATTTACATCCTCCAAAATAGGTAAAGGGTAGTAAAATTCTAATTGCTTCAAGTCTAGCTACAGGGGAAAAAGTCACCTCAAAATCAATTCCTTCAATCTGATTATACCCCTTAGCAACTAATCTAGCATTATTTCTAATGACTACTCCTAAGAAATTCATTTTATTTTTGAATACCCACTTAGTTCCAACTACACTTTGATCATTTGGCCTTGTAGTTAATTCCCAAACTTTATTTCTTACAAATTTATTTACCTCTTTTTGCATGGCCAAAAATCAAAATTCAACCAAAAGTGCTTGATCAATATTAGTGGATTCTATTATTGAAATGAAGGCTAAATGATTGACTTCTTTGTTTAATCCACACCTAGTCCTTACACCCTCACTAGGTTCACCAATTATCAACTTCTTTGGATGGTTTTTAGAAAATCTCAAATCTTTAGGCAAAGGGTTTTCTATCTCCAAATTTTCTTCCATATTTTCTTCCAAATTTATTTTATCAATCTTTTGGGAGTTATCCTCAATCTCATCTTCTACAACATTTTGGCTGTTTCAAATTTCCAGATTCATCAAATATAACATGTGTGGTCTCCTGAATTACCAAAGTTCTTTTATTGAATACTATATAAGATTTTCTAACACTTGAGTATCCAACAAAAATTCCTTCATCTGATTTTGGATAAAATTTTCCTAATACGAATTTTCCATTATTATGTATAAACACCTTGCAACCAAAAACATACAAATGAGACAAATTAGGTGTTTTTCCTTTTAGCAATTCATATGGTGTTTTATTTAAACTATATCTCATATTCACCCTATTCAGAACATAACATGCAGTGCTAACCGCCTCAGCCCAAAAATATTTAGGAAGTTAGTATTCTGCCAACATTGCTCGGGTGGCTTCTATCAATGTTCTATTTTTCCTTTCAACTATACCATTCTGTTGAGGGGATTTAGGTGTAGAAAAATTATGATCAATTTCTTTCTCCTTACAAAAATCCTCAAATCTTTCATTTTCAAATTCTCCTCTGTGATCACTTTGTATAGTCATGATTTCACACCCAAGTTTTCTTTGAATCCAAGTCAAAAAAATTCTAAATTCGTCAAATGATTCACTCTTATGAAATAGAAATCTAACCCATGTGAATATAGAGTAATCATCCACAATCACAAGCCGTATACCTTCCCTCTTAGACTTACAGTTTCAATTGGTCCAAAAAGATCCATATGCAAAATCTCCAATGGTTTACTAGTTCTAAGATTCTTATTGGACTGAAAAGAGGACTTCACTTATTTTCCTAATTGACATGTATCACAAAGGTGGTCCTTAGTAAATTCTAGTTTTAGTATACCTCTCACTAAGTTCTTTTGGGTAATCCTCCTAAGGTTTTTCATGCTAGAATGACAAAGTCTCCTATGCCAAAGCTATGACTCATCAGATACAGTTTTCAAACAAAAATCAATAGGAGTTTGAATGCAATTCAAGTCTAGAATATAAACATTGTTAACCCTTTTACCATTCAAAACATCTTTATTATTTAGGCTTAATATGCAGCTAGTAGGAAAAAATTTCATACAATATCCTTTATCACATAGCTGGCTTATACTTAACAGGTTATGCTTTAATCCTTCTACCAATAACACATTTTCAATGTAAAATTTCTTTAGATTTCCAATCATACCTATCACAATCACGTTCCTTGTGGTGTTATCTCCAAGTGTAATCTTGCCTCCACTCCTGGCTTTCAGCGATATGAATTATGCAGTATCTCTAGTCATATGCTTTAAGCATCCGCTGTCGAGGTACCATATGCTCTCATGAGGTCTTGTGTGAGAGCGACCCTGCAAAATTATCAAATGTTAAACCTGGGAACCCAAACAAGTTTAGGTTCTCCTTTTGGCAATTTATAAAGTGATGCATGTATGATATGTCTAAGTTTATACGCCTTAGGTTTCCACACCAAATAAGTTTTCTTCTTCAAACTACAGGTATGAGCTATGTGTCCAAACAATCCAAAATTATTACATTTGACTTTTGGAAAAGGATTCATAAGTTTACTACTACTATTCATTTATCTTTTTAGGGATTGCATAAATTTAGGATATAAAATAGGATTAGTGAAATCTTTAAGTTTAGGGGATATCCTATTATCCTTGAGAGCTTTTATCGTTAATTTGTAAAATGAATTCATATCTTCCAAAATTTGATTTGTATAATTTGATCTATAAATCTTGCTCTCTGATTCATTCTTAAAATTTTTAAAATCTTTTTTAAGTTCAGCATAGAATGATTTTAAATTTTCATAAATTTTATTCAAGTTATCAAACTCATCAAGTAATATGATGTGGTTGTCATCAATTAAAGCATGATCTTTCCTAAGAATTTCATGATTCTTTTGTAGTTCTTCAAATTCTAAACTTAGACTAGCATGCATTTTCTTCATTTTCCTATATGCATCATGCATGTGTTCAGAAACTTAAAAAAGTTCATCAAAACTTAAGTCACATACCTCTTCTTGATCTGACTGATAAGACTATCGGACATTAAGCACAGATTAGTGACTTCCTCTTTCTTTTCTGTCTTTGATGAGTCCGAAGCTGAGTCCGCCCAAAAATCTTTTTGGAATTTCATCTTGCCCTTCTTTACAAAAGGTTTCTCCTCTACCTTATCGTTGCTAGGAGTGGCTTTGAGTTTTGGGCAATCTATCTTTATATGTCCATGTTTCCTGCACTCATAGCAAATAATATCATTCAAAACTTTTGCATTTTTATTAAATTTACCTCAATTTCATTGCTGGCATCTCTTCTGCTTCCTCTTTAGAAAGCTTCTAAATTGTCTAGTTATTAATGCGATGTCTTCTTCATCCTCAGGTTGTGAGTGTTCACTCTCAGACTCCTCCACTTTCAGTGATATGTTGTTCTCCCTTCGTGGTTCACTTGCATCAATCTTTCTTTGGCTAACTCCTTGCTTGTTAGCAATTAGTGAACCAAGAAGATTGTCAATATAATAAATATTTAGAACTTTAGACTCTGTAATTGTAGTAATTTTAGCATCATAAGCAGTAGGCAAACAACGAAGAATCTTATTAACCATTTTAGCATTCGTTAGTTCCCTACCTAATGCATATAAATAGGTGCATATTTATGTGAATCTTGTGTATATATCATAAATGGATTCATTAGGTTTCATACAAAATAGTTCATAATGACGCAACAAGATATTAAGTCTAGATTGCTTAACCTCATTAGTCCCCTCATATGTTATACAAAGTCTATCCCATATGTCCTTTCCACTTTTGCAAGTAGAAACCCGCATGTAATCTTCTGATTTAAGTGCACAAAAGAAACTGTTCAAGCATTTGGCATTTAGTTATGCTAAGTCACGTTCTTCTACTGTTCAGTCCACAAAAGGTGTTTCCACTCTAACTCCATCAACTACTCTAGTTGGTTTTGTATACCCTTCTTGAACTAAGATCCACATACGATAATCAAGTGACTGTAAAAATGTAAATATACGTGTTTTCCAAAAATCAAAAGGAATATTATCGAATAATGGAGGTCTAGTTATAGAGTAACCCTCAGTTGTATTTTGACTTAAAAATCTAGCCATCTATGTTAATAAAAAAGTAGTCTAAACTTATAATTTTGAAACTAAGCTCTGATAACACTTATTGAAACTTGTTCAATATGAATTAGGTTGTTAAACCTATGCTTATGTCCCAGCAGCTAACCAAGAGGGGGGATGGTGAATTTGTAATTAAAATTTAATCCCTCTTTTAAAATTTAGAATCGAGAAAATTAACTTTAGTGAATTTAATAGAAAATGTTTTTCAACCACATATTTGAAATAGTAAAACAGAAACATAAAAAGCAACGAAAAAATAAAAGACACGAGATTTATAGTGGTTCGGTCAAACTTGACCTACATCCACTCCCCGGAGGCACCCTCTGAGTATTGCACTAAAACCACTAGTGACTCTCCTTTTGCACCCACAGTAAGGCAGAGAAGCATTTACAAAACTCTCTTCCACCACTACCTGATGCGATAGAGAACTGTCATTCTTTTTACACTCTTCCTAGTGTTGGCAGAGAACCGTCCATCCTTTCACACTCTCCCAGTGTAGGCAGAGAACCCTTCATCTTTTCACACTCTCCCAGTGTGGGCAGAGAAACCTTCGTCCTTTCACACTCTCCTAGTGTTGGCAAGGAACCCTTTCACACTCTCTTTGTGTGGGCAGAGAACCCTTTGACTGTTTACACTCTCCAAATGTCGGTAGAGAACCAGATCTCCTTGACAAATCTTCTTTACAAGAAATCTAGAAGGAAGAGAGAAAAGAGTGAAGTAAACACAACTCAAAAGTAAATATTCTTACCCTTGAACACCAAGTGAAGCCTTCACGCTCTAGTAGTAAGAATCCTCCTTCGAACACTCTCTCATACTTTCTGCTTGACACTTCTTTCAATAGGCACGAAGATCAGTAGGCAAAAAGATTAAGTTGAAAGTCTAAATTGGTCTATTTATATGAAAGACAAGAAAAATCATCCAAAAAGTACAAATTTTCAAGTCAACACGAAGTTGATCGTCCCGTACGATCGTGGATCGTCTTGAACAATTTTACTTAAATGTGTGGAAATGAACCAAATGTATATTGATACGAACTGAAATTGTACCTGAGCATCATCCCGTACGAACTAGGTTCATCTGGTACGAACAGTTATACCATAGGTCAGTTCCCAAAAGCTGCAATACGTCGCCAAAATTCGAAGTGTCGGTTCACTTCGTCCCCGGATGAATATGAGTTTGTTCGAAAGAAATTTTTACAGAGATTAATTCATCCTGGGATGAATTTTCGTTCGTCCGGATGAAAATTTTCCTGAGAGCATTTCGTCCTGGCATGAATATGAATTTCGTCTGAACAAAAATTTTTCAGAGGACATTTCTTCCTGGGACGAATTTGATTTTGTCTGGATGAAAATTTTTCAGAGAGCATTTCGTCGTGGCACGAATATAAATTTCTTCTGAATAAAAATTTTCCAGAGGACATTTCATCCTGGGACGAATTTGATTTGTCTGGATGAAAATTTTCCAGAGAGCATTTCGTCCTAGCACGAATATGAATTTCATCTGAACAAAAATTTTCTAGAGAATATTTCAACCTGGGATGATTAAACATTCATTCTTTACGATCAGGACTTAGAAAAATTTTCTTCAACTCCTATTCGTTCCATTTCTCTTTAGAGGAGATAACTGACTTGATCGTCCCGTATGAACTATGTTCGTCCAGTACGATTAGTATAAATTTTTAAAGATCTCCTTAAGTGTGTGTGTTTATTCACTCAATTATAATCACACCCTCTCAAACTTAATTCAAAGAAAAGTACAAGCTTCAATTCACAAAATCTCTCATGCTAAATTTGATTTGAAGTCTTCAGTAGTCTGGAGTTTTATTTTCCTGAAATGTTAGTTCACACAAGAGCAAAAATAAATCTTCCAAAAAGTGTTAGGAGATATCAAAACATAAAATAATAATATTTGGAATCATCAAAACTATACAAGTTGCAAGAATGTAAAATATGCAAATAGGAACTCTCTTAATAATTATGTCATTAGGAGATTAATTGTGGTTAAATTTTTTAGTCAGATTATCTTGAACAATCTGTATATCATACAGGATAATGTTTGCCGACATATTTGATTTTTCTAAATCATGCAAGATGAAATACCATTAATTCTTCTTCTAATCATCCATGATGATCCACAATATCATCCCAGATGATCTGTATAAATTTGTACTGATCATCATGGACTATCCTGATATCATCCAGGACTATCAGGTTAAATTCTGGACATAATATTGGACGATCCTGCAATCATCTAGGATGTTTTGTTACACTGGAATTGAATTTTTAGGGTTTTCAAATGCCCTCTTTTTAAGCACATCATATGGGACGAACCTATGATCATCCTGCATGATATTTGGCACCGGAATTGAGTTTTAGGGTTTTTATGCCCTCTTTTTAAGCACAATGTACAGAATGATCCTAAGATCATCTTGGATGATTTTTGCCACCAAGATTAATTTTTAGGGTTTTTCAAAGCCCTTTATTTAAGCTTTTTCAAGGCACTTAGTAAGAGTCTTTGGCAGCCATTAAAACTTCATTCTTCTAGAGAGAGCTTGAAGATAGAACTTGAAAGGGAGAGAGGAAAGGGTGGCATTTGAGAGAGGGAGAAGATCCTTGAAGGTGGTTTCAGGGGAGTGTGGACGGGGTTTCACATGGTTTCTTGAACAAGCCTGCACCTTAGTACCATCAGATTCAAGGTTTCTCTTGACTGAAGTTTTGGGAAGAAGAAGATTTCTTTGGTGTCAAAGGACCCAGCTACTCCACCACATCAGAAAAGGTGAAAGTGATTTTATAAGGGCTTCTTCACCTAGCTGTGGGGGCTAAAGGAGAGTCACTAAAGATTTAGTGCAATACTCAGTGGGTGCACCTGAGGAGTGGACGTAGGTCAGGTTTGATCGAGCCACTCTAAATTTGGTGTGTTCTTTCTAATTATTTTTTGTTGTTTATTTGTACTATGAATAACTGCTTGGGTGAAATCTCTGATTAATCTTTTTATTATTGTTATTATTATTTTATTTTTTTATAAGATATAAAAAGAATTTTCTCTTAGTTAAAGAAGTATTAAATATCAAATTCACCCCCCCCCCCTCTTGAGTATCTTCGGGACTAGTTCATAAGGGCCTAACATCCCTCATGAACTTTCAAATGGCAATAGTGTCATCATATAGAATTTAAATTATGCCTACAGGTAATCTTAAATTAAGAATTTATTGCTTCAACCAAAGGACTTGGGCCACACAACTTTCTAAGGTAATATATTCAGCTTTAGCAGTGAAAAGTAAAATAAAGTTTTATTTTCTACTAGACAGGAGGCTATGGATTATCTTATGAATTAGTAAGTTCTAGAAGTTCTCTCTCTATCCACCCTATAACCTACAAAATTAGAATAAGAATATCCTATAATTTCAAAAGAAGTGTTGTGCTTTATATACAAGATTCTTAAGTTTTGGGTCCCTAAGAGATATCTAAGGATTCTCCTAACTGCAGTCAGATGGGATTCTTTAGGATCAACTTGAAATCAAGCACAGAGACAAATACTAAATATTACATCAAGTTGGCTAGCTATCAAATAACGTAGTGATCGAATAATTCATTTGTACTTCTTTTGATCAACAAATTTTCCATTTGAATCCTTATCTAACTTAACACTAGAGGTCATGGGAGTATTTTTTTTACTTGGCTTTATCCATTTCATATTTCCTTAATATGTCCTTAATATACTTTGATTGATTAAGAAAGGTTCTATCATCTATTTATGCTAAACCATAAAAAGTAAGATAATTCTTCTATCATACTCATCTTAAATTCTTTACTCATTATTTTAGAAAAATCATCACATAACGTTTTATCAGAAGATACAAAAAGTATATCATCAATATAAATCTAAATAATGAGTAGCTCATCTTCTACTTTTCTCACAACAAGGGTCCCTTTAATAAACTCCCTCTCTTATAGGAATGTGTTAAACCTCTCATACTATACTCTAGGTGCCTATTTTAATCCATATAAGGCCTTTTTTAATTTGTAAACATTATTTGGAAATTGGGAACTCTCAAAACCTGGGGGTTTCTCTATAAACACATCTTCTTTTATTACACCATTTAAAAAACCATTCTTGACATCCATTTAGAAAAGCTTAAATCCCTTATAACAAGTAAAGGCTAATAGAACTCTAATGGCTTCCAATCTTGCTACTTGGGTAAAGGCCTCCTCAAAATCGATGCCTTCTATTTAGTTGTACCCCTTAACCACTAATCTTGCCTTATTCCTAACGACTACACCAGAATCATTTATTTTATTCTTAAATACTTATTTAGTTCCTACTACACTTATTTCTTAGGTCCTTTTACTACCTCCCAAACATCATTCCTCACAAATTGATTAAGTTCTTCTTGTGTAGCTAAGATCCAGAATTCATCAGAATGAGCTTGATTGATATTGGTGGGTTCAGTCATGGAGATAAAGGTAGAGTGATTTATTTCCTTTCTAAGTCTATGCCTAGTTCTAACTCCTTTAAATGGGTCTCTTAAGATTAGTTCTTTAGGATCACTCGAAGAATATCTCTAATCTCTAGGAAAAGTGTTCTAAGGTTCTACCCTTTCCTCCATATTTAGAGGTTCTACTCTTTGGGTAATCTCACCTACTACATCAATGTTTTGAGGCACTACCCTTTTCTCTATATTTATAGTTTCTAGTCCTTAGGTAATCTCTCCTAGTTCATCTTCTTCCTCAACTCTATACCTCTTAGGATTAGATTCATCAAACACTACATGAGAAGTCTCCTCAACCACCACTATCCTCTAGTTAAACACTAAAGTATTTCCCAACACTTGAATATCCTAAGGACACTCCATCAAATTTTGTGTCAAATTTTCCTAAGAGTGATTTCCCATTGTTAAGAATAAAAACCTTATAGCCAAAGATATGGAGGTGTGAAATATTGGATTTCTCACCCTTAATGATCTCGTAGAGTATCTTATTCAATTTGGATCTAACATTCACCCTATTCAACACATAACAAGTTGTGTTTACAGCTTCAGCCCAAAAGTATTTTGGAAGTGAATATTCAGCAAGCATAGCTCAAGCGGCTTTAACTAAGGTCCTACTCTTCTTTTCAGCTACGCCATTTTATTGAGAGCTCTTTGGAGCTAAGAAGTTGTGACTAATCCCTTGATCCTAATAGAAATTTCTAAATTTCATATTTTCAAACTCTCCATCATGGTCACTATGACTGGCTAGAATCTCAAAACCTAGCTTTTTCTGAATATAAGTAGAAAAAGATTTAAATTTATTAAAATACTCACTTTTATATGACAAAAATTTAATTCAAGTAAACCTCGAGTAGTCATCGACAATCACAAATCTTTAGACTTTCTCCCCTAAGCTGACAGTGCTAATGTGTCCAAATAAATTAGTCTGAAGGGCTTCTAAAGCTCTAGCGATGCTAATGTCCTTAATGGAATGAAAGAGGATTGGACTTGTTTCCCTAGTTGACATTCATCATACAGGTGGTCCTTAATGAACTTAAGCTTGGGGACATATCTAACTAGGTCCTTTGGGGATACTCTCCTAAGGGTTTTTATGCTACTATGACATAACCTCCTATAACACAACCAAGACTAATCGATAATAATTTTTAAATAAAAAGATGTAGCACATTTAATATTATTTAAATCAAGTATGTAAATATTATTAATCCTTTTTTCCTATAAAATAGTGTTATTATTTAAGCTAATAATACATGTACTTGATAAAAATTTTATGATAAAGCCCCTATCACAAAGCTAACTGATATTGAGCAAATTGTATTTCAAGCCATCAACAAGTAAAATAATTTCAATCAAATGGTTCTTGGAGTTTCTAATTATACATGTGGCCGCCACTTTCCTTATGGTGTTATCTCTAAGAGTGACCTTGCTTCCATCCCTAGCCTCCAGTGAAATGAATTCATTGACATCTCCAGTCATGTGTCATGAACACACTCTCATGAAAACTTTGGTGAGAGAACACCTAAAAAATCATCAAATATTAGATTTAGGAACCCTAACAAGTTTGGGTCCCTTTTTATATAAATAAGAATGTAATGCATGTCTATTATTCTATAAATCATGCAATTTAGGTCTCCACACCCAATGTGTACTATAGTGAATAGTGCAAGTGTGGGAGATGTTCCCTAGCATACCACATAAAAAACATCAAACACCAGGAAAATGATCTACTAATCTACTCAGGTTATAGTGATTATTTTTAGGTTTCAAAACTTTTATCTTCGGGTATGGATTAAAAAAATCATTCAGGTGTTGGTGACTCTTATTTTCCTCTAGTGCTTTTAATTCAACTTTAAAAAATGAGTTAGCACCTTTTAAAATAGCATTATAAACTTTCAAATAGTGCTCCCTACTCTTAGATTCATCAATAAATGTTATAAAATTATTTTTAAGTTTAATGTGGGGTGCTTTAAATGATTTATGTTCAATGATTAAATCATAGTACTTTTTACTTAACTCATCAAATTCATCAAGTAATTACATGTGATTTCTATCAAGTGTAGAATAATATTTAAGCAAAATTTTAAGTTATTTTTGTAAGTTTAAAAATTCCAATTTTATGTTAGCATGCACTTTCTTAAGTTTCCTATATGATGAATAAATTTTCTCAGAAACTTCAAGCAACTGATTATAGGTTAGTTCACGTACCTCTTCTTGATCAAACTAACCAAAATGATCATTTTCCATCAAACACAACTTTATTGTCTCCTCCTCATCTTCAATCTTAGAGGTGTTAGATGTAGAATCTGCCTAGAAAGCCTTTTGAATCCATTTCTTATCCTTCCTTAACTTGGATTTTTCCTCATCCTTCTCATTACTTGGGTGAGCCTTAAGTGTAGGACAATCAGCTTTAATATGTCCTGGCTTTCTACATTCAAAGCAAACCATATTAGAAGAACCTTTAAAATTCTTTCTACTCTTACCTTTATTCCATTTTTTATGTTACTTCTATTTCTTCCTTAGAAAGGTTTTGATTTGCCTGGCGATTAAGGTAGCATCATAACTTTCAGACCTAAAAAAATTAGTATCCATATCACTAGCCTTCAGTGCCATAGTTTTCTCCTTCTTTTTGTCACCTACATCAAGTTGTCTTTGGTTTCAATCCTTACTCATGAGTAATGAGTGATCCAAGTAAGTTATTAATAAAATAAGTATCTAAATCCTTGTATTCAGTAATAGCAGTTATTTTAGAATCATAGGAGTAAACATCTCAAGATTTTGTTAACTTTCTCATAGTTAGTGTGTTCTCTTCCTAAGGCATGTAGGAAGATGACAATTTGTGTAAACCTAGTATACATTTTAGATATTGACTCACTAGGTTTTATACGAAAGAGTTTGTATTCATGAAGCAAGATATTCAATCTAGATTGCTTAACCTCAGTTATGCCTTCATAAGTGATACATAATTTATCCGAGATTTCTTGACTAGTTGTACATGTTGAAACACGCATATAATCTTCAAATTTTAGTGCACATAAAAATAGTTTAAATATTTTGCATTTAGTTTTGCTAAATCCCTATCATCAAGAGTCCATTCTGTAAACAAAAGTTTTGTTTTAATGCTATTAACTTCACTTGATGGTGCATAATAACCTTCTTTAATATGGACATACGAGTTTTCTAGAAATCAAAAGGTATATTATCAAATAATGGTGGTCGGGTAATGGAATATCCTTTGGCAATATTTCAATTACCAAAGTTAATTATGGATTGAAATTCAAAAGTTCATTAAAACTTGATTTTATAAATCCCGCTCTAATACCATTTAAAACTTTGTTAGAGTTATTAAGCCCTTATGAACTAGCACGAGGCTAACCAAGAGGGGGGAGAATTGGTAGTTTTTAAAAAATCATAAATAAAAAACATGGTCTTTTTGAGAAATTTTAAAACATTAAATCATATGATCACCCATAAGAAAATAAAATGTAAAAATTAAAATGCAAAAGTGTAATAAGAAAGAGCACATTAAATTTTATAGTGGTTTAGTTAACTTGACCTACGTCCACTCCCTAAAGCCTCTCCTCCTAGTATTACACTAAAATATAGTGACTCTCCTTTTTCTCCCATAGCAAAATAGAGAAGCCTTTATATACTCATTTTTACTAACCTCGGTGAGGTAGAGAACCTGACTCCTTTTGCTTCCTCCTTAAGTAGGTAGTGAACCTAGACTCCTTTTGCTTCCCCCTGAAGTAGGCAGAGATCCTTGATCAATTGTTTAAGAAGACCTCTCTAGAGCCTCCAAGGAACTAGGGATGACAACTGGAGAAGAAGACTCAGATCCTTGCTTGTAGTAACCTTTATGAACCCCTAAAAAACTCCCCCTCATAAGATCCTCTCTCTCTCCCAAGCTCTCTATCTCTTTCTCTTAGCTCTCTCAGGTTAGGACAGCAGCATAAGATCTCTCCTTGAATAATCAAGATATCTTATAAATAAGGGCTTAAAATTTGCCTTAATTTTTAACTTGCCATCAAATATCATCCAAATCATCCTGTATGATCAGGGTATTTTTAGACCTTTTAGCTAGGATGATTTGGGAGGGCTGGATGATTAGAACCCTTTTTTTATTATGTTCATCCAAGTTGATGAGGACAATATCCTATATGATTAGTTCAAAATCATGCAAATCATTCAGCACATTATTCTAGTCATCCAAAAGATTTATATTGGATGATAAAGAAACATAACATATTATCGAGAATTATTCTTAAATTATCTAGGATGATTCTTGAATCCTCCCTTATGACTAGTTCAAATCCAGGGATTATCGTCCATAACATCATTATGGTCATCCAGGTAAAACAATTGGATGATGGATAATTTTGAACCAATCATCCACTATATCATTCTGGTCATTAACTTATAGTCCAAGATAATACTGTAATAGTCTAGGATAATATGATCAATCAATCAAACCTTAATTGCTTTCCTTAATTACCTGACTAATTTAGGCATGATTGTAATGAATTATCCAGGATGATATGGGATCATCATGTATGATTTCTAAAAATAATAATATTCCTAAAATATTTTGGTAACTGATTCTTTCTGATTTGAGCCTATTGTCTAGGATGATCTAAATATCATCCAGTATGATTTGTTTAATTTGGTTGTCTTAATAAGGATGTCCTAATTAGGGTTTTTATTTTTAACTGATAATCTAGGAAGATTTTAAATCGCCCTATATAATATGATTAAAAATAAAAAAACTCTAAAACCTATAAAATTTCTCACAATGTGTGTGTGTGCAAGGTTACTTAGAATCAAGAATCATATTATTACATTTGACTCAAGAAAAGGTAAAAGTACTGGAAATATACTTACAGACTGACTCAGTCCTATTCTTTCCAATCTTAAGCTAGCTTAATTTTTAATTGAATTTGTATACCTAAAGCGTTAGTAGGTAGGGAAATAGTAAAGAAACAAAAATGCCAAAATTATTTGCTATCATTACAATTATAATCCTTGAATCAAGGTTTGCATCATAATTATTTAAAGTTGTTGAGAAAATATATATTGCATATAGGAATCTCAAAAAACTGCATGTTAAATTGAACATATAATATTTAAATTTACAAAAAGTGTATGAAATCCTTACGAATAATCACACATCTATAGATAATAACCACGACATTGCTAGATGAATTTAATGATTTGAATAAGAAATATTGAAAACATCCTTTATTGATCTTGAGAATGAATGTAAGGTGTTTATAGTTGAAGCAGATCAAAGAGAACGTGAGTTAAAAGTTGATAATGTAGTTTTAGAAAGCACAAACTCATTTCTCAAAAAAAAAAAATGGAAGTTTATAAGGAAAATAAGACACCCCTTTACACTTAAACAATTTTATAATCCTGATCAGAAGTGCATAATTTTGAAACCTATAAAAATACATTATAACTCATATAGATTGGTAAATCCTTTTTCTATTGTTAAATACTTTTCATGTGAAATGATAGGACATATTTCTCACACTTACACAATTCATAGTATAACATATCTAGTGTGGAGGCAAAAGATGTATAAATTATAGCATATCAAGCATGCATCTGGTTTTTTATTGTCAAGAGGTGAACTAAAATTTACTTAGGTTCCCAAGTCTAATGTTTGATAATTTTATAGAATTGCTCTCATACAAGCCCTCATAAGAGCATTTGGTACATAGATAGTAGATGTTCGAAGCATATGACTAGAGATACAACTCAATTCATATCGCTGGAAGTTAGGAATGAAGACAAAATGACAATTGGAGATAATACCATTAGGAGAGTGGTAGGAACATGAATGATTGGAAATAACAATAATTTCTTTATTAAAAACATTTTAATGGTTTAAGGCTTAAAATATAACTTGTTAAGTATTTGTCAACTTTGTGATAAAGGTTTTGATAATTAATTTTTACCTACAAGATGCATTATAAGCCAAAATGGAATTGATGTGTCACATGGAAAAAGGGTAAATAATGTATATATGCTTCATTTAAATTATGTTAAATCTTCTAATGATTTATTCTCAAAACTATCATTGATGGATCATGATTATGAAATAGAAGACTCTGTCATGCAAGCATGAAAAATCTTACGAAAATTAACTAAAAAGATTTGGTTATAGGAATACCCAAATTAGACTTCATTAAAGACCACATGTGTTATACATTTCAATTAGGAAAAAAGTGAAGTCATTCTTTCATTCAATTAAAGATTTTAGAACTAACAAACCAGTAAAAGTCATACACATGGATCTTTTTGGATTGGTTAGCATTATACATTTAAGAGGGAAATTTTTTGGGTATGTACTCATTGATGATTATTCAAGATTCACTTGAATTAAATTCTTATAACATAAGTGTGAATCATTTGATGAATTTTTAAATTTTTTACTTGGATACAAAGGAAGATAGGTTGTAAAATCCTTGCAGTTCAAATTTATCACGAAGGAGAATTTAAAAATAAAAAATTTGAAGAATTTTATAAAGTGCAAGGAATTGATCACAACCTTTTAGCACTTAGGACCCCTCAGCATAATGGGGTTGTTGAAAGAAAGAATAGAACTTTGATAGAAGCCTCTAGAGCCATGATGGCTGAATTCACTTACAAAATATTTTTAGGCTAAAATGGTTAGTTCAGCTTGTTATGTTCTGAATAGAGTGAACATTATATCTAAGTTAAACAAGACACCATATGAACTTCTTATGGGGAGAACATCTAACCTTTCATATTTAAATGGCGTTGGATGTAAGTAGTTCATTTAATAATAAAGGTAAAACTCCTTTAGGAAAATTTGATCTTAAATATGATGAAAGAATTTTTTTAGGATATTCTAGTGTTGGCAAATCTTATAAATTGTTTAAGATAAGGACTTTAGTAGTTGAGGCGATCACACATATAGTTCTTTATGAATCTAATATTTCTAAAGATCCAAGGTTAGAGGAAGAACAAATTGAAGAGATCTCCCAAGGAATTGAAAAAAATAAATCTTGAAGAGAATGTTGGAACATAAAATATATTGCCTAGAGAATGGGAATATTTTAAAAATTATCCTAAATAATTAATTTTAGGTGAACCAAGTGGTGTTAGAAATAAGCATGGACTTAGCAAAGAAATGAATCACTCAAATTTCATTTCGATAACTAGACCCACTAGTATAAATCAAGTACTTTCTGATGATTTTTGGATTTTAGCCATGCAAGAAGAATTGAATCAATTTGCTAGAAATGATGTTTGAGAATTGATTGAAAGGCCTAAAAATCAAAGTGTTGTTTGAACTAAGTGGGTATTAAAAAAATGAATGATTCAGGTGTAGTGGTTAGAAATAAGGCAAAATTAGTGGCTAAGGGATATAATCAAATAGAAGGATTTAATTTTGAAGAAATTTTTACCCTAGTAGCTAGACTTCAAATGATGAGGGTGCCTCTTGCCTTTACCTATTTTAAAGGTTTTATAGTATTTCAAATGGATGTCAAGAGTGATTTATTAATGGGGAGATATAAGAGGAGTTTTATATTGAGCAACCTCCAATTTTGAAAATTCAAAATTTCCTAATCATGTGTTTAAATTAAAAAAAAAAGGAATTGTATGGATTAAAATAGGCACCTATGGCTTGGTATAAATTAAGAACTTTCTAAGCACATTCCTACTAGAAATATCATTTGTTAAAGGAAGTTTAAACACCACTCTCTTCTTTAAAAAGGAACGAGATTGCATACTCATTGTTCAAATATATATATATATATATATATATGATATCTTGTTTAGATCCTTCAACAAAAATCTTTGTGATAATTTTTCAAAAATAATGCATAGTGAATTTGAAATAAGTTTGATGGGAGATTTGAGTTGCTTTCTTGGTTTTAGTATAAAGAAGAAATTGGTTGGAATATTTCTCATTTAGTTGAAGTATATTTAGGACATCCTCAGGAAATATGAAATGGATAAAGCTAAACTAATGAGTACACCAATGAGCTCCTCAATGAAATTAGATAAGAACACTAAGAGAAAATTTATTAATTAAAAGAAATTTAGAAGAATAATTATATCATTACTTTACTTAACTACTTGCAGACCAGATATTATGTTTAATTTTTATTTGTATACTAGATTTCATGCTGATGTAAAAGAATCACAATTGACTACTATTAAAAGAATTTTGAGATATCTTTTGGGAACTAAAAACTTAGGGATATGGTATCATAGGTATATCTCTTTTTTTGAAATCATTAGATATTCTTATTCACATTTTATAGGATATAGAGTTGATCATAAAAGTACTTATGGAACTTGTCAATTCATTACAAACTCTTTAGTTTCCAGGTCTAGTATAAAATAGAATTTAGTAGCTCTTTCTAGAGAGAATAAAGAGGCATACTTGAATTACTTCAAAGAAAATATGACTCGATCTCATCTTCTTATTCATGAAGACATCAACTTTTTCATAATGTCCTTTTTTTCTTCTACCTAATTTGCTTTCATTCTCACTCTGATCCATGACTTTCATTCTAAAACCTTCTATTACTTTTTCACTAATATAAGAATGCGACAAGACCACATAATCATGTCTTCTTTTATTCTTCGTCAAAGGGTAGATAAAATTAAGGCAAATTTAGGCACATATTTACACCTTAGAAGTGAGGGTGTTATGGCACACACTATGAAATCAAGAAATGATTTTGACTGGTTTACTAAAAATTTAACCCTTAGAGGTATACCTTCAATCAATCACTTACCTCATGTGTACACTTTAAATCAAAATGCTAGGATCATCCATCATGTGTTGAGAACTTTAATTGTTCCTAAAGCTGGTGATCATGTAAACCTTACTCCTTTGCACTCTATAGTCACTTATATTATAATGTTGAACACTCTAATTAATGAAGCCCAATTGATTCTGGACTACATAAATAAACTAATGGATATTATACTTCCTACCACTAGAAGGAAGAAGAATGTGGCTTTACCAATTGCCTATTTCCTTTAGAAGAAGTACAATCTATTCTTCCTTAACCGCTAAAAAATTTTCCAATCTACTTTACCAATACTTCTTTCCATGCACTTTTCATCGAGACCAAGAGAATGAGGGAGATGAGATGGGGGGAGAATAAGAGGATCTAGCTCCTGCACCTGCACCTGCTCCTGTACCTGAGTAGCATTTCTATCAAGAAATGGTCCAGGATTTTTTATCGACTTAAGTCTCACTTTGATCAATGATTTGATCATACGAAGACTCACCTAGACTAGTTGGATGTTAGATATAATGAATATATGGATTGGATCATAGGGTACTTTGACTCTATCAACACTCAAGTATATACCATCAATATCAACTTTACTAAGTTCACCACTTCACCCCTCCTTAGCCACCTCACAATCAATGTCCTCTAGCATATTAGTTTTCATTTTATGTTGTAGTTTTTGTATGTTTTTGCTTTTTTGTTTTCATATGATGGCATTTGATTGCTTATGTTATTATTTTAGTTGTATTTGTATTTGTACCATGAGTTTGTTTTAAAAAAAGGAATTAAATGATATTTCTATTGTTTTGATGTTAATCCTCTTATATTATTCTAAGTTTCTATAGACTAATCAAATAATTTAATCTATGGAATAAAAATTTAAAATATTTTACTCTACAACTTAATTTCCTAGAAAATTTTAATTTCTCAAATTTTTAAATTAAATTATGATTAGATATAAATTTCTAGATCATCTACATGTTCTTATGGACAAATACTATTTAGTTATAATTATTGTAAAAGATATATCTTATTTTTTAAATTTCTTATTCAATGTGTTTTTTTTTTAATTATTGGATTAAATTTTAAGATTTATTTATATCAGAAAGACCAAAAATAAAAAATAAAAAGATGCACAAAGTGTGCCAAGATCGAAAAGATGCACAAAATGTGCCATAAGTTTAAAAGATGTGTAATGTTCACAAAAAATGAAAAGAGGCACTAAATTAGCACAAATTAAAAAGATGCACAAAGCATGCAAAAACTTGAAAAGATATGCAATGTCGCCAATTGAGAGTCTCATACAGTTCTTTCATTTATCTCTCTATTTCTTATACAAATCCATACAATCAACAATAATCTCCACTATTAAATTGGAAATTAATTGATCTTTATTTCATTATTTTTGTAATAATTATTTTATTTAATAGGTCAAGAACAAATAGTGAATTTGGTTGACTTTTCTTATCTTAATTTTTCCTTGATTTAAAATGTTAGACTTTCCTTTTTGCCTGAGGACATTAATGTTATCTTTGCAAATAGTTTAAAATCATCTTCTTCACCATCTACTAAATTTGTCAATAACAACTTACTTTTTCAAGAGGTACTTTTCTTTTTATTGTTGTTAAAAGGAGGGTCATTATTTATTATTTGTTTACTTTATTGAATTAATCGTATGTGTTTGTTTTGTTTGTTGTGTATGTGTTTTGTTTTTTGAATTCTTTTTGGTCTTATGTTTACAGGTAATATCTTATTTTTAATTAAGCATTCATTAAGGGAGAGCTTTAGAGAAAAAGGACATTTAATGTTAATTCAAATAATAATTATTTTGGCATCATCAAAAAGTGAGAGATTATTGAAACTTTGAAATCAAGATTGAGTTTTATGTAATGTGATTTTTTTTATGATAACAAAATAATATTGTTATTATATTATTACTATTTTTCCTAACATATATCAGAGATATGTCTATTTGTTTTTTTGTGTACTAACATTTTAGGGAAATCATACTCTAGACTACTGAATAATTCAAGATCGAGTATAATTGGATTTCATATAATGAAGTTAATAATTTTTATTTTCTAGATCTAAGAGAGTGTGATTGTAATTGAGCAATTATGCACACACACAGGGTGAGAGTTTTAAAATTTAAATTGAAAAAAAAAAGTTAACACTGTTAGTATTGTACGATGTTAGTTCATACATACGACTAACAATGTACAAAATAAGCAAAATACCAGATCATCCAGATGAATTTTAACTATTCATATAAATAATCTAAATATCATATAGATGATTTACATTAAACAAAATAAGCTTTGTACTGGATTGTCTAAAGGAATTTTAGCTGTTCGTACAAACGATCTAAATATCATACATACGACTAACACTGTAAGAAATAAGCTTCACACCAGGCTGTCCATATGAACTTTAACTATTGATAAAATGATATGTAAATCATACAGATGATTGATAGTGTATAAAATAGTGTTTATACCAAATCATCCCATAAATTTTGAACTATTCATATAGACTATTCATGATCATACTATATAATCTAGCTCATTTTGACTTTAAAAAATCAGTTTATGGATACTTTTTATTTGTTTTGTATATAATGAGTCCTAGAAATTATCTTAGTGATCTATTTACTGTGAATTTCTCTTGAGAGTGGAAAAAAAAAGTGATTTGGGAAAGTGTTTAGAAGTGGAGAGTGAGAGATCTTGCAAGAGGACATTATGAGGGGTTCATAAGGTTGCCCAAAGGTGAGGATCTTTTAGTTATTTTTTAAAACTCTACCCTACTTCCTTGAAAACTCTTGAGAGAAGATATCCGGACTAGATCAGGTACTCTACCTTCCCCAAGAGGGTGAAAAAGGATGACGACACTCTATCTTCACTAGGAGGGTGAAAAAGTATCACAGAACTTTGTCTTCACCAAGAGGGTAAAAACGGATGATGGACTCTACCTTCACTTGGAGGGTGAAAAAGGAGGAAAATTCTCTGCAGCACCGGGTTGGTGGAAGAGAAGTTTTCTTTGGGCTTCTCCACCTTGCTATGGGAGCAAAAGCGGACTCACTTGTGTTTAGTGCAATACTAGGATAAGGAGTCTCCAGGGAGTGGATGTAGGTCTAGTTAGACCAAATCACTATAAAATTTGGTGTTCTTCTGTTCTTTTACTTTTTTCTACTTTTTTCATTTTCTACACTTTATTATTACTCTAGTTGAAAAATATTTTGTTAAAGATATTTCTACAAACAATTGCAAACTTCAAAATTATTAATTAAAATTTTTTTAAAGAGTTTTATAAAATCAAAAAGATTTTTAAAATTATCAATTCACACCCCCCCCCCTCTTGAATGAGCTCTTTCTCATCTTATCCATTATAGATTTTGTATAAGAATATATTTCAAATCTTAAGCTTTCACTAATATAATTTTTTAATGTACTCATCTTTTTTATATATTTTTTATTTTTTTCTTTTTAAGAATTATTTTTAGTTCTTTTAATTTTTTTATGGAGTGTATAATTAATGATTTTGAATATCAGTTTTTGCTTTAGGATTTTCATACAATCTTAATAATTTAAATATATGTACTTAAAGATATTAATAATTTCATCTTCAGGTTAGCTATGATTTCAAATTTTAATCTACTATATCAATTTTTTTCTTCTCATATCAATTTTTTAATACTAATTATTCATCTAACAACTTTTAAAGTTAAATTCGTAATGATATAGCTTATAAATTCAAATTACTATAGTGTCTCAAATGGTTGAATAAGTTAAGTATTAGTTCTTCCAATCTATAAAGTATAAACATAGTTTATTCAAATTAGGATATAGAGTTTTATTATTATCCTAATTTTTCATATTTTTTAATTATCATTTTTAAAAGGTTTAATTTAAAAATCATAATATAAAAGTAATGGGAGGACAATAATAATTTAAGCATGAAATAAATTTGCTAACATAGAAATAAACACATAAATAAACATTACAAACACATGCTTTCATATGTGTGATAAAAAGCACTTAAAAGATGTTGAAAATAAAGCATGCATATCATTACATTTACATGACTTATACTAACATCACACATATATGGGTTGCCTCCCAGAAGTGCTAAGTTGAAAGTTTTTAGCAAGATAATAAATAAAAATATAAAATAAAATATAAATATAAATATAAACATAACAAAATAATATTTTTTCTCTCTCTATCTCTTAAGCTTATGACTCCTAATCAGGGGCTTCCTTATCTTCTTCATCCTCTTCATTTCTATCTCCAGGCTGCCAAACAAAGGGTTGGTACTTAGGTGTAGAAGGAAACTCATATTGCTCTAGCCTTTCAGCAAATGGACTATTTCTGAACATTCTAATAAGCAACTCATTAAATTCAGGTGTGTACATGTACTATTTCTCTTATTGGTCCATTGTATGAGCCATCCCCATTTGCATTTCAAATTACCATTCTTGTAACTCTTTACAAAATTGTGTCACCTTTCCATTTTCCCACTCAAGTCTACCACCTGATTTGTTAAAGACTTTGGAGTCCTAGTAATATTTCTATTGTTGCTGCTCCATGACCGTCCAAAAGACTTGGGCTCACAAGGATTCATCTCTTCTCTATGAGAATGTATAAAGATCAAAATTTACCCCTAGTTCGATCAGCTAGGGGGAATAATTATTCTTTATTTGATCACCCCTCCCTCGTGCTGCTACATAAAGAGCATATACTAAAGAAGGGTGGCCTAGACCCACTGGAGTAGATCCCGTCATAATGTATGTAAGGAACCATAGGATCAACCTTCCAATGTTAATAATGTAGCCCTTTTAAATGGCAAAATTGAGGATGGTTCTATCCTTAGTTACTTCACTATTATTCTTCCTAGGGAGAATACGGGAAAAGATGAAATATTGCTAGGCCTTGGAGGTTTGAGACATATAGGAGGCATCGAAATTAATGATTTTCTCTTCTTTAGTCTTCTACCTAGTTCTACTATTTAGTCCATAAAGTAAGTCCAAAACTTCTTGGGAATCAAATGGTGCATGGCAAAAAGGAAAATATTCATCAAATTCCATATCTTGTACTTTAGGACTCTAATAATAGTTGAAGGGTCAAAAGGTACCCATCTCCCTCTCACATAATATTTGAAATCAAAAGCCTCACTTTCTTTAGAAAAAAATTCATGAATTGTATTGATAATGGATGCAAATGGTTCCTCACATAAATGAGCCAAACTTATAGCAGAAATGGTTTAAAGGATTGGTTGGGTTGGGTTAAGAAAATTATGCTCAATGATCAAGGATTTAGTGATTACCCTATATGTATACCTGG
This sequence comes from Dendrobium catenatum, assembly GCF_001605985.2. Lineage (NCBI taxonomy): Eukaryota > Viridiplantae > Streptophyta > Magnoliopsida > Asparagales > Orchidaceae > Dendrobium > Dendrobium catenatum. The sequence goes on along the minus strand of NW_021319518.1, from coordinate 4,865,859 downwards.
CCTTGGCTTCCTTAGAAACAAATTTAAGTCTATTATTAGTGACAGCTCTCTTCTTCCCTAATCCAAAAGTTTTTTGGGTCATTTCTATAGTGAGAAGCTTAAGAGTATATAAGAGAAATGGATGGAATCCAAGGTTAAATGAAATGAAAATGATATGCTAATTTATAAATGTTTAAGCGCTCCTCCACTGAAAGGTACAATGCCACAGTTCTTAATGTATGCACTAAATGATAAAGTGGTCAAATTCAAATACTGCAATGGTTCATACCATGTGGTGAAGTGATGCTGGTTTTAGGAAATCAAAATGCTTTTCAAAAATGGGTCACAGCTGTAGTGTTACCATGTGTTAGTGTAATAGCGATCGTGTCAGGAAACCACTACCTTGCTATCAACACTATAGTAATGAAAAACATGTGGAACCATGGTGTTAGTTATAGCACTATGATGCTTCCCTAAAACTAGTAATATGACATTCAATATGTATGATTAGTTTTAACCAAAGCATTAACAATTCTTAATGATTGAGTTTGGTTAGCGCTACGGAACTTCAAAGATAAATGTTATAATGATAGCTTATATAATTATTAAAGAAATTAAATTTCAATTTACAAAGTTGCACTGTGATATTTTGTGCCATAGTACTAAAATGACATAATACAAATATGACTAATGACTTAATTATTAATGCAAAATATAATGTAATGTAAATAACAACACCACCATATGTAATATAGATATATTACTAATAAAGTATGATTAAGTCTAATTCTATAATTAATTTAATAATATATTAAATTTAGAAATAAAATAAATTCTTATCTAGTAATGGTACCGAAAACATGATGGGGGCAGTGGAGCAACTTTTCTTTTAGTTAAAACTCACAGAGGGGCATACGCATTAAAATAAAAATTGATTACAAAGTCCTTAAGGGGGACCCTCATCTCCCTATTGCTCCAAAGAGCTACAAAATAAATTAAAAGAAAACCTACAAGCTGATAGTCGCCAGTAAGCCAAAATACAAAATAACCTAGAATCATTATATTAATGCTATAGACAAGCATAAAAAAAAAAAGAAAGATACTGATAGGAAAATGAAGCAAGATCTTTCTGCAAAAAATCTTGATCCCAGCCATAAGCAAGTCCTCCTGGAAATAAAAAAGGTTGTAAAAAGAAGTACTATAGCATAAAGAAACATATAAATTTAAATGGACATTGATTAACTTAAAAGCCAAATAACAAGATTTGGAATTAAACATATAGATTTTCCAAACAAGAAACCTCCCACTGATCTAGAAACTAATAGTAATGTAAGCAATACAAAAATAGGAATAGAAAGGAGTAGAATAAGCCATACATGATAAAAGGAAAACCACCCCAAAACACCACTCAAACCCAAATAAGGGTACGGGCTGAACGAACTCAAGATAAAATAAAACTAGTATTCATCACATGGGTAATCCATATGCCACACCATCCTACCCCCAAGCCCAAAAAAACCACACCTTGCCAAACAACTCATAATTACAGCAAGATAGGCCCACAGAGAAAAAAATCACCCACGCACACAAAAAGCCAAACCTGGGTAGAAAAGCAGAATAACATAAAAAGTAAAAAGTGAGCCCCAGCTACCACCAGTGAAAACCATAAAGAAGCCCCAAGTTATCGCCAACAGCCCCTCCAAGAATAACCCTCAAACCAACTGTCGAACACCACCTGCACCAAAACCATCAAAAGCCTCATGCACCCCACAATACCTCCAAATTCCACTTAGCAAACCCACAATAAGGGGAGCCCAAAATAGAAACATAAACCATATAGCACCAGTCTCCCATATTATTCATGAAATACAACCATAGCTAGGGACCAAAAAAACACTCGGAGGTAGGAGAGCAACAAGTAGGAAAACCTTCAATGATAGAAATGGTGGAATCATAGTTCAAGCCCAACGCCCCAACATACTCAGCAAGACCATTAAAAACCACATATGACCACCAATAACAACACCTAAACATCAGAGCAATAAAGCTAAGGAAATTAAGTACAACCATAAACATAAGAAGTGAAATAAAAGGCAGTAACCACAAAATACACCAATAAAAAATAGCCCCCATAAGGAATAGAGGCAGATCCAGCACAAACCACCTCCAATCCAGGAAACATCCATGAAAAAAGGCAGCACAACACAACCAAAAAAATCAACAAACAAGCTTCTAGTAACCACCACCAAATGCCATTAGTCAGAAGCGCCACAAGCCACAATAAGGACTAACAAAGATAAGTTCCAAACGCCACACAGTAGACATGCACCCATAGTAAAGGGGAAAAATCGCCAAAGAGCCAACCAAGAAAAGGCACCCAAATCAAAGCAAAAAGGCTCCACAAAATCCAGAACACCAACCAAATTAACACCTAACATAAGACATACCGATAATGTCCTGTCCTAAAAGCCCTTTTAAAGGGCTAGGTAAGTTAACATCTGTAAAATTAGAGAAACAACCTAACTCACTCCCAAAATTTGCAAGCCAATTAGCATAGGCCTTACCCTTCCTGTAAACATGAGAGAAGTGAAAATTAATAAAAATCATCGGCTACTTAACATCCCTTAGAAAGATAAAACATCACATGAATGCAGACTAACTCCTAAACATTATTAATGCATTGAATACTATAAGTAGAATCAAACTCAATCCTAATGTTAAAAATATTAAGAGACATACAAATTCTCAACCCAAAAAGAATAGCATTAAGCAAAGAAAAATACACATTACAATTTTGTAAAGGGCCCACAAAAGCCATAATAGTACTCCCTTGACTATCTCAAATGATCCCACCATAGACCAAATTGTTACCTTTAGCAATACCACCAACATTTAATTTATAACAATTCATAGAGGGTTTAACCAAGTAAACATACCTAGGTTTAGGAAAGGGTGAGCCTCATCCAACTTGAGACCTTATTCATCAACAACAAAGTAATAGTTCTAGAAGCTATTGATAAAAAATATATTAATAGAAAAAAGGCTCAACACTTTTCCTTTCACATTTTTGATAATCCTATGATAGTCCATACTAATATCATTAAAAAGAGAATTATTCCTATCCATCCATAAAAGGTACAAAATAAGAAGAGGAATGACATTTTTAACATAAACTTTAGAGTTAATAAACCAATATTTAAGTAAAGCATTAATAGACATATTAGCATTAAAATAGTTTAATTTGAAAATATCATCAAAATAAGTCTAGCTTGCAATAGCTAAAGGTCCCAAAAGAAAAACATGATGCATATTTTCAACATGATAACAATATTGGAATTTAGACAGTAAGATAAAACCTATTTTGATCAAGTTATCATGACTAGGTATAAATCTTTGTAAAATTATCCAAATAAAGATATAAATAGTATAAGGAATACTTTTATGCCAAATCATTGAAAAAAAGATTAGTAACCTCATTCTTGGATCTAAATACATGCCAAGCATCCTTAAGTTTAAAAGCCCCATCTTTAGATAAATTATATAATAAGAAGTCCTCTGACTCCATCTTAAAGGGAAAGTTTAGAATTTATTGAATAATTAAATCATGAATGACATTTGCAAGTTTATTATAATCCCAAGAGTTATCAGTAATAAAAAAGTTTACCTTAACCACAATAGTAGAAGAGGTATTTGTGATAGAATCAATGGAATGGTTACCCAGCCAATCATCTTGCCAAAAAAAGATGTTCCCACCACCAAGCCCCCATGAGAGGTAAGGCTCCACAACCCATTTAACCTTGCATAGTCTCTTCCAAACTTTAGAATCACCTTGATTAAAAAAATAAGTTGTAGGATGCTTCCCCATGTAATACTTGGATTACATAAACTTAGCCCAAAGCCTCACTTTCGCATGAAAGTTATACCATAACTTGAAAGAGAAATCATAAGCCAAATCAAACATACACTTACACCCCAGACCAGCCTTATTCAAAATACCACAACACTTGTCCTAAGAGGACCAAATAATTTTAAAGTTGGTATTAGCCCTTTTCCAAAAAAATTTACTGATAATTTTATCAATTCTATCACACACATCATCTAAGTAAGCAGAAGAGTATGAAAAGAATAAACATGGAGAGAATAAAGGACACTTCTAATAAGAGTAAGCCTACCAACAAAACTAAAAGACTTAGAGTCCGAAGATAAAAGCTTATTCTAAACTGAAGTAATCAAATCATCAAAAAGAAAATATTTCTTTCTACCTTTAAAAGGAGGGATCCCAAGATACATAATAGGTAATTGGCCATGCACAAAACCAGTGAGATATTTGATAGCCACAATACAAGCATTAGGCATCTTATTGGAAGCAATGAAATAATATTTTTGCTTATTCAAAGAGAGCCCACTCACATTTTCAAAGTTATGAAAGAAGTCCAAAAGTTTATTAATCCTATTAAGAGAAGCATTCGTAAAAATAATAAAATCATTGGCAAAACATAAATGAGAAATAGAAAATCCCCCCAAAGTTCTAAAATAAAGGTTAGGGTGGTTCTCAAAAAGGTTTGAAGGACCTCTAGAGAGATACTCAGCCATAATTATGAGAAGAGCCAGAGATATAAGGTCCCTCTATCTCAAACCATAAGAGGATCTAAAGAAACCAGAGCTTTTGCCATTAATAAAAATAGAAAAATAAGAACCCTCAATATAATTTCTAATAATATTGATAAAAATTGAATTAAGGCCAAATAAATGTTTTTTGTTGTATAGAAAGTTTCAAATCACATGTCTTTACTTGATGAGATTGATGCATTAAATAAGAATCATACTGATTTATTTATTGCATATGATTTCTTGAAAGAAAAATTTATTTTTTAGGAGACTTATTCAAATAATTAAAGGCATATACATCTGAACTAGATGGTAGCAAGCATGCATTAAAACTTGAGGTGGCTAACCTACAAAATTCAAATCAATTCATACAAGTGAAAATACATGCACTATAATAAAATAAAACACCACCCACTTTAACATAATAGTACATTCCTATATTAGTTCATGCATCATACAACCCTAAGAAAAGGCACATCCCCCAATAAAGACTAGTAAATCAATTCCCAAGGATTTTGTGTCCTTCTTGTGATAAGCTTGATCATATAGGTCGCACTTGCACTGTACACCATAGGAAATATCTATTATGGAGGCCAAACTCACTTGGGTTCCTAAGTCTAATTTTTTATTGACTTGGTACGAGTGCTCTCACAAAGGACATAGTGAGAGCTTGTGGTACCTAGACAAAGGATGCTCAAGCCATATGACAAGTGATTCAAGTAGCTCATCATGCTAGAGGCCAAGTAAGGAGGTAAGGTCACACTGGGAGACATCATCACTAGAAAAGAGGTTGGCTGAGGTATAATTGATAACTCTAATAATTTTATAATTGAAAATAACTTATTAATAGATAGTCTAAAGTATAATTTACTTTGCATTAGTCTCTTAAGTGATAAGAGTTTTGATAATAACTTTTTATCTACAAATATATGATTAGCTTGAATGGTAGATTAGTTTAAGAAGCAAAAAAAGTAAATGACATTTATATTCTTAATTTAAATTAAAATGAATATTCTAATTCCTTATATTTGAAAACTATTGCCAATGAATCTTGGCTATGGCATAGGAGACTATGTCATGCATGTTGCAGATCTGTTTTCATGGTTTATGATTTTGATGATATCAAACACTCCTATTTCTCTATGACTACCTTATCTACTGACATTTTAGGTCCACAAGATCAGACTGTAATTTGGAACCAGCTAGACTAGGTCTGAGTCAGTATGTACCATTTTTTCCTTTCTTGAGTCGTTTGTAATTGGTGTGGCTCCTGATGCTTGTAACTATGCACACAAACACCTTGGAAGAAATTTTGACTGTTCCCTAGAGTTTACTATTTTTGTTACATCATTCAGGACGATATTTATATTGACTTGGATGAATGGTTTAAAAATAAAAACCCTAATTAGGGCATCATCCTCATTAAGGTAGCCGTCATAAAGAACATCAGCCTGGATAATTTTGTATCGGCCAGGATGATAGGCTCAATTTAGAAAGAATCTGTCGCCAGATCTATTTAGGAATTACTTATTTTTGTACATTGTCCCGATGGATCAACCTGGTCATTCCTAAATAATTTTTTCTAAATAAATCTGGAAATTAAGGAAAGCAATTAATGGTGATTTGCACGATCACATCGGCCGGGCCAATCGCAGGATCGTCCAGGCCAATTTGACATCGGCCAGCTTCTTTTCAGGACGATGCTCAGGATGATTTTACTCATATTTGAACTAATCATCCAGGATGATATCCTATCATCTTGGACAATATGACCAAAAATTGTCTAATCGTCCCTAACCGACAGGGCTGATTGAGCATAATTTACGCTGATCGGCCAGGCCGATATTCATATATGCCTGGATGATAATGTCAGATTTATAAATCTATTTAAAGACCTCTTGCTTTCTCATGAAGAGTGTCTTTGGAGGCCATTTTAGCTTCGTTCTTTTGGGGGGGACTTGAAGAGAGAGCTAGAAAGGGAGAGAGGAATGGGTGAAGTCTGAGAGAGGGATAAGATCCTATGAGGGGGGACCCAAGGGAGTATGGAGGGGGATTCCACACGGTTGCTGCGGCAGGCTTGAACCTTAATACCGTCGAATTCAAGGCTCATCTTGAGGGAAGTTCATAGAAGAAGAAGATCTCTTTAGTTTCAAAGGACCCGGCGACTCCGCCGTACTGTGGAAGGTGGAAGTGATTTTGTAAGGGCTTCTCCCTCTTGCTGAAGGGGCTAAAGGAGAGACACTTAGTTTAGTACAATACTTGAAGGGTGCCTTCAAGGAGTAGACGTAGGTCAAGGTTTGATTGAACCACTATAAATCTGGTGTGCTCTTTCCTTTATTATTTTTGCATTTATTTTTCCGTATTATGTTTTCTCTGTGGTGAATCTTGGTTTGTGTTTTTGATTGAATCATTTATTTTAAAATATCAATTCACCCTTTTTTAGTTAGCCTTGGGCCAGTTTATGAGGGCCTAACATCTCTAACAAACTTTCAAGTGGTATTAGAGCAGTATTCATAAAATAAGTTTTTAAAAGCTTTTGAATTTTTGATCCATGGCTAATTTTTCTGATCATAATATTACTGAAGGTTATTCAATAACCAGACCACCTTTGTTTGAAAATATTACATTTGATTTTTGGAAAATTTGCATGTCTACCTTTTTGCAATTAATTGATTTTCAAATGTGTTGCAACCCATGACCCCAAGTTTGAGATTTTGATGATGACAAATAATATCGTTTGAATCATCTATTCATTGAATATTATTTTATTTGTAATTGTTCATGAGTACTAACATTTCAGGAAGATCAAAAGCTACATAGGACGACAGGAAAACTCAAGAATGGGTAGATTAGGAGTATGAGTCTGCAATGTATTTTGTTATTTATTTTAGTTTTATTTTCTTGAGTCTAGCCACAAAATGCATAAAAGTCTAAACAACCATGCACACACACAGGGGGAGAGTATTTTTAAATGAAAAATTTAGAAGTTTTTCTTTCTTTGTAGATCGTATTGTACGACGTTATTTCGTACCATACGATCAGAGCTTTGTAGGACGATTCTATGAATAGAACGTACCATACAAATTTAATCGTACTGTACGATATGTTCAAATCCAAAACCCTAGCCATCGTTTTAACTTAAGAAAGTTATTTTACGCTGCTCGTATTATACGAACACGTTCATATTATACAATTTATTTTAAATACTTAGTTTAACCCGTGATTAGTGCAAGAAATTTGGGTTTAATTATAATTTGAACATCGTAATGTACGAACCCATTCATACAATACGATGAATAGAGATGAATTATAATCGTCCTGAAGATCATCCTAGACAATCTCTTTGATTTTGTCTCATCATACTATACGATGTCAATCGTACCATACGATGAATAGAGACGATGTTTAATCGTCCCGACTATCGTCCTGTACGAACAGTATTGTTTTGGATCGTACCATAAGATTTAAAATTGTACTGTATAAATGTTTTTGAACTATTCATACCACTTCATAGGAGGATGAAGTCTGTTTATACATATCGTACTGTATGATTAGAAACCGTACTGTACGATAGTAATAGCTACTTTTGAAATCTCATGGATTTTGGATCCTATTTTGATGTGTAAAACTGGTCATAAATTGAAAGAGTGAATGAGAGAGGAGAATGTGGTTAGAGAGGGGTTCCGAGGTAGAGAGATCTTGAGAAGTTCTTTAGGGTTTGAGAGAGGAAGGAGAAGGTGAGCATTGTCAGGGAGAAGAGGTGTGAGGGAGATCACACGGTTGCTCTGAACTTGCTACATCTTGCTCCTCCTGTGGCCCTAGAAAATTTTATGGGAGGATCTCTAAGGGGAAAGGCTCTTCTACATCCGTGACCTCGAGGTACTCTGCCTTCTCCAGGAGGGAGAAAAATGAGAAGGTTCTCTTCCGTTGCCAAGAGGGTGAAAACAGAGTTTGGCACTCTGCCATGCCGGGTTGGTAAAAGGGAGTATTATAAGAGCTTCTCCGCCTTGCCAAGGGGGGCAAAAGGAGAGCTATTGATTTTAGTGAAATACCAGGAACGGAGGACTTCGGGGAGTGGACGTAGGTCATGGTTTGACCGAACCACTATAAAAATCTCGGTGTGCGTTTTTCTTTATTGTCTTTTATTACTGCGTGCATTTTATTTTTCAATATTTGCTTGGGAAAATTTGTAAAAAAAAATGTTTAAATTTTCATGTTAAAATTTTAAAACATCAAAAATATTAGAACTCCTGCTTAGGTTTTAATTATTATCAAAAAGTTTTCACAATCCCCCCCCCCCCCCTCTTATCCATCTAGTAACTTCAAAATGTGGCATATGATTTTGACTAGTTATTCTATACCATCTCATATTTTAGATAGAATTAAAATTGATATTTATTTTAATCAATGGAGTAGAGAAGAGAAAATCAATGCTCAATAGAATGCAAAATCTTTAAATTGTTTTTTCTGTGCTTTAAATTCTGAAGATTGTATGTTAGTTTCCACGTGTACTACTGGTAAGGAAATTTGGAATAAATTACACACCATATACAAAGGTACTATTGAAATCAAGCAATCCAAGTTGAATACTTTAATGTATGATTATGAACTATTTTACATGAAATCTTATAAGACAATCTTAGACATGTATACTAGATTTATTCAAATTGTTACATAATTATATGCTTTAGGAAAGGAGTTTTCAAACTTTGAAAAAGTCAATAAAATTCTTTATTGTTTACTTGATAAGTTTGATGCTAAAGTTATTGCTATTTGTGAATCAAAAAATTTGAATGAGTATTCTATTGATAATTTGATTGGCTCACTCATTACCTACAAGCAAAGTTTGGGTCAAAGACTTTTGGATGTAGGTGAAACGATAGTGCTAAACACTAAAAACATTGAGGAAAGTGGCTTAATTGATGATGAAAACAATGACTTGTCAAGAAAATTTAAAATCTCACCAAAGCATAAGCCTTAATAAAAGTGAAATAAAGGTAAAAATGGTATGAATATTAAGATTACTTCTGATATTATTTGCTTTGGATGTAGGAAACCTGGATATATGAAAAATCAGTGCCATAATTTGAGAACTCCTCGAGGAAAAGAAAAGGGAAAAGCAAAGCAAATTTTAAAATGGCCAAATAATGAAAAGCAAAAAATCTCTTGAGCAGGCTTAGCTTCTGAATCATCTGATCAGGAGCAAGATAATGTTTAAACCATTGTTTGTATTTTTTTTGCATGTTTTATTATTTTTTTGTGTTTTTCGTGTGTTTTTTTTGTTTTAGATTTATTCTTTTTTCATCCTTTATTTCTTTTCTTTTCTTTTTCTGCTTCTTTAAATTTTAATTATGTCTTTACTTTTTCTTTTTGTCAAAACACTCATCACCATCCTTTTAAAATTAAAAAAAATAAAAATAAAAAGGGGATTAAAATTTTTAAAATGAAAAATCTACCTCCTGCTTTTCTTGAATTCTAATGTAAGTTGCAGTTGGCTTCTCTAAAAACAGTCAAAGAAAGGAAAATCATGATTTTGACTCTAAATCTCTATTTCCTAAAAGAGGTTATTCTACTTTTGATTTAAAATTTTCATCATATTTTAAATTGAATTTTGAAACTGAACTTTTTTTATCTTCCTTCATTTTATCTATCGCATAGGAATCCTTTATAAGTTGTTGAATCTACCTCATAATTTTTCTAATCAAGTAGTTCATTGTGTCAATAGAATGGTTTTTCTTTTGTTTTTAAAATTTCAGAAAGATAGCATATTCAAAAAAAAGACTAATGATGCCAAATTAAAAAAAAAGTGGCGAATGACGCTAAATCAAAAGAGGAGCAATGACGCCAAATTGAGAAAGATACACAAAGTGTATCAAAAGTAAAAAATGTGCAAAGTGCGCTAAAAGACTATCAAGAGGCATAAAATGAGCCCACAAGGAGTATGCTTACCTTTTCTATTTTATTCAAAGCTTAAGAAAACCCTTGATATTTTCGATGCTTGTGTTTGAAAATCATGATTCCTGATTCATTAATTCATGCATTAATCTTCTATTAGATATGTTTTATGGAAGGAGTTTTGGAAAAATTAATGTTTATTTTTCTAATTTATTCTTTGATTTAGATATTGGATAAAAAAGTTTTTGATCCTTTAAAAAGAACTTGAGCTTGGATTATCAATTTCTGAATTTTTTACCTTTACTGGATTATGCGTTGTCATTCCATTTCTTATTAAGTTTTTCTTAAGAGGTAACTTTTTCTTCTTAACACTTTTTATGTCCCTTCTCTTTTTAATAATGTTAAAGGGGGAGAAACATATTATTGTATTGTACCTTTTTCATCTTTCAAAAATTAAAAACAATAAAAATTTTTTATCTCCCCTATTTTAAAAGTTTTATTTTAGTATGGGGGAGATTATGAGAACATGATTTCTTTTTTGCAAATTCAACCAGTAATATTTACCATCATCAAAAAGGGGGAGATTGTTATGGATCTGTTTTCATGGTTTATGATTTTGATGATATAAAACACTCCTATTTCTCTACGACAGCCTTATCTACTAACATTTCAGGTCCACAAGATCGTACTACAATTTGGAACCAGATCAAGATTGGGTAGATTAGGTATGAGTCAGTTTGTACCATTTTTCCTTTCTTGAGTCGTTTATAATTAGTGTGGCTCCTGATGCTTGTAACTTTGTGCACACACACCTTAGAAAAATTTCTAACTATTTCCTAGAGTTTACTATTTTTGGTAACATTGTCCGGGATGATATTTATATCGGCTTGGACGATCAGTTCAAAAATAGAAACACTAATTAGAGCATCATCCTCATTAAGGTAGCTGTCATAAAGAATATCGGCTTGGATGATTTTGTATCAGCTAGGATGATAGGCTACATTCAGAAAAAACCTGCTGCCAGATCTATTTAGGAATTACTTATTTTTGTACATCATCCCGGTGGATCGACCTCGCCTATCAAGATCAGCCTGGCCAATCTAGCACATTTTTTTCTAAATAAATCTGGCAAATAAGGAAAGAAATTAAAGGTGACTTGCATGATCACATAGGCCAGGCCGATATTCATGTTGGCCTGGATGATAATGTCGATTTTATAAATCTATTTAAAGACCTCTTACTTTCTCATGAAGAGTGTCTTTGGCAACCATTATAGCTTTATTCTTTTGGGGGGGACTTGAAGAGAGAACTTGAAAGGGAGTGAGGAACGGGTGTGGAGGGGGATTCCACACGGTTGCTCAGGCAGGCTTGCACCTTAATACCATCAAATTCAAGGCTCATCTTGGGGAAGTTCACAGAAGAAGAAGATCTCTTTGGTGTCAAAGGACCCGGCGACTCCGCCGCACCGGGGATGGTGGAAGTGATTTTTTAAGGGCTTCTCCGCCTAGCTAAGGGGGACAAAGGAGAGACACTTAGTTTAGTGCAATACTTGGAGGGTGCCTCCAATGAGTGGACGTAGGTAAAGGTTTGACCAAACCACTATAAATTTGGTGTGTTCTTTCCTTTTTTATTTTTTCATTTATTTTTATGCATTATGTTTTCTCTGTGGTGAATCTTGGTTTGTGTTTTTAATTGAATGATTTATTTTAAAATATTGATTCCCCCTTTTTGGTTAGCCTTGGGCCAGTTCATAAGGTCCTAACATCCCTAATGAACTTTTAATGCATGCTTAAAGATCCTTAGGAATATTAAGTAGAAAGACCTAGTTAGAGGAATGCCTAAGTTTGATTTCACTAAGGAAACTAATATGAGGCCTGCCAACTAGAAAAATAATTTAAGTCTTCATTTCATTCAATCAAGGATATCAGTACCTCAAAGCCACTAATTTTTTTTCATATAACCTATTTAAACCTATTAATATAGCCAGCATAGGAGGGAAATCATATGGATTTAAAATTATTGATGACGATTCCATATTCACCTAGTTTAGATTCCTATCATGAAAAGGTTAAACATTTGAGTAGTTTGAAACCTTCTCCACCTATATATAAAGAAAATTAGGATGTCAAATATTAACCATTCATAGTTATCAAGGAGGAGAGTTTCAAAATGATAAATTTGAATACTTTTGTCAATATATAGGGATAGAACAAACTTTTCTGCCCCTAAGACACTAAGCAAAATAAAATAGCTAAATGAAAAATTAAAACTTTAGTAGAAGCTGCTAGGCAATGCTAGTTAAATATTCATTCCCTATAAACTTTTGGGGAAGAAGTAGTAAATACTGCTTGTTATATTTTAAATAGGGTGAATGTTACATCCAAGTTAAATAAGACACCCTATGAGCTCTTTAAAAGTAGGATACCTATCATTTCCCACTTGCATGTCTTTGGATGTAAATATTTTATCATGATCAATGAAAAATCACCTCTAAAAAAATTTGATCCCAAATTTGATAGAATCTTCTAAGGTTCTTCATCTATATGTAAGGCTTATAAATTTTTAATAAGTCCACCTTAATAATATAAGAATATACCCATTTGTATTTGATGAATCTTATAGAAACACTAAATCTAAACCAAAAGAAGAAGTAGATGTTATCTAAGGGGTAGAAGCCATCGACATAGGGGATCAAGTAGAACCTTTGGAGCCTTTGCCTAGAGAATGGAGATATTCATCTAGTCATCCTAGAGAACTTATTCTATGAGACCCATCTAAAGGTTTTAGAACTAGGCATGGACTTAGGAAGGAGGTTAGTAATTCTACATTTATCTCCATGATAGAATCCACCAACATACATTAAGCCTAGCCAAAAAATTCTAGATCCTAGTAATAAAAGGACTAAATCAATTGGTTAGAAATAATTTATTGGAACTAGTCAAAAGACCTAAGGAAAAGAGTGTAGTAGGTAATAAGTGAAAGTGCTCAGATGACACTAGAAAGTGCTCTGAAACCACTTGAAAGTTCGTTAGGGATGTTAAGCCCTATAGAACTGGCCCAAGGCTAACAAAGTGAGGGGTGAATTGGATAACTTTAAAACTAAAGATAAAACTCAAACCAATATCACCACAATGAAAACCAAAGTGCAGAAATTAAATGCGGAAGTAATAAAGAAAGAACACACCGGATTTATAGTGGTTCGGTCAAACCTTGACCTACGTCCACTCCTTGGAGGCACCCTCCAAGTATTGCACTAAAACAAGTGTCTCTCCTTTAGCCCACACATCTAGGTGGAGAAGCCCTTACAAAATCACTTACACCTTCCCCAGTGCGGCGGAGTCGTCGGGTCCTTTGACACCAAAGAGATCTTCTTCTTTGGTGAACTTCCCTAGAGACAATTCTTGAATCCGACGGTATTCAGGTGCAAGCTTACCGGAGCAACCGTGTGGATCCCCCACCACACTCCCTTGAGTCCCCCCTCACAGGATCTTCTCCCTCTCTCAAACTCCACCCTTTCCTCACTCCCTTTCAAGCTTTCTCTTCAATTCTCCCCCACAAGAATAAAGCTATAATGGCTGCCAAAGACACTTATAAAGTGCCTTGCCATAGCTTAAATAGAAGCTCTCAAAATGAGCTCATTAATGCAAGTTGCCGCCATTATCGTCCAGGACGATAGACATATCATACTGGCCGATTAGTTCAAATATGAGGAAAATCGTCCTGAATATCGCCCTGAAATGAAGCTGGACGATGTCTAATCGTCCCGGATGATCTTGCGATCGGTCCGGACGAAATCCTCATTAATTACTTTCCAAAACTGCTTGAGAAATTTTGGATAAATTGTCTTAGATCGTCTTGGACGATATTTTATAGTCCAGGCCGATCCACCAGGCCGATATCCAAAAATAAGAATTTCATAAGTAGATATGGCGGCAGATTCTTGCTGAATTGAGACGATCGTCCTGGCCGATACAAAATCGTCCGGGACGATGTATTTTGCATAAAAATGGCTGCTTTAAAGAGGATGCCTTAATTAGGGTTTCTACTTTTGTCAGATCGTCCAGGACGATATAAATATCATCCTAGACGATGTTACCAAAAATAGAAATCTTTTAGGGCACAACAGAAAATCTTTCATGTTACAAATCATCAAATGCCACACCAAATACAACAGACTCAAGAAAGAAAAAAGATTACAAACTGACACAGACCTTGTCTACCCAATCTTGAGCTGGTTCCATATTGAAGTCTGATCGTGTGGACCTGAAATGATGATGGCAAAACATTTCAATTTAAATTTTCAAAAAAGTAAATACTCATCCTAATCTCCCCCTCACTAGAATAACCCTTTTAAAAATAGGGGAGATAAAAATATTTTTGTTGTTTTTAATTTTAAGATACAAATACGAAACAGTACAAAAATTCAACAATACGTTCTCCCCCTTTGACATTATAAAAAAAAGAGGAGGCACAAACAAAAACAAAATGACCAAAAGACAAAAAACATTCCCTGATCTAGTGAAAAAAAATATTATTAAAAATGATAAAGTTATCTCTTGGTTTTAATCAAAAACTTAGTAGAATTGGATTGACAACCCATAGCCCAGAAAAGGTTAGAAAACTAGAATTTGATCATCCAAACTCAAGTTCTTCTAAAAACAGGCTCAAAAATTTTTAATCAATTATTAAATCATAGAATAAATTAGAAAATTGAAACAATGATTTTTCAAAAACTCCTTCCATAAAAATATTCTATAGAAGATCAATGCACGAATTTTTGAATCAAGAATCAAGATTTTCAAACTCAGGTATCGAAAGTATCAAGGGTTTTCTTAGTTTTTTTATAGAATATAGAGAATGATAAGCTATTAACTTGGTAGGGCTCATTTTATTCCTTGACAATTGGTTGGCGCACTGTGCATCTTTTGATACACTTTGTGTAATATATTTTCAATTTGGCCATCTTTGCGCATCTTTTATTTTTGGCATCATTGCCAATTTTTTTTTAATATGCTTCTTTCTTAAATCTTAAAAAACAAAGGAAAAACCATCTTTAGTGACAAAGCAATTGCTTGATTAAAAAAATTATGAGTTAGATTCAAAAACTGAAAAGATTCCTATGCGATAAAAAATAAACGTAGGAGAGGAAAAAAAATTGTTTCAAAACTAATTTAAAATATGAAAAAAAGATTTTAAATCAAAAGTAGGATAACCTCTTTTAGAAAATAGAGATTGAGAGAAAAAAAACGAGTTTCCTTTTCTTGACTTGTTTTAGAGAAGCAACACAACTTACCAAAGAATTTTATAAAAAATCAATGAAGTATATTTTTTCAATTTTTAGAAAAGTGAATGTGTGTGGTTGATTAGAGAAAAAATTCATAGAAATCAAAGAAAGGAATAAACAAATATGGAAAAGCATAAATTTAAACAAGAAAAACACAAAAACACAACACAAAAACACGAAATGCTTTTAACCATTATCTCTCTCCTGGTCCGATGCTTCAGAAACCAGATCTGCCCATGAGATTTTTTTCCTTTCATTATTTTCCTAGTTTGAATTTTGCTTTGCCTTGCCCCTTTCTTTCGTAGGAAGAATTCTTAAATTAGGGCACTGATTTTTCATATGTCCAGGCTTCCTGCATCGAAAGTAAATAACGTTAGAAGAAATATGGACATCCTTACCACTTTTACCTTTTTTCCACTTTTGCTTATGCTTTGGTGAGCTTTGTGATTTGCTTGACAAGTCATTGCATTCGTCACCAACTAAACAATCTTTTTCCGTATCTACAGTTTTTAAAACAATCGTTTCACCTACATCCAAAAGTCTTTGACCCAAACCTTGCTCGTAGGCAATATGTGAGCCAATCAAATTATCAATAGAATAATCATTCAAATCTTTTGATTCACAAATAGCAACAACTTTGGTATCAAAGTTTTCAAGTAAACAACGAAGAATTTTATTAACTTTTTCAAAATTTGAAAAATCTTTTCCTAAAGCATGCAATGAGTTTACAATTTGAATGAATCTGGTATACATGTCTAAAATCGTTTCAAAAGGTTTCATGGAAAATAATTCAAAATTATGCATTAAAAATTCAACTTGGATTGCTTGATTTCACTAGTGCCTTCATATATTGTGTGCAATTTATCCCAAACTTCCTTACCGGTAGTGCACGTGGATACTAACATAAAATCATCAGAATTTAAAGCATAGAAAAAGCAATTTAAAGACTTTGCATTCAGTTGAGCATTTACTTGTTCTTCCCTATTCCAATGATTAAAAGGAATATTAGTTTTAACTCCATTAACAATACGTGATGGTGATGAATAACCAGTTAAAATCATTTTCCACATGCAAAAATCAATCGATTGCAAGAAAATAGACATGCGATTTTTCCAAAAATCAAATGTCATATTTTCAAATAAAGAAGGTCCGGTGATTGAAAAACCTTCCGCAACATTATGATTTAAAAAATTAGCCATGGATCGAAATTCAAAAGCTTTTAAAAACTTATTTTATGAATCCTACTCGGATACCACTTGAAAGTGCTCAGATGACACTAGAAAGTGCTCTGATACCACTTGAAAGTTCATTAGGGATGTTAAGCCCTATAGAACTGGCCCAAGCTAACCAAGAAGGGGGGTGAATTGGTATTTTAAAAATTTCTTTTCACAAAGAACTAAAATCACATAAATCAAAATCACACCACAAGAAAAATAAATCCAGAAATTAAAGTGCGGAAGCAAGAAACAAGAACACAGAAATTTATAGGTTTTCGGTCAACTCGACCTACGTCCACTCCCTAGAGGCGCCCTCTGAGTATTGCACTACAATCGTGACTCTCCTTTAGCCCCACAGCTAGGCGGAGAAGCCTTTACAAAGCACCTCCTTTTTGTCACCCTGACAAGGCAGAGAACCTATCTCCTTTTACTTCCTCCTGAAGCTGGCAGACAACCACAACCAGATGTTGACTCCTTACCCCTACTGACCATTCCACGGATGAGAAACTCTAGACGAAGAAGAAGTAGAGCGATCCTTGAAACAACCCTTGTGAATCCCCTCACAAGCTCCCCCTCACAAGATCCTCTCTCTCTCCCTCTCTCTTTCTCTCCTCAAGGTCTTTTCAGGTCAATGCAGCAGCAAAAGATTATTCAAAATGTTGAACAAGAGCTCTTAAATAGAAGAGCTTTAAAGGATCTCATTAATTGCAAGTTGCCGACAATATCATCCAGGACGATATGGAAATAGTCCTGGCCGATCAGTACAAATCTCAGAAGATCGGCCAGAGCATCGCCCTGAATGCAAACTGGATGATTTAAAATTGGCTTGATCGTCCAGGCCGATCTCACGATCGTCCCAGCCGATCAGTTCAAATCAGAGGAAAATCATCCAGAGTATCGACTTGAATTTGAGTTGGCCTATATTTATCGTCCAGATGTAACTAAGGTTTTTGAATAGATCGTCCTGGCCGATCCTACGATCATCCAGGATGATATGATCGTATCAATCATCCTTAATTACTCCCTTGATTTCCTGATCAATTAAGGCATAATTTGTGAATATCATCCAGGCCGATAAAATATCGTCATGGCTGATCATTAAAAAATACATAATACCTTAATTATCTATGGCAGCAATTTCTTTCTATTTTGAGCTTATCGTCCAGGACGATCTATTAATGACGGCTGCCTTAAATAAGAATCCTTGTTTAGATTTTTTGTTTAAGCCCGATCGTCCAGGACGATGTAAATATCATCCTGGCCGATATGAGTAAAAATAGAAATTCTAAGTCTCTCAAGTGTGTGTGTGTAGGGTTACTTAGCATCAGTCTCTTTGAACATTACAGATAGACCCAAGAAGAGAAAAAACAAAAGTACAGACTGACTCAATCCCTAAACCAACGCAATCTTAAGCTGGCTTTGTTTGTTCATCCGATCTTCGATTCCTGAAAAGTTAGAAGTAACAGGCAGTCCAAGAGAATAAATAGTGTTTCTCAATCATCAAAACATAAGTCATGAAAATAGATTTGCAGCAATCTCTCCCTTTTTTATGATGACAAAACACTATAAAAAAACATCATAAATAAAAGAACAATCTATTCAAAAAAACATCATAAACTTCTTCCCCTTTTGACATATCAAAAAGGAGGAGGGAACACAAAAGAACAATAGCAAAGCACAACAACATTTTTTTTTTACCAAGGCATGAAAATGATGTAGTAATCCATGTGATTGATTTAAAAACTTATGGGTTAATGAGTTAACAATCTCAACAATCCATAGAATAGTAGAATATCCGATCATGATTGCCCTCAGCGCAGACATTTTCTTAGGGTAGAATCATCTTTTGAAATCAAAGACCTAACTCAAAAAAATAATTGGATATGAGAAAAAGAATTCATCCATCACTTGGTTTAAAAAAACTATCTTAATAAAATAATGAACCAAAGTAAATTTGTCACGATCGCAAAACAATCGAAATCAAGCCTTTGAGAACCAAAACTTCTAAGTTCTAAAAGATTTAAAAAGAGAGAATAGCTTGCTTTTGAGTGGGCTCATTTTATGCCTCTTGTCAATTGAGTGGCGCTTTAAGCATCTTTTTATAGATTTTCAATTTTGGCGTCTCTGCGCTTCTTTTGTTGGCATCATTGGCCAAATTTTTTTTTTATTTTTTTTATTTTTGCAAGCTACATTCTCTTTTATAACCTCTTTAAAAAATCTTAGTTGTGAGTATATCTTCTTAGATTCAACCACAAATTTTTAAAACAAAAAAATTGCGAAAAATAAAAAGTAATAAAGTAAATGACACAAGATTTATTGTGGTTCAGTATAAACTAAACCTACATCCACTCCCCAGAGGCACCCTCTGAGTGCTGCACTAATACCAATAGTGCCTCCTTTTGCACCCACAGCAAGGCGGAGAAGCCTTTACAAATACTCTTTTTACCACTACTCGGTGCGACAGATAACTGTCGTCCTTTTACATATTCCCCAGTATTGGCAGAGAACCTTCCATCTTTTCACACTCTCCTAGTGTGGGTAGAGAACCCTTCGTCTTTTCACACTCTCCTAGTGTGGGCAGAGAACCCTTCGTCTTTTCACACTCTCCTAGTGTGGGCAGAGAACCCTTCGGCTGTTCACACTCTCCTAGTGTGGGCAGAGAACCCTTCGTCTTTTCACACTCTCCTATTGTGGGAAGAGAACCCTTCATCCTTTTACACTCTCCTAGTGTGGAAAGAGAACCTTCGGCTGTTCACACTCTAGGAGTTTCGGCAGAGAACCGGATCTCCTTGACAGATCTTCTCACAAGAAATCTATAAAGAAGGAAAAAAAGAGTGAAGTAATGTCAAATCACAAGTAGAGATTCTTACCTTTAAACACCAAGTGAAGCCTTCACACTCCAGCGGTAGGAATCCTCCTTTGAATGCTCTCTCACACTCTCTCCTTGAATTTTCTTTCAATAGGCACGAAGATCAAATGACAAAAAGATTAGGTGGAAGTCTAATTTGGACTATATATACAAAAGACAAGAAAAACCATCCAAAAACTGTAAGTTTTCAATTCTGTATGCAGTGGATCGTCTCGTACGATCGTGGATCGTCCTAGATGATTTTACTTAAAGTGCTGGAAACGAACCTAATGTATATTGGTACAAACTATGTTCATACACGCTCATCGTCCAGTACGAACTATGTTCGTCCGGTACAAAACGGTTATTTCATAGGTCAGTTTCAAAAAATTCTTCAGGACGTAACCAATTGACTTAAGTCGCTTCAGTTCGTCCTGGGATGAACAGGTTTCTTCCTGGGACGATTTTAAACAGAGAGTTTCGTCTAGGGACGAAAATATATTTCGTCCTGTACGTTCTCATACATAGAGTTTCGTCCCGGTAAGAAAATTAATTTCGTCTTGTACGAACTCATACAGTGAGTTTCGTCCCGGTACGAACCTTGTATTTCATCTGGAAGAACATTGCGAGTGAGAATCTCGAGAAGTTCGTCCCGGTACAAAAATTTAATTCATCCTGGATGAATAGGACTTAGAAATTTTTCTCCTCGTATGTTCAATCCGTTGCTCTTCTGAGGGGCTAATTAATATGATCGTCCTGTACGAACATGGTTCGTCCCGTACGATCAATTCACAAAAAATTGTCCCCAAAGAGTGTGTTGTGATTTTTTCACTCAATTACAATCACTTTCTTTCATGTAAAAAAAATGATTTACAAATGAATGGTTTGAAGTCTTCATCGCTTGGAGTTGATTTTCCTGAAATGTTAGTACACACTAGAGCAAAAAATAAAACTTCCAAAAAGTGTTAGGAGATATATAAAAATAATAATATTTAAAATCATTAAAATAATACAAGTTGCAAGAATATGAAACATGTAAATAGCAACTCTCTCTACAATCTCCCCCTTTTTTATGATGGCAAAATAATTATTGTTTGTAGGGTTTCAAATTCTAAGTATCTCCTAAACTCCCCCTAAATTGATGAAATCATGAAAATAAGGAGGCATTTGAAAAAAAAAAATTGTTTTTCAAAAATTTTATAAAGCTAAAAATAACATAGAAGTCAAAATAAAGAAAACAATCAAAAATCACAAAAACAACCCATACGAAATCAAACACTATGAAAATCACGAAAACAACAAACAAACAAATTCTCCCCCTTTTTGACAACATCAAAAGGTGAAGAAGAAAAAAAAATGTTAGAAATATAAGCAGAAATATAAAATTCATTTGATATTTTAATCTTGAAAGTGATTGAAATAATATATGCAAATAAAAATTGAAAAACATTAGAAAGAAATGAAATTTCATATAATTTAAGAAGTGATATAACTTAGTAAATAAAAAGAGTTTTTCAAGGGCATGTGTCAATTTAGACATGAAGATAAAGAGAATCATTACACTAAGGATGAATAAAAAATTTTATATTTCAAATTTCAATATAAATTATGAATGAACATTAGATCAATTTGAATTAAGAGATTAAAAAAGTCTAGAAAGAAGTAATTACCACATGTGACGCTTTGCGCATCTTTTCAATTTTTATACCAGCACATTTTTTTGCATCTTTTTGATTTGGGCTTATTTTGTGCCTCTTTTTGTCATTGTAAATTTTTTGTACACTTCTTTTGATTTTTGTACATTTGTACAATTTTTCAAGAGTATTTGATTTCTTTCCAAAATTAATAATCTAAAATTTCAAAATTTTCTAAGTGCATAAATACTAATTGAAAAGAGAAATACAAAATAAGAAAACATCTAAATTACAATAATAATA
The DNA here is from genome assembly GCF_001605985.2 of Dendrobium catenatum. NCBI lineage: Eukaryota > Viridiplantae > Streptophyta > Magnoliopsida > Asparagales > Orchidaceae > Dendrobium > Dendrobium catenatum. The sequence goes on along the minus strand of NW_021319518.1, from coordinate 4,844,091 downwards.
CCAAGATAATGTACTCTAAATAAGATACATGGAATTGAAAATTCTAAGAATATCAAGTTATAAGCATGTCTTAAATTTTGAAAAATCATATTTTCTAATGAAATTAATTTAAATTTACAAGTTAAATAAAGCACTATTAAGATTAAAATAAAATAAATGTCATAAAGTCTAACATACATTTCTAAAACATTTTAACAACAAAATATTGAAACTTATATTGATATCGGATAAAAACTATTACAATTTTAAAAAAAAAATTATCAATAACAACATAACTAAAACTTGGAAAGATAACACATAAAAGGAAATCACTAACACAAGAACAATACTGAAGTACAGAACAGACAAAGAGCAAACACTGAACAAACATAGAGCAAACACTGAACAAACACTGAACAAATCAATCAGATGGACCCTGATCTGAGGAGGAGGTGGTGCTGCACCAAAAAAGCTGAAGTAACTTCTGATCGTGAACATGTTGGTATTAATGGCATTTATTTGTTCACGCATATATCTCATATCCTGATTATGCTGGAAATCTTGCAGCTGCAGATGAGTTTCAATTTGATCAAATCTTTAATCAAAATGAGCCTCTAAATTTTTAAATCTTTGAACCAAATCCTCATAATTTGCTCCAGCAGCATGTGAAAAACTGAATGAACACACAAAACACAATAAACAATGACGAATGTACATACTCTAAATAAAAATCTTTCAAAAACAAACAAAACAAAAAAAATCACAAAAACAAAAATCATAAAAACATAAACTACGAAAACAACACATCAATGTTGCAAAAACATTTTTATTTAAGCATTTAAATCAATTACACCAAGTCTTGTTCTTAATGCACTGAAAGTATCAAAGGCTAAAGGTTTTGTAAAAATGTCTGCATGTTTATTTTCAGTTGAAACATGGGTAAGTTCAATTTCTCCCTTGGATACATGATCCCTTATGAAATGATGTCTTTTGTCAATGTGTTTGGTTCTTGAATGTTGAATAGGATTTTTGGAGATGCAAATAGCACTAGTATTATCACAATAATTTGGAATAGTTCCTATAATTAATCCTAAATCAATCAACTGTTGTTTTAACCAAAGCACTTGTGCCACACAACTTCCTAATGCAATGTATTCTACTTCTGCAATAGATAGGACCACTGAATTTTATTTTCTACTAGACCATGAAACTAATGAATTTCCAATGAATTGACATGTTCCAGAAGTGCTTTTCCTATCCACCCTACGCCTGCAAAGTCAGAATCTGAAAAACCAATAATTTCAAATGAAGAGCTAAACTTAGGATACCAAATTTCTATGTTCTGAGTTCCTAGTAAGTATCTTAAAATCCTTTTCACTGCTGTCAAATGTGATTCTTTTGGATCTGATTGAAATATAGCACATAAGCAAACACTGAACATAATATCTGGTCAGCTAGCAGTCAAGTAAAGTAAAGATCCAATAATCCCTATAAATTTCTTTTAATCAACAGATTTTCCCTTAAGGTCCTTATCCAACTGAACTGAGGAACTCATTGGTGTACTAACAGGTTTTGCATTGTCCATTTCAAATTTTTTGAGGATGTCCTTAACATATTTAGTTTGACTAAGAAATGTACCTTCCTCAAGTTTCTTAATGCTAAAACCTAGAAAGTAATTTAAATCTCCTATTAGACTCATCTCAAATTCACTACTCATTATTTTAGAAAAATCATCATAAAGATTTTTATTTGAAGATCCAAAAATGATATCATCCACATAAATTTGAACAATGAGTATATCCTTT
>NW_021319518.1:4797783-4836929 GCF_001605985.2 Dendrobium catenatum | reverse complement strand
TCAAATTTCTTTAAAAAGAAAGTTGTGAATCTCAGCATTTCCTTTTCATGGAAAGAATCTATTCAAGTGGAATGTGGGCTCAACCTTCATCAACAAGCCCTAGGGCCTGTTTCAAATCCATATAATGTCTTTTTTAACTTGAAAACATGATTGGGTATTTAGAGATTTTCAAAACCTTGAGGTTATTCTACAAAAAATATCTTCTTCTATTACAACCATTTAAAAAGGACTTTTTCACACCATTTGATCAATTTAAATAATCCTTTTAAAACAGGCAAAAGCTAGTAAAACCCTAATTGCTTCAAGTCTAGCTACAGTGGGCAAAAGTCTCCTCAAATCAATTCCCTCAATTTGATTATACCCCTTACAACATATCCTAGCCTTATTTCTATGAACTACTCCTGAGTCATTCATTTATTTTTAACACACCACTTAGTTTCAACAACATTTGATCTTTTGCCTGAACGTATATTCCCAAAACTTTATTTCTTACAAATTGATTCAGCTCTTCTTGCATGACAATATCCAGAATTCATGGCAGAAAGCGCGTTGGATCAACAATTAGTGGGTTCGTAATAGTTGAAAATAAAGGCTGAATGATTATCTTCTTTTTTAATCCACGCCTAGTTCTACACACCCTCCTCGTTCACCATAATAATTCCCTTGGGTTTTAGAAATCTCAAAATCTCTAAGCAAAGGGTTTTCTATTTCACAAATTCTCTTCCAACATTTTCTTCTAAATTTATTCTATCAATTTTTTGGAAGTTATCCTCAATGATCATCTTCAACAACATTTTGACTCTTTCCTCTACATTTCCCACCGATCTTCCATCACAGGTACAATTACATGCATGATGTGTTTCTCTCACTAATGACCAAGGTTCTTTTTTGAATATGTATAAGATTTTCCAAACACTTGAATATCCAACAAAATTCCTTCATCTGATTTCGATCGAGACGAGTTTCTCCTAGGCAATTTTCCATTATATGAATGAACACCTTGCAACCAAAAACATGCAATAGTAAATTAGGTGTTACCTTTTACAACTCATAGGGTGTTTTATTTAATCTATCTTCACATTCACCCTATTCAGACACAAAACATCAGTATTAACCACCTCAGCCCAAAAATTATAACTGGAAGTGAGTATTCTGCCACATTGCTCGGGCGCTTCTTCTAATGTTTATTTTTCCTTTCGACTACTCCATTTTGTTGAGGGGTGTCTGGTGCAATAAAATTGTGTCAATTCCTTTCTCTTTACTGAATTTTCAACTTTTATTTTTAAATTCTCCTTCATGATTCACCTGTACTAGAAAAGTTAGATACCCTAGATTTCCTTGAATCCATAGTTCAAAAAATTTCTAATTCCTCAACATGATTTCAACTCTTGAAAGAGGAAATCAAACCTCAAGTGCAATTCTTGAGAAATCATCCACTATAACAAGAATCCGTATACATTCCCCGCCCCCCCTCCACACACCCCCCTCCTCTTTGTGTGTTTCTAAATAGTTCATTGAGCTCTTACAACCTCTCCAAACCTTCACTTACATTACTCTTTACCCTTTATTTTAGGTTATTTTCTTTTTAACTATGTAAATCTCTATGGTGTCTATTAGATAAAGATCCATCTAGCAATCCAAATTGAGTTTCAATATTTTTAATGACAGTAGCTTTACTCTATAATTACATATCCATTTTGAACCTCCCCAAACCTTCACTTATATTTTTATGTAAATCTCTATGGGGTCTATAAGACTGGATAGGTGTTTTATCAACACCTCTGCATTGAGCTCACCATACCATTTGGTAGTGAGGCATTTGGCTAGGATTGCCTCGGACCATTGTCCAATTATTTAGCAATTTTAGAATTTCAAATCTAATTCTAAAAGGAATATCAAGTTTGAAAATTGTTTGGCATATTCTCAAGCATCATTTGCGGTGGTAAGGAAGGAAATGAACAAGAATTATCAAGGTAATTGCTCTCAAGTTCTTAATAAGAAGTTTAAAATGTCCTTGAAATCATTGCTCTTTTGGAGCAAATCTAAGTTAAACAATCTAAACAAGCTGAAAGATGATCATATGAATAAAATTATGGAACTTCAAAGAAAAGAATCTTCACATGGAGCTCTCTCAGAATATTAATATTGGAGTCTCAAAGAAAAGGTGAATGAGTTGAACACAACCATGGCTAGATTGAATTCTTGGTGGAAGCAAAGAGCTAAGGTAAAGTGGTTAAAGGAAGGTGATGAAAATTCTAAAATTTTCCACTCTTATGCTAGTGCTAGAAGAAACTCCAATAAAATCATCAAAATAAAGGATGAGAACGGGTTATTGGTGGAAGAATAAGACAAAATGGAAGATATGTTCTTGCAATTTTTTCAGAGAAAATGGGAGGCTAGGAGATACAAGCTAGAAGGATGGTCGGCTGTGAATACTTGTTTGAATACTTAGGATCAGGAAATCCTGGAGGCATACCTGACTATTGAAGAGGTAGAAGGTGTTTTGGAGCAATTGGAAGGCATTTCTTCACCTGGTAATGATGGTGTTTCAAACTCTTTGATTAAAGCTTATTGGGGAATCATTAAATCTGATTTTTGGAGGGCTATAAGTCAATTCTTTAGCAATGGAGAACCAAAAAAAGAATGGAAGGAAACATTGATAGTGCTTATACCTAAGGTATCTAATCCTATTATCCCATCTAATTATAGACCAATAAGTTTATGCAACATTGTGTATAAGATAGCGGTGAGGGTTATATTGAATAGATTAGTTATGGTGATTTTGAAACTAATCTCTAAGGAGCAAGTGGCATTCATTAACGGGAGATCCTTGTCGGAAAATGTTTTAGTGGCATGGGAGATTTTTCATAAACTAAGGTTCTCTAAAGCTTCTGAAGGTCTAGTTTCCTTCAAATTTGGCATGGAACAAGCATATGATTCCATGGCTTCATCTTCCTAAGGAAAGTGCTAGTGTATTATAACTTTCCTTCAAAAATTTCTAAACTCATCATGGAGTGTGTGAAGACCCTAAGTTTTCTTTAATCATTAATGGAAATTACTCAAATTGGATTTAAGTTAGGAGTGGTTTTCAGCAAGGATGTCCCTTGTCTCTTATCCTTTTTATACTTTGCTCACAACGATTCTCAAATGCATTTAAACAAAGCTCTTGTGGTATCAAGATCAACTCGGAGGAGCCTAGAATTTCCCATTTACTTTATGATGATGATATATGTAATAATATTCTCTGAAGCTAATAGGAAAGAGGTTAAAAGAGTTAAGAAAATCTTGCATAATTTCTATGAATGGACTGGCCAAAGAATTAACCTAAACAAATTTTGCCATGTTGTTCGGAAATCATGTGGGAAGGAAGAAGGAAAATAGCATCAAAAGAATAATGGGTTTCAAAACCGTTAAAGAATTCAACTACCTTGGATTGAAGATAATTTTGAGAAGACTTAAATATGATGCTTTTCAGTTTATCATAGATAATTCCTTGAAAAAGCTGAATTAATGGGGAAGTAAATTAGTGTCGTTGGCAGGTAAGATGATTTTGGTAAAATATGTATTGCTAGCTCTACCTACATTTCATTCTACTCACTTCCTTGTCCCAAAATGAGTGCTGGAAGAACTTAAAAAAGTAGGTAGAAACAACATTTGGAATAAGAAGGAGGTAATAGGGGATTGCACTATGTCAGTTGGACTGAAATGTGCAAGCCAATTGAATGAGTTGGCCGTGGGTTGCATTCAAATAGCACAAAGACATCTGCCTTGAGAGCCCATTTGGCATGGAGATTTATTCAAGAAAAAGAATCACTTTTAAATAAGTTAATGGTGTCTAAATACGGAGCAAGGCTGAAAAAAGGAAGTGGTAGAGGACGTAGCTCATCCTCTCATAAATTGTTGACTGGAGGATACAAAATGTTGAAGCCCATTGTTAGATGGTCTTTAGTGAATGGAGTTTCAGTGGATGCATTTAAAGACAATTGGATATTGGATAAAAGTATATATATGTGGCCTATATTTGTTGTCCCACGTACATGAGGGCAGAACTATTTTTGTCAAAAAATTCATTCTGGATGGCTACTGGAATAAATCCTTGCTGCTGGAAACATTTGGGTGGGAGCTAGTTAATTTGATTATACAAATTAGAATTATACAATATGGGGAAGAGGATCGTATGGAGCTGATTCATCAAAATTCTTGAATGTCTATTTCTGGATTAGCATTTAAAGCTTCGGTTAATGATACTTGTGATTCTCAGTATTGGGACTGGATCAAAAAAGCTAAGTTTAATGCTCAAGTGGAAGTGTTTTGGTGGAGATTATGTAGAAATTCTATCGCATCTCTTCAATTCTTATGCTATAGAAGATTATTAGAGAATGACAATTGTCCGAGGGGATGTAATTCAATTGAAGATGTTGAACATATTATGTGTGGATGCTTGAAGTTCAAAGAGATAATCTTCCATCTAAATCAATGGGGTTTTAGTATTCCACGATTTATTAAGTTGGAACATTATATTAAATGGCTGGAAACTAATTCGAAGAAGAAAGATATGGTTATTAACCTGTATTGCAATACAGTTTTCCTATCATGGAAAAGCATAAACAAGTTCGTACATGAAGGTGTGGAGGAAAGTCCTAGTTTGATAGCTTCTAATGCTATATGCCAGGCTTCGATTTCTCACAGCTTTAGTCACTTTAATTTGGGCAATTGAGATGTAAACTAGTTATTCAAACTGTCTAATACTTGGCATCCTCCTCCACCCAAATGGCTAAAGTTGAATGTAGATGCATGTCTACTTTCTTCCTATAAAGCAGGGATTGTAACAATTTTTCAGGACTGTAAAGGGAGATTTCTATATGCTTATGGAAGACCTTGTGTACATTGGGACATAGTTCAGCTCGAGTTGCTAGCAATACATTCATTAAAGGAGGAAATCAAGGATTGGATGTTCAAATACAAAGGCATCATTATAGAAGGGGACAACTCAAATATCATTTCTTACCTACAAAGAACTTGGAAAAAAGGAAAGTAAAAGGAATAGGGTATGGATTTTCTTATTAATTTTAATTTTGTCATTTTCAATTGTATAGGTCGAGAAAATAATAAGTTAGCAAACTTATGTGCTAATTATGCTTTATTCAGTAGTTTTAGTTGGGATGAATTTTCTTTGAATAAGGTTCCTCCTTCATTTATTCAATACTTTGAAGGAGGAATCATCCTTGTAGTTACTCTTTAGTTTGCTTTATAATATAGTAAGCTCTGGCTTTTTCTTCAAAAAAAAATAGAAATTTGAAAATGAGGTTAAAAAAATTTATAGTGGTTCAGTCCAACGAGACCTATGTCCACTCCTTCAAGACACCCTCTTCAGATATTGCCCTATATCAAAGTGACACTCCTTTTGCTCCCACAGCAATCTGGAGAAGCCCTTACAATTAACCTCTCTTCCATCAATCCTTGGTGCGATAGAGTAACATCATACTTTCACACCCTGCTAGTGTTAAAGGAGACTCATCATCCTTTAGCACCCTCTTGGTGACGGTAGAGAATTGGTATCCTTTCACACCCTCTTAGTGTCGGCAGAGAACCAGCGTCCCTTCATACCCTCCTGGTGTTGGTAGAGAATCGACATCCTTTCACACCCACTTAGTATCGATAAAGAACTAGATCTTCTCTAAACATCTTCTCTCAAGCATCTTCAAAGATGTAAGGAAGAGATTTGACAAACTTACAAAGAGATCCTAACCTTTGGGAAACTTTGTGAACCCTCCATAAATTCCACTTGCAAGATCTCTCTTTCCACACTCTTTAACACTCTCCCAAAGCACTCTCACACTTTCTCTCTAAGAAAATATAAAGAAGAAGTTGTGTCAGTCAATTTTTAGGATCTTATATATGAAAGACATGAAAAATTGTCCAGAAAACTAAACATTTCAAAATTTGATCGTACAGTATGATTGCATATTGTACATATGATCAGCTCAAAAACTGCTCATATGATCGTGTATGAATTAGTTTCATACTCTAGCAGTCATATATATGAACTTCCATCGTACAGTACGATAAGTTCAAAATTAAACTAGATCATCTTGTATGATTTTATATGAACTTGTTTTGTACTCTGGATAACGTACTATATGAACCCCATGTCATACAGTATAATATATTTTAACCAAATCATTCTTTGTTTGGTATAAAAATAGATGAGTCCATTTCATACTCTAAAAGTTGTCTATATGAACCTAAGATCGTACAGTACGATCAGTACAAAAACATTTACCTATTCATGTGGATGAAATGATATGCACTAATTTTATACTCTACATGTCATCTGTTTAAACCTATGATCGTACAGTACAAACAATTTAGAAAAATTTTGAGTTCATTCGAGATAAACTAGTATGTAGCAATTTTGTACTCTAGATGTCATCTATATGAAGGTAATTTTGTACAGTACGAACAATACTTAAAAAAAATTTCAGGCATGATTCAATTAACTGCTTTCTAGGAGAACACTCGGGTAAAATCATCCTGTACAATCCAAAATTATACAATACAATTAGTTTTTTAAAAATTACAAATTTTTACACTTTCCTAATGTATGTGTGTAGGGTTACCCAATTATAATCGCACTCTCTTAAACTCAAGAAAAATATAAAAATTATAGACTTCATTACAAGAAACCCTAATCTAATCTGTCTTAAAGTCATCAGTAGCGTAGAGTATAATTTTCCTAAAATGTTAGTACACATAAACAACAAAAGCAATATTTCTAATATATGTTAGGAGAACCCGTATGATTTTGGAATCATCAAAAATATATATGATATAAAAATATAGTTATGAAAACTAAGTTGCAACAATCTTTCCCTTTTTCATTATGCCAATATAATTCTTATTTGAGTTAACATTTTAAAGCAAATTTTCACCTTATCTCCCCCTAAATGAATAACCAGACTAAAAATAAGGGATTCCCATAAAGATCAAAAAATAAAAACCTAAAAATTTAAAAAGAAATAACACACACCAACTACTAAAATCAAAAACAACTTGAACACAAACATTCTAACATTCAAAAACATACACACATCACACACAATGTAAAACATACATACACTTCACACATCAATCAACAACATAAACAATATATTATAAATTTCATCACATACAACATTAAACATACATACACTTCACACATCAATCAATGCTCACACTTCACACATCAATCAATAACATCAAATTATATATTATGACTCCCCCTTTCGATAATAAAAAAAAAAAAAGAGAAGGATATCTTGAAAAGATAAGTTGCAATAGATAAATCAAAAAGTTGAAGTAGAAGAAGAAGAAGATTTTAAACTAATTGCACATACAACATCAACTTCCTATTTTTAAAAACACAAAATTCAAATCCTAAATTAAAGAATAACTAAGATAATAAAAGTCAATCAGGTTCATGTTCATTTTAGTCAAATTAAATAAAAATAATTATTACAAAAATGACAAAATAAATATTAATTAATTTCAAAGTCAATAGTGAATATGATTGTTAATTAGATAAAATTGGATTTGAGATACAATGATAAAGGAAAGAACATCATAAATATTTTCAAATGGCGACATTGCGCATCTTTTTAAATGTTTATAGCATACTTTGTGCATATTTTCTTTTTGTCTAATTTTGTCCCTCTTTTTACTATGTGAACATTGCGCATATTTTCTATTTTGCACGCATTGTGCATTTTTTCTTTTTACTTTTTGGATCTTTCCAATATCAGTGATTTTAATTCAAGTTCCACTAATTAAAAAAATAAATATATTAAAAATAAATAATAAAAAAATTATATATCAATCTTGCAACAATTTACAGTTTAGATATGTTTATTTATAAGAACATGAAATTAATCTCCTTATCTACTCCCAATCATAATTTTAATTTTAATTTTGAAAGGTCAAATTTTGCAAGGAATTTAATTTGTAAAACAATATAATTTAAGAATTTATTCATGAGATCAACCATTGATTTGTCTAAAAAAGATAACCATTTCAAAATGTGATATTACAAAGCATGTTAAGAAAATATTTCATAATTTCATTTTCAATCATATACAAGCACATTTTTCAATAATACACTAACATATGAAAAACACTCAACAACAACTAAATCAAAGAAAATACATCTCAACACCAAACATAACTGCTCATAAATAAGAACAATAACACATAAGTACAACTAGAAAACAAAGGGGCCCCGATCTAGAGGGTGTGGTTGGTTGAACACATAAAAGTAATTATTCGTTATAGCTACGTTGGTGTTCACTAAGTTAAATTGTCATCGAATCCAACCCATGTCTTCCCGATACCTTGCATCCTACTGATTAAGGTGATTCTCAATTTAATCAAAGTGTTGATCAAAATGAGTTTTCAATCTATCAAAGTGCTGACCATCTCTTGGTATAAATTCTAATTAGGTATAGGAGTAGGTGCAAGTGCTAGAATAGGAGCTCCCCTTCTTCGTCTAAATCATCACTCTCAGAACTTTGATCTCTCCCAAAAAGTGCCCAAAAAGAGGCATCAGTAAAGTACACAGGGAGTTTAGGGGGAGGATCAGGATGGATAATATTGTACTTCTTTTTATGGAAGTTAACAACTAGATATACTAAAGTTACATTTTTTTTTCTCTTATGATGTGGCAGTCCAATTTCAAAAAGATTATAAATATAGTCCCTAATAAGTTGGGCTTCATCAAAAGGTTTTTCATTCATTATCAAATATGTGAGCGTGGACAGAAGAGGAGTCATGTTTATTCAATCACCAGCTTTTTGGATAATTGAGGTTCTCAAAATGTGCTGGAAGATCCAGGCATTTTGATGGAGAGTGTATATACGAGCCAAATGACTAACTTGGGTGATACCTCTAAGAGTTTGATTAATTTTAGAATAGTCAAAATTGACTTTAAAGGTTAAAGTATGTGCTCTAATATCCTAGGTTCTTAAATGGAGAAAGTTCCCTTTATCTTCCTTCGTGATTTTAACATGATGCTGAATGATATAAGAAGTAAAGTGATCTTGATTAACTTTCATGTTAGCCAAAATTATTGAATTATTTCTTTGTGGTAGGCATATATGAGAGTAAGGATAAAAGAAAGTTGAGTTAAAGAAAATAAGGGCATGATTGAGAAATTAATATCACCCTATATGAGAAATCAGGAAGGGGTGATTTTAGCAGCAGAATACCTTAAGAAGGCATCTTCATTTTCTTTAGATAAGACGTTATCATCCTTACATGTTCTAGATGAGGATCACTTAGAGAGGCAGGGTCGTTTGCTCCTACTAGCGATTCTTAAGATGCAGGCTCTAGAAGGTTTGAAACGGATAAGAAAGTGATGAAAAATGAATCCAAAGACCCTTCTATTTAAAGTAAAATGACATATCGTACAGTACAAAATTTTGATCATATGTATAACTCTTAAATTGTAATGGACAAAAAACATTTTGTACTTATGATCAAATACGGCCAAAAATGAAATGGCTTTTTGTAAAACACCATTTCTAAGGCATCCTTTCGTACTTACTTTTTGACCATACGATCATACAAATGAACAGTTTTTTGCCTGAGATGATTAGAATATTAAATATCATTTTAAATACAGTTAGGTTTGTACCCCATAAAAACTGATAGCAGGATCGTACAAATGAATGATGATTTTGTATGTACAATCTGCAATCAATAACTAAGACAAACAGAAAAATCATCCCCACTCAAACAGACAAAGCTATATATATCATACAGTAGGACGAAGTTATCATATAATATGAACCCTATGAAAAACTAAGTTTTACATGCTTACCTTAGAAATCTATCTTGTCTAAGCTATAGAATTTGTATAGGATACAAAAATTTCATACAATACGAAGAGAACACTTAGAAAATAAGACATGATAATCAAAAAATTCTCTCAAAATCAATCACCTTACATCAATTGACATGCTTCCAGTAAAATCAAAAGCAAAACTAAGAAACACAAAACTAAAACATACAAAAACAAATAAAATAAATAAACAGAGACAAACAAGCATATATTCATAACAAATCAAGTTTGCAAAATTTTCAATTTAAGCATTAAGATCAATCAAACCTAATCTGGTTCTTTAGGTGTTAAATGTGTTAAAGGCTAGTGATTTTATAAAAATGTATGTAAGTTGATTTTTCGTAGCAACATGATGCAATTTAATTTCTCCCTTAGCTACATGATATATAATGAAGTGATTCTTTATATCTATATGCTTGGTTCTAGAATGTTGAATGGATTCTTTGAAATGCAAATGGCACTAGTATTATCATAGAAAATTAGAATTATGCCAATAAAAAATCCCAAGTCAAATAATTATTATTTTAACCAAGGTACTTGTGCCACACAACTACATAAGGTAATGTATTCTACTTTAGTAGAAGATAGGGCTACTGAATTTTTCTTCCTACTGGACTAAGAAACTAAAAGTTTCCTATTAATTAATAAGTTCTATATGTACTTTTTATGATAAACCCTACATCCTGCAAAATCTAAATTAGAATATCCAATTATTTCAAACGAAGAGTTGTGCTTAGGATACCAAATCCCTAAGCTTTGAGTTCACAAAAGATATCTCAAAATTCTTTTCACTACTATCAAATGTGATTCCTTTAGATCAAATTAAAATCTAGCATACAAATAAACACTGAATATGATATCTGGTTTGCTAGTAGCCAAGTAAAGCAATGACCTACTTATTCCTCTAAATTTCTTTTGCTAAATAGATTTTATCTTAGGGTCCTTTTCTAATTAAGCTAAGGAACTCATTGGTGTAGTCACTAGTTTAGCATTATCTATTTCATATTTCTTGAGGATATCTTTAATATACTTCGACTAACTAAGAAAAGTTTCTTTCCCATTTTGCTTTATGCTAAAACTAAGAAAATAACTCAAATCTCCTATTAAACTCATCTAAAATTCACTACTCATTATTTTTTGAAAAATTATCAAGGTGATTTTTATTTGTAGATCCAAATAACATATTATCAACATATATTTAAACAATGAGTATGCCATCTACTATCTTTTTCAAAAAAGAGAGTGGTGTCCACGCTTCCTTTAACAAATGATCTCTCTAATAGGAAAGTGCTTAACCTCTCATACTAAGCCCTAGGTGCTTGTTTCAATTCATACAATGCCTTTTTCAATTTAAACACATGATTAAGGAATTTAGAATTTTTAAAACCTAAAGGTTCCTCAATATAAACATTCTCTTGTATCACCCATTTAGAAAGGAACTCTTAACATTCATCTGGTATAATTTAAAACCTTTAAAATAGGCAAAGGCTAATAAAACTCTAATTGCTTTAAGTTTGTCTACAGGGGTAAATGTTTCTTCAAAATTAATATCTTCTATTTGATTATATCCCTTGGTTACCAATCTAGTCTTATTTCTAATCATAACTCCTGAATCATTCATTTTATTTTTAAACACCTGCTTAGGTCCAACAACACTTTGATCCTTAGGCCTTTCAATCAATTCCCAAATATCATTTCTTACAAATTGAATTAATTCTTCCTACATAGCCAAAGTCCAAAATTTATTGGAAAGTGATTGATTTATATTAGTGGGTTCAATCATTAAAATAAAGGCAAAATGATTTACCTCTTTACTAAGTCCATGCCTAGTCTTAACACCCTCACTGGGTTCACCAAAAATTAATTCCTTATGATGATTCTTTGAAAATCTCTATTCTCTGGGCAAAGGGTTTTCTAATCTAACCTTCTCTTCCAAATTTTTCTTTTTAATTCTTTGGGAGATATTTTCAATATGACCCTTTTCTAAATTTGGCTCTTCCAAAATACTAGATTCATCAAACGCAATATGTGTGGTCCTCTCAACTACCAAAGTTCTCTTTTAAAAAAACTCTATAAGATTTTCCAACACTAGAATATCCAAGAAATTTTTTTTCATCAGATTTTGGATCAAATTTTTCTAAAGAAGTTTTTTCATTATTATGATTGAACACCTTACATACAAAAATATGCAAATGTGATAAATTTGGTGTTCTCCCTTTAAGAAGCTCATAGGGTGTCTTATTCAATTTAGATATAATGTTCACCCTATTCAAATCATAATAAGTTGTATTGATCACTTTAGCTCAAAAATATTTTCAAAGTAAGTATTCTACCAACATGGCTCTAGCAGCTTTAATTAATATTTTGTTCATTCTTTCTACTACTCCATTCTACTGAGAAATCATAAGTGCTAAAAAATTATGATCAATTCCTTCCTCTTTATAAAAATTTTCAAATTTTTTATTTTTAAATTCACCTTCATTATCACATTAAATTGATAAAATCTAGTACCCTAATTTCCTCTGAATCCAAGTGCTAAAAATTTTAAATTCCTCAAATGATTCACTCTTGTAAAATAAAAATTTAACCCAAGTTAATCTTAAAAAATTATTAACTATCACAATTCTAAACAATTTACCTCCTAGACTTACAGTGCTAACCAGACCAAAAAGATCCATATGAATGATTTCCAAGGGTTTACTAGTTCTAATATCCTTAATGGAATGAAAGGAAGACTTCACAGAATTTTTCTAATTGGCATACATCACATAGGTGATCCTTAATAAAGTCTAGTTTGGGTATAACTCTAACTTGTTCTTTTTGGATAATATTTTTAAGATTTTTCATACTAGCATGATAAAGTCTCATATATCATAACCATGATTCATCAATAATTATTTTAAAATAAAAGGTATTAGAAATTTTAATACAATTCAAATAAAGCATGTACACATTATTTACCCTAAGTCCATGCAAAATATCAATTCTATTTTGGCTTATTATGCAGTTGTTGGGAAAAACTTTTATACTATAACCCTTATCACATAGCTGACTAATATTCAACAAGTTATGCTTTAAGCCTTCTACTAATAAAACTTTCTCAATGAAAAATTGTTTAAATTTGCAATCATACATGTGCCTACAATTTTCCTAGTGGTATTATCTCCAAGTGTAATCTTACCTCCATTCCTGGCTTTCAGCGATATGAATTATATCATATCTCCAATCATATGCTTTGAATATCCACTATTCATGTACCAAATGCTCTCATGAGGTCTTGTATGAGAGCATTTCTATAAGATAATCAAATGTTATTCTTAGAAATCCAAATAAGTTTGGGTTCTCCTCTTATCAAAACTAATCTAAAAGCATGTTTGATATGATTTAATTTATGTATCTTAGGACTCCACACTAAATAAGTTTTACTATTAATAGTATAAGTGGGTGAGATAAACCCAATTAATTTATAAGAAAAATATTACACTCTAGGAAAAATATTTATCATTCTATGTGTATTAAATTGCCTTTTCTTAGGTTTTAAAATTTTAGGCTTCAAGTCCGGATTAGAAAAATCTTCAAGTATTGGGGGAATCCTATTTTCCTCAATTTCTTTTATTTTCTCTCTAAAATATGAGTTAGCACATTCTAAAATAGCAATTTTAACTTTTAAATAGGGCTCTCAACTATCAATTCGTCCATAAATATTTTAAAATCACTTTCACATTCAAAGTGTTATGACTTCAATAATTCATGTTGTTTGTTCCATTCATCAAACTCATCCAATAGTTTCATGTGGTTGCTATCAATCAGTGCATGATCTTTTCTAAGAATTTCATGCTCTTTTTATAGATCTAGTAATTTTATGTTTAACATAGAATGCATCTTTTTAAGATTTTTATAGGCAGTATAAATTTTCTCAAAAACATCAAATAACTCTTCATAGATTAAGTCGTATACCTCCTCTTAACCTGACTAATTAAGCTTATCAGTTATTAAGCATAAATTGGTGACTTCCTCCTCTGCTTCTATTTCTGAGGAATCTGAAGCTGAATTCACCCAAAATGCTCTTTGCAATTTCTTCCTACCCTTTCTAACATTGCTCTTCTCCTCAACCTTCTCCTTGCTAGGATTAGCTTTAAGGTTAGGGCAATCTAAATTAATGTGTCTAGACTTCCAGAATTCATAGCATATTATATCATTAAAAGCCTTAGCATTTCTATAAAACTTACCTTTATTCCACTGCTAACATCTCCTTTACTTCCTCTTAAGAAAACTTATGAAATGCCTTATTATCATGGCAATGTCATCTTCATCCTTAGGCTAATACTGGTCACTCTCCGAGTCATCTAATTTTAATGCTATATTTTTCTCCTTTCTCTTCTCACCTGCATCAATCTGTCGTTGAGTCACTTCTTGCTCATAAGTAATTAGTCATCCAAAAAGATTATCAACAAAATAAACATTTAAGTCTTTTGACTCTATTATAGCAGTTATCTTTACATCATATATAATTAGGCAAATAATGAAGAATCTTATTTACTTTCTCAACATTTGTTAATTCCCTACCTAAAGCATGCAATGAAGTGGCTATTTGTGTGAAATGAGTATATATGTCGATGATTGATTCATTTTGTTTCATATGAAATAGTTCATAATCATGTAGTAAAATGTTTAATATAAATAGTTTCCCCTCATTAGTCCCTTCAGAAAGAATACAAAGTCTATCCAAATTTTCCTTTTCATTTTTACAGGTAAAGACACATATAATCTTCTAATTTAAGTGGAGAGAAAAAACTTTTCAAATATTTAGCGTTTAACTAAGCTAAGCCTTTTTCTTCTATAGTCCAATTAATAAATGGTGTTTCTATTATAATACTATGTATAAGTCTAGTTGGCCTAGTGTATCCTCCCTGTACTAAAATCCACATACGATAGTCCAGCAATTAAAGAAAAGTAGACGTATATGTTTTCCAAAAATTGAAAGGGGTGTTATCAATCAAAGGTAGTCTAATGATCTAATACCCTTCAGGTGTGTTACAGTTTCTAAAAGTAGCCATGTTCATTTTCAAAAAGTTGTCTAAACCTTAATTTTTAAAAGTTGGCTCTGATACAACTTGAAAGTTTGTATAGGTTTTCAGACCTAATAAAATTATCCTAATGCTAATCAAGAGGAGATGAATTGGTAATTTAAAATTCTCTTTATAAATTATAGAAAACTATTCTAACATTTTATCACAATTTAATTTTTCCAAAATAAATTTTTCTACCATAAAATTAATAGTGCAAAAAATTAAAAATACTGTAAAAATAAAAATAAAATAATACATAAATTTATAGTGGTTCGGTCCTACTACACCTACATCCACTCTCTAAAGACTCCCTCTTCAGGTATTGTACTAAACCAAAGTGACTCTCCTTTTACTCCCAAAGTAAGGTGGAGAAGCCCTTATAATTAACCTCTCTTCCACCAATCCCTAGTGTGAAAGAGTACCATCGTCCTTTCACACCCTCTTGGTATTGGTAGAGAACCATCATCCTTTCACACCCTCTCGGCATCCTTTCACACTCTCTTGGTGTTGGGAGAGAACTGGCATCTTTTTACACCCTCCTAATGTTAGCAAAGAACTGGCGTCCGTTCACACCCTCCTAGTATCAGGAGGGAACCGGATCTTCTCTTGAGAATATTCAAAGAAGTAAGGAAGATATTTAAAAAACTTACAAAGAGATCCTCACCTTTAGGCAACTTTGTGAACCCTTCACAAATTCCACTTGGAAGATCACTCTTTTCACACTATAAAACACTCTCCCAAAGCACTCTCACACTGCTTTTAAAGAAAATACAAAGAAGAAGTTGTGTCAGTCAGTTTTTTAGGGCCTTATGTATGAAGGACATGAAAAACCATCTAAAAAACTAAAAAATCAATCTGAGCATCCTTGATCGTATAGTACAATTGCATATCGTATGTATGATCAGTTCAAAAATAGCTCGTATGGCCCTGTACGAATTGGTTTCATACTCTGGCAGTCATATGTATGAACTACCATCATACAGTATGATCAATTCAAAATTAAACCATATTGTCCTATATGATTCTATTCAAACTTGCTTCGTACTCTAGATAATGTGCTATACGAACCCCATAACATATAGTATAATTTTTTTAACCAAATCATGATTCATTCAGCACAAAAATGGACGAGTCCATTTCTACTCTTGAAGCCATCCGTATGAACCTAAGATCATATTATATGATCAGTATAAAAAAATTACCTATCCATATGGTTAAAATGATATGCACCAATTTCGTTCTCTATATGTCATCTATAAAAACCTATGATCGTATAGTACGAACAATTTAGAAAAATTTTGAGTTCATTTAGGATGAATTGGTACGTAGCAATTGTGTACTCTAGATGTCATTTGCATGAAGGTGACTTCATATAGTATGAATAGTACTTAGAAAATTTTTCATTCATGATTCGATTAACTGCTTTTAGAGGAACACTCAGGTCAAATCTTCATGTACGATCCAAAATCATACAATATAATTAGTTTAAAAAAAAAATTTACACTCCCCTAGTATGAGTCTGCATGATTATCTAATTACAATCACACTCTCTCAGACTCAAGAAAAATATAAAAATTATAGACTTCATTACAAGAAATCCTAATCTAATCTATTTTGAAGTCTTTAGCGATCTGGAGTATGATTTTCCTAAAAAATTAGTACACACAAAAAATAAAAGAAATATTTCCAATATATGTTAGGAGAACTAGAAATCAATACAATAAGATTTTGGAATCATCAAAAACACATATGATACAAAAACATATTTATGAAAACTAAGTTGCAACACATTTGCTCTGACACAGCTTCAACTAGGAAATATGGGTCCTCTTATAAGCTGTATTCCATTGATGATGTCACTAGATATGTCTTAATAGCTAATTCTTTGATATATATTTCTCTGGTTAGGGTTATTGGTGTCATCAAAATGACCCAGCAAGTTTCCACAAGAAGGGAATTATCTTCTGCCTCTTTTGCTTCATTAATTTTGAGCTCTAAAATAAAGTTAGCGAGCTTGATGGGACCCTCGTAGTCTAGTAATATTCATCCAAACTATCAATGGGCCTTTGAGTTACAATCTTTATCTCCTTGGGCATCTTGAACATTTTGTTCATTTTAGCAGATTTCACCTATCTAGACCTTGAAAAGCTAAATTAATTTGGGTATGTTTTATAAGTAGAAGCTCATGTCATAGGAAACACCTTCAAATCTAGCACTAACTAAGTAAGAGATTTCTATTTCACACCTAAAACTTCTTCTATTTGTATCTATATTTTTACAGTCCCCTTAGAGACTGCAGTCTCCCACTCATCTTCTTAAGCTAGCTTCTTTTCCTTTGCTCTTTCTTCAATTGGGGGTATGGAAAAGAATTTAATAACCCAAGTTGATTCTTTTCTAAGCTGAGTCAACATATTATTTGATAATGTGAGTTCAGCTTTCTGATATTTTCTTTCCAACAAGATGTAGTAATCTTCAATAGGATGGTCGAGTACCTGATGATACGAGCAGTAATTTGTGTTACTAGTTTCTTTCGACTCTGCTGACCTTTTGCACTCTGGAAATTTTAGTCATGCTTTTAATGCCTGTTAAAATAACTTGGTGACACTCTCCCTTTTAAATGGATATTCCTTATTCATCTTGTCTATGAGAGATGGTAACGTTCTACACCAATTCCCATTGCTTGCCTCAGGTGTTCTCCTCCACCTTAGAAGGTTTATGGCCTATCATCCCCCCCCCCCCCCAAAACCCCCCCCCCCCAATATCAACTTCAATTGGGGGTTAGAATTGTAGATATATTTTCACTTTTTCTTCATACTACATTGGTTGCTTGCCTTTGTCCACATAATAAACTACTTATTTTTCTTTAAAAGGTCTGGAGAAACAATAGAGTCTTTCTCACCTCTTTTGGCTCTCAAAGCTTTAGCCTATTTGGGTTTATCATAATGGTTCTTTGATTTAATAAGTTCAGTTTCTCAAACTTGGTCACTATGTCCAGTAGGTCTTGAAATGTGGTGATAGTACCTACACACAAAATGGTTACATCTTATAATTGATGTTTCCCATTAATAACGGCACAGCATGCTCTTCTTCAAGTTAATGCTCATATTTCATATTTAAGTTACACCAGCAAGTGATGTATTTGGTTAATAATTCATCTCTTTTTCTCTTATCCAAGGTGAGGCAGCAATCATTATCTTCTTGGTTGCACTAGCAAATCTCTTCACGAACATAGTTTCAAATTCTGCAGAGATCTTCATAGAATTATTTGGCAGTTCAGTATACCATTTAAAAGCAGTAGCTATTAAATTGCTAATGAATTATAGGAATAGTAAGGCATCATTGCCTCTTGTATTTATGCAGGTGGTCTTGAATTGTGCCAAGTGTTGTCTAGGATTATTATTACAATTGAAAGAATGAAACTTTTGGATATAGTATCCTTTCAGATATGGTACTTGGTAGTATTCAGCATGATAGGGATGAGCCTTTCCTACCAATCTATTTTCTTAATCAATGGCTATAATAGCCCTAATCCTTTATGTGATTATTCTATGCAACAATACAACCATCACAAGCTCAGAAGTACTTGCTATGTTTTATGGAGTGGGATGGTGGGTGATGTTCTAAGCCTCATGACCACCCTCAGGAGTGCCCCGTACGCACGAGACTTTAGGCATTTGGAAATTTGGAGGATCGGCTTAAGGATTTGGCATGGGACCAAAGGTAGTGGTTATCTACATAATTTTCATCACTACCATTATTTGAGTCATCATCTCATTCATCTGTTCATTCAATAGAGAGATTTCCCTATCCTTCGCCCTAATTTGATGTCTCATTTGCTACCGCATATCTGCGAGCATGACATTCTTAGCATCAAAGGTATTTTCTTCAACTTCTTCTTTCCTTTCTACCTCTGTAGAGTGACCACTTCTGCTGGCAATAGACACAGCACTATAACTGCGTCTTTGTATCTGTCTGAGTGGTTAATCATCTTCATTTCCACCTTCATCATCTTCAATATGGCATACCATATAGATAACTTCCATATTAATGACATTATCTAGTACTTCTTCTTCTTCTTTTTATACTTAGATATATGAGCAATGATGCCACTAGATTTCTTGATCTTGATATGGAAGGAAGATTTCTTTGACCCACGGACTACAATAAAAACTTTTTGCTTCCTTAGTGGGGGTCGGCAAATGATGGGATCCCCTATCGGATTCTCCAGGGTATCAACCATCAAGGTAGGTGTCATTTGGGCTTTCTTTTGGACCCACTTCTGACGTTGTTTACTAGAGGGGCCAGATCTCTGGGAAGCTATACTAGATGTCATGCTGAGATTGATAATTCTTTTCTCCTTTCTTTTTTTTTTCCTTTCTATGAGGCTTCATCCTCTAGCTTTGATTTCCTTTCCACCCAGACCTTTCAGCAGTAGATCCCTGAATATGTGGTTTAATTATCTTACCCTAATTCTAATTATACATATTTTAGTTCTTTCTTTGTTCTACCATCATAATATATGGTTATTTTTTCCTCTACCTTGGCCTTTCAATATTGACTTTTTGGGCATAAAGACTAAGTGTCACATTTTGATGTTCA
Organism: Dendrobium catenatum; assembly: GCF_001605985.2. Classification (NCBI taxonomy): domain Eukaryota; kingdom Viridiplantae; phylum Streptophyta; class Magnoliopsida; order Asparagales; family Orchidaceae; genus Dendrobium; species Dendrobium catenatum. The sequence continues at coordinate 4,817,387 of NW_021319518.1, read as the reverse complement.
CCATATAGAGCTTAGTATTATCATTATTATTTTTTTTTTTGCTAGTACTAGATTACTTAGATGACTAGCCAAAGATGGAAAGAGAAAATAAACCACAGCGGAGTCCCTAGAAATCCGTGGGCTCTAAAAATTCAACCTCATCCACCCCCATTACTTTTCAAGGGAGTTTTAATGGATTAAGTTCTAGGGTAAACCTTGGGAAGGTAGATGGATTATTAAATAAGACACTACCTTGAGATTTTTCCCTCATTTTATGAGAACTTTATGATTTGAGTTATGGTTTCATATAGGTGCAATCCCTTATAATTAATTATATATCCTGATAACGAGAAAGAACTTTTGATTAAGGTTATTTGTCAGTAAAATACATAGAGATACATATTATTTAGCATATAGTAGTAGCATGGGTTTAAGTGTTCACTATATAACAACTTCTTATTCATAAAAGTTCAATATATTTATTCTACACAACATCTTTTTTTATTAATTATCAGTGTATATAAGTCATGTTATCCCTTGGGAACATCATATCATGCCAAATAATTTGACTATGTTCATTTAAGTTCAATTATGGTCTCCTGCAGTTCATTATCACTTGTTTGGATTCAAATTCATTTAAGTTCATTTTATCACCTTTCACTTAGCAAGTTAGTATTGAATCCTTTATGTTCATTCAAATTCACATTAAGTCCATTGTAGTTCATTTGTAGTTCTTCGTCAATTCAAATTCAAGTCTAAGTGTGATCCCTTATTCACTAAAAATTTTAGCAACCTCCCAGCATCTCCCCCATTTAGAAGAAAAACCAAGAAACATAGTATTCCCCTCTATGCTATATGAGTTCTTCAGGTAGATTTTTGGTGATACCACAGCCGCATTTTCTTCAATCTCTGATATGATAAATTAATGCTTAAGGGGTCCTTGATACCTATTTGAAATAGCATAATTTTCTTTACCTTGCTACACTAAATGAGCATTTAAGGGTACTTAATTTTTGTCCCTATTACACTACTTGGGTGCTCCGAGGCTTACCCTCTGTTGCAATCCATGACCCCTAGTCTAAGATTTTAATCATAACAAATAATATCGTCTAACTTACTATTCATTGAATATCTTTTATTTCTATTATTTTCTGTGAGTTCTAACATTTCAGGAAGATCACAAGTTACTCAGGACAACAAGAAGACTCAACACTAGGTAGAGTAGGAGTGTGAGTTTATAACATTATTTTTTTTTCATTTATTTTATTTTCTCTTTTCTTGAGTCTGGCCATAAATTGCATGAAAATCTGAGCAACCATGCACACACACCAGGGGAGAAGGTTTTTTTAAATATAGATTTTTTCTTCACTGCCGATCGTACTGTACTATTTTCATTCGTACTATATGATCTAATCTAGCTGAAACATTTTCCTATGAACAGGTCATACTGTACGATATATTACTAATCCAAAACCCTAACTACTATATTAGTTTAAGTAAGTTTATTAGCCATTCATACTGTACAAAGTGATTTGTATTGTACAATTTATTTTGAATACTAACTTAAATTAACCCGTGATTAGTGGAACAAATTAAGGATTAATTCCTGATTGGTCATCATACTATACGATTAATCGATGCTATTTTTTATCATCCTGGAATTCATCCTAGATGATCCCTTGATTTTTCCTAATTATACTATACCAAGTAGATCATACCCTACGATGTACAGAGATGAGTTTTGATCATCTCGGCTATTGTCCTGTATGATAAGAAGAGTTTTCCATATCGTACAGTACAAGTTTATATCATACTGTATGAACTTACTTAGAAGTTTTGACCTATTCATAAACCTTCGTACTAGGACGAAGCTAGTTTGTACTAATCGTACTGTACGATATGTAATCGTATTGTACAATAGTAACGGTTACTTTAAAAAATTTTAGGGTTTTTGGAGCCCATTTTCAGTATCAAAAAATAATATTTTTGAAGTGTGACTAAGAGAGGGGAACGTGATTAGAGAGGGTTTCCTTAGGAGAGAGCTCTTGAGGAGATTTTAGGGTTTGTGAGAGGAAGGAGAAGGTGGGCTTGGTGAGGGAGAAGGAGTGTGAGGGAGATCACACGGTTGCTCCGAGCTTGCTGCACTTTGCTCCTCCTATGGCCCTAGAAGATCTTGTGGGAGGCTTTCTTAGGGGGAGACTCTTCTACATCCGTGTCCTCTAAGGTACTCTGCCTTCTCCAGGAGAGAAAAAAATGAGAAGGTGCGCTACCGTCACCAAGATGGTCAGAAAAGCGCTTGGCACTCTGCTATGCCGGGTTGGTGAAAGTGAGTTTTGTAAGGGCTTCTCCGCCTTATCGAGGGGGGCAAAAGGAGAACTATTATTTAGTAGTGAAATTCTCAGAGTGAAGGACTCCGGGGAGTGGACCTAGGTCAAATGACTGTACCACTATAAAAACTCTGGTCTGCTTTTTCCTTTTCCACTTTTATTTTTGCTTGCACTTTATTTTCATTATAACTGCTTGGTGAAAAATGTTATGGAATTAGTTGTTGCAAATTATTCTCAAGCACTTGCTTTCACATTAGTTAAAATATTTTATGTTAAAAATTTAGAAACAAAAAAAAAATATTAGAACTTCTATTTAGGATTTTTATTAAAACAAAATTTTCTCAATTCACCCCCCCCCCCACCCCCTCTTGGCACATCTAGTAATTTCACCCTCCTCGTTGTAAGTGTCGCACAAGTTTCCCTCCCACCATACTACATGAGCATGTAAAGAGATTTGTCATCTCACTGCAAGCCTCAAGAGTGGGATTTTTTTAGTTGGAAACTTATACCTTTAAGATTTTGATGATGGCGGTGGCATGTAAAAAAGGCACAAAATGAAACCACTTTTTCTCTTTTCTTTATTTTTCATTTTCTCTCTCTTCTTTTTTCTTATTCTTTCTTTTTTGTTGCTCTTTATTTTTTTCTTGCTAATACTAATAATCATAATAATTATCAATAGTTACAATATTAATTAATCACTATTAATAACAAAAAATGAAATAACATATAATTATAATAACAATCATAATCACTATAATTTTTTTTATAATTATAATTAAAGTTATAAAAACTTTTACCTATATTATAGTGAAATGGTTGAATGGCTTAGGCAGATGGCAGCTAGGGTAGAGATTCAATTGGATCGTGTGTTTGAAGTGGGTTGGGTAATATAAGGGTTCAATTTTTCTAGGGGTAGAGGTTGTGGAGGTAGATCGGCAGGCAAGGGCATGCAGGATGTTTGGCTTCGGCAAGTGGAGAGGAGGCCTTGCTAGAGAGGAAATGGGTTGTGGTCAGTAAGGATTCGGAGGGCTCGGTGCGTTTAGCAAGCTATGGATTTGACGAGACCTCCAAGTGAGGACTTAGTCATATGATGGGTCAGAAGGGAAGCAGATGGGTAGGTATTTGGAAGGAGAAGAAAAATGGGAAGAAGAAGATGAAGCGAAGAGAGAGTACGAAGAGGTCGGAGCTCCTGATTGGGTTTGGTCGAAGCGACTATAGGTAGGACGAATTTGGGAATATATAGGCGAAAAGTAGAAAGACTTGTTTTGACTTGCCTTTAATGATGAAATAGTAGCGTTGAGGTGAGTTATGCACAAAAAAGTCTAGACATATCAGCGTCGTTCGCATGGAATGGGCTTCTGACTTCGGCACGCTTCATGTAGGTATGGCAGAAATTTGATATTTAATTTTTATTATTTTTTTTGTTTCTCTGCCAGAGGTTAACAAATAAATTAATGATATTATATTTTATTGTTTTATAATGGATCCACAAAATAGTTTTTCTAGACCTTCTGCTCATTTTGTGCATAAGAAAGTTGGAATCAATTAAGTGAATATAACATACCAGATGAAAAAAAAAAAAGAATATAAGTATTTATATTACATGATTACTTACAAGGGAAGAGGTATTAATATAATGAAGCAACATTTAATATTGATCAAGGACCATGATTATGTTTTTAGATGTAGGAAAACTTGAATGAGATATTTGAAGAGTAAGGACAAGATTACATAAATTATATTATATTTAAATAATCATAATAATGCAAGCAAGAAATTAGAAAAAATCTAAGTTTTGCTTGCAAGAAGAAAACACTTCCTAGGATAAATAAAAATACATAAAATACCCCAAAATGGACAAAATACAACAATTTTTATAAGATAAAAGACTCTTACAAACTTTAACACAAACACAAAATAAAGACACCTAAAATTGCATCATAACATTGCTTGAGAAGAAGGATACATGTGGAGTCGAACTTGCGGAGAGAAGAAAGAGATAAGAAGTCCAAGATGAAGAGAGGACAAGCTCACAAGCTTTCCTAGATAGAGAGGAGAAGATGTGGATTAAGCTCGCAAGCTTTTGAAAGAAAGAAGAAAAACCCTCAGGTTTTTGGATCCAAAAATGGCATCATATCAACCTTTTTTATTTTCCAAAACATCATATATATAGGATAAAGGGGAAGCTAAACAGCCACCAAAACCTCCCTACCAAACCAATCTGCTAAGGGGAAGAGGAAGACCAACAGTCAGCACAAAACATCAACCAAAAATAGCACAAGAATTGGGCAGGAGAAGCCACAGGAACATAGACAGGGAGGGACCCAACACTACAGGAAAACGCTTCATTACCAACGGACTAAATCCTCTTGAACACATAGAAATCCGACGGAAATATAAGTATCCGGCGCACGTTTTGGCAGAAATTCCTACGCCAGTTTAGGTCGCATCGATAAATTTTTTCCGACGAATCTAATGTGCCGGAAAACTTTCCGGCGCACTTTCCGATGCATTACTGGCGCAAAAAATCGGATTGGTGCCGACGACTTCCAACCGATAAATTCCGGCGCCATATGCACCGGTAAGTTTCTGTCGTATCTTCCGCCGGTAAGTACCGGCGGACAAAATGCCGCAAGCTCGCCGTAGACAACCCACGGTTTTTTTTGCGGCACAAAGTCTTCGCCTGAAATAAGCGGCGGACATACCGCCGGAACGTACACTGGTAGTTTTCGACGGAATGAAGGCATCGATACGTTCGATACAATTCATTGTATCATCCTTTCCGGCGAAGTTCCGACGTAAAATCTGCTGGAAACCTGTAGCATTGACAAAAAAAAAATTGCCTTCCCAGACAACAATCAAATTTCCACACCTGCAAACCTATACAAATATCAATTCTACAACATTTCAATAGTAACATTTCAACAGATCAACATTTTATAACAAATTCACAACAGTTTCACTACAGTTTATAACATTAAAAGAAACTGTTCAATAGTAACAATCAACAAAAAACATCACATTAAAAGAAACTGTTCAATAACACATGTTCACAAAAATAAACAAGTTCATGTAAACTAAATTAAACTACTCTGACTCCGTGGACTCCTCCTCAGGTGGAGCTACGTCTTTTCCACTCAGCTGATCTCTCATCTTGCGCATTTCATCCAACAACTGATTGTGTTGCTCCGTACTTGTTTGAATCTGTGCTTGCAGCTGAGCTTGAACATGTGCTTGCTGCTGAGCTTGCCAATCAGCTTGTGATTTCCTTACTTGTTCTAGCTCAGCTTGAAGGGCACTTATTTGTTGAGCTTGTAAGGAGTCATGAGAACTAGATGCGAAGCTGAATGCAATAGAGGAGGTCATCCCCTCGTATGCCTGAGCTTGCGCACCTAAGCCATATACTCTACCATGCTGCATTCCTCCGACGGCCTGCGACTAGATGCGATACTCAGAATACTCCACAGAGCCGCCAGAAGAGCCCTCTCATGATGCGGCATGAGTCTCTTGAAGCCGTGTATAATCCTCCTGTGAAAGTAGAATATAAATATATATAGTTAAACTAAAACTTAAAAAATATTAAACATATATAAAAATATACTTACATGGGATTTTCTTGATCTCTCATCAATCCATTGTTGATCCTCCTGTCACTTATGAGTGTGACTATACAATTCAACAGGAGTTGGTTCTCTACCAAGCATCGCTTTCTGTTTGAATTAAGAGAATTTTATTAATACAGATTAAAGAATAATTTTAAAAAATATTTAAAATTCATTACCAAACGACGCCTGTGCTCAGTATGTGGAACAGAGCCGCCTGTATGAAGTGAACTACCCAACCCACCAACATCAGAAGCTCTGTTCTGTTACAGTTTTGATCCCTCCCCTACTGTACTCTTAATCGTTTGTCCCAAGCTGCATTCAACTCAGCCCATATAACCTTCTCCAATCCACAATGGTCGCTTTCCCAGTAACTTATTAATATCTTGTGAAGCTGTTGCGCATTGAGTAGCACCCATTGCTTCTCAATAAATTCTTTTCTAATCCTGTCATTGTATGGGGCATCCAACAAAACTTTTTTTCTGCAATTCAAAAATATATACTGATAATAATATATAAGATTATTAGCCTTAAGTAAGAAAAGAATAAATCATTTAACATACAAAACCTAATAACCCCAAAAATACCTTCAAACATCTCTAAATCACATTCTTCGGAACCTCTCATTGTGAAGGACTTTCTTCCAAGAAAACTGAAGAGCGTCAAACCTGCTCCGTATGATTCAGTATTTTACTGTGTCGAGTGTTTTGTCATGGGTTAGAAACCTACGGAAATAAAGTTACGTAAACAAATATAGAATTATAAAAAAAATATATCGTTAGGATTTAAAAAAAAGAGACTGTACGTTACGTTCACCCTCAGGTGCCATCAATTATTCTTACCTAGTGCTCCTGCTTCTGCAGCAGCTGTCTGTTCGAAGTCCAGCTGTTTCGAAGGTCCAGCATATAAGGCTGAGGGGGTGTGGGTGCTAGTTATGGTGAAGCATTTTATGTGGAAATTGATTACAGTGGAGGCCCAGCAATACGGTGGGTGCGTGGTAGTTATGTGTAAAAAAGGATAAGTCTTACCGGGATACGAGTGAAGTCAAATTGCGGGCTTGGAGTAAACTGTGGTGCTACGCTCCTATGAAGTGTGGTAAAGGGCTGTGTTGAGCAGTTGGAGCGAGTGGTTCCCTCAGTTAGCTAGTAGCTTAGTTTTCCAGTTTACTCTCTTAGTGTTCCTGTTAAAATATTATTTTTTATCAGATCTTCTTACTACTAGGCTCCTCACCTGAAGCCATCTGCACATTATAAAAAATATATTAGATATCGAGATCATAGACCAAAAATTTAAAAAAATAACGCAGTTTTATGTAGTCTAATAAAAAATGCAACAGTGAACTAATCCCTTAGCAAGCCCAGATAATTTGATTTAAAACATTCACGAGCAACATTTATATTCAGCCTTGAGCTTAACATCTTCACTATCAACAAATAATTCTGTACGTGAGTCGTGCGCCCTTTCCAGATTGTCTGGGAGGATGCAATAAATCACTAAAAATTTGTTTGCCCTCCGTTATCGGTAACCTCTGATGTATTTTATTCATTTATTATCCATTGCTCATAACTAATCCTTCGAAGATTGTCGGTAAGGTGTTCATCCTCAGCAACATTACTACTCTGTAGAGAGACCGCATTTATAATCAATTATGGCTCATACTCACCATGAGAGTCCAAATACCAATACCGTGGGCATGAATCCGTCTATGTGTGATACAGAATACAGTTACATCATCTAGTTCTAGGGCTGCACTAGATTTTTGTGTTAGAACATGTGGACATCGAAACTTTCCTTCTAATATAAAGCTGGGCAGCTGTTTCGCTTGCTGAATGAAAAAGTTTACCCCATTGATGAATTCATCTGTTAATGTCTTCTGACCTTGAGATAATCGGTTATACATCCAACTTCTTTGATTTCTAATATCCATAACTTATATATAAGAGTAAAAAAGTAATGGATTTATATATATAGATCTAAAAAGACATTAATAGATGTTCATATGACCGAACCATCTAAGGCGACTTTCTCTAATCTTATCTTCCACTGGAGCTACTCCAACCTTTTCACGTATATGCTCATTTTGCATCCTATCTCTAAGGGTCAAGCCACTCATCCACCTAAGCATCCTCATCTCTGCCACACTTAACTTAGAATTATGCTTCCTTTTTAGTGGCCAACATTCAGCTTCAACCATCCAACTTGAATTCTTTTGATAATATCCACATCTATTTCACCATCACTCTGAATAATAGATCCAAGATATTTAAAACGTGTTACTCTTATTAATGACTTGATCGCTCAAAGTCACAATCCCCTCACTAGGTCTATTACTACTAAAATTGTACTTCATATAATCCATTTTAGATCTACTCAATCGAAAAACTTAGTCTCTAATGTTGATCTCCATAATCCAAGTTTACCTTCAACTCCCTCTGTAGTTTTATTAACAAGAAGAATATCATCAACAAAAAGCATGCACCAAGGTACATCCTCTAGCAAATGTCTAGTGAGAACATCCATGACTAAAGCAAAAAGATATGGACTTAAGGCTGATCATATATGTAATCCAACCGAAATAGGAAAAAAAATAAAACAAAATACATTCCGTCGGCTAAGAACGACCCTCAGCGACGTGCGAGCAGGAAAGAGAGGATGCTCAGTGAAGTCCGGTGACCGTCGACTGCAAAGTCCGGTGACCGTCGGCGACGTCAATCCACAGCGAGCGACGGACGGCGACGGGCGAAACACGTGAGGTGAGAGAACGGAAGGAAACGAATGAGCGGCCAGAGGGGCTCGGTGATGAAAAATAGGGCTTCCACTGGTGGACGTTCCGGCGGAGTAAACGCCTGTAACATTGCCGACGCAATTTGCGCCGAAAATAATTCGTTGAGTTTAAATATGTCGGCAAAATATCCGCCGGTCATTTGCGCCGGTATTTTTCCGCCGTAACGTGCGACGGAAATGGTTCAGAGCTCATTTTACCGATGCATAGACCGACGCATGGGACGCCGAAAGGTTTTCGGCGTATTTTGCACCGGCAAATGCGTCGTAAGGTTTCTGTCGCAATAATCCGCCGTTACCTGCGCCGTTCTTAACGGCGCAAAATATTCTGCCGGAAAATCTGACGGTAATCGCGTGTTTTCCCATAGTGCAAAAAGATAACACAAAAACTAGGTAGGAGAAGCCACGGAAGGCAGCTAGGGAGCAAAATAAGAAGGAAACACAAGAACTATTGAAACTTTGTTAAGTATGAATTAGGTTGTTAGACCTAAGCTTATATCCCGACGGCTAACCAAGAGGGGGGTGAATTGGTAATTTAAAAATTATGCCTCTTTTTGAATCGATAAAAAGTTTAGTGAATTTTTTATAAAAAATAATTTTTCAACCATTCTTTCGAACATAAAATTTAAAGTAAAAAAGCAGAGGAAAATAAAAGACATAAGATTTATAGTGGTTCGGCCAAACACGACCTACATCCACTCCCTGAAGTCTCCCACTTCAGGTATTGCACTATTACCACTTAGTGTCTCTCCTTTTGCTCCCACACCAAGGCAGAGAAGCCTTTACAAAAAAACTCTCTTTCACCACTAGCCGATGCAGCAGAGAACTGTCATCCTTTTACACCCTCCAAGTGTAGCTAGAGTACCTCCCGCTGTTCACACTCTCCAAGTATAAGTAGAGAACCTTTCGTCCTTTAACACTTCTCCAAGTGTACGTAGAGAACCTTTCGTCCTTTCACACTTCTCCAAGTCTAGGAAGAGTACCCTTTGCTGTTCACACTCCTCGAGTGTCAATAGATAATCGGATCTCCTTGAAAATATCTTCTTATGAGAAATATGGAAGGACAAGAGAGAAGAGTGAAGTAATCACAATTCAAAAACAAAGATCCCTACCTTTGAGTACCAAGTGAATCCTTCACACTCCAATAGTAAGAAATCTCCTTCAAATACTCTCTCACGCACTCTCCTTCAATCTCTCTTCAGTTTGCACAAAGACGAGTGGACAAAAAGACAAATAAATAATTTTAAATGGACCTTTTATATGAAGGACATCAAAAACCATCAAAAAATTGCTAAATTACAAATCTGTACATACTTGATCGTCCCATACGATCGTGATTTCATCCGTATGAACAGTGTAAAAACTGTTGCGTATGAACCCTATGTGCATTGGGATGAAATAACTTCATACCTGATAATCTTCCCATACGAACTAAGTTCGTCCGGTATGAATAGTTATATCAAGGGTTCATTGGGACCAAACTGCAGGACAGTCATTATTTTTAAGAAATAGAGGACATCGTCCTGGGATGAATGTATAAGTTCGTCTGGACGAACCTAACAAGGCATGAGTTCAGAGAACATCATCCTGGGATGAACTAGGTAAATTGTCTAGATGAATAGTTCAAGTCATGGGTCTAAAGAACATCATTTTGAGACGAACTGGGTAAATTATCTAGACAAATAGAACAAGGCATGAGTCCAGAGAATATCATCCTGGGATAAACTAGGTAAATCAGCCGGATGAATAGTTCAAGTCAAGAGTCCAAAGAACATCGTCCTGGGATGAACTAAGTAAATCATTTGGATAAACTGAACAAGGCATGAGTCTAGAGAACATCATCCTGGGTCGAACTAGGTAAATAGTCTGGATGAATAGTTTAATAGCGAGAAATCAGAGAACATCATCTAGGGACAAATGGGACATTTCATCCGGATGATCAGGACTTGGAAAAATTTTTCTTCACTTTATGTCCGTTCCATTACTCTCCGAGGGGTATAACTGACCTGATCATCCCGTACTAACTTGGTTGATCCCGTACGATTAGTATAATAAAAAAACTTTGATTTTTTTAAGATCTCCCCAGTGTGTGTGCTAAGTTACTCAATTACAATCACACTCTCTCAGACTCAATAAATATGAAAAATACATACTTCAATTTACAAAATATCTTATGCTGAAATTTGATTTAAAGTCTTCATTAGTCTGGAGTACGATTGTCTTGAAATGTTAGTCCCCTCCCCATAAGAGCAAAAATAATTCTTCCAAAAAGTGTTAGGAGAAAATAATAATTAAAACAATAATATTTGGAATCATCAAAATTATACAAGTTATAAGAATGTAAAACATGCAAAAGCTAAGTAGCAACTCTCTTAAAAATCTCTCCCTTTTTGATGATGGCAAAATAACTATTGTTTATATAATTTTTAAATTTTTAAGTATCTCCTAAACTCACCTAAACTCTCCCTGAATTGATAAGCATGTGAGAATAAGGGACATTTGAACATAACAAAAAAAATTATTTTAAAAATTTTAACACACTATGCAACAAGTGTTGAGTCCAGTAATTAGGTTGTTAAGCCTAAGTAAATGTCCCAAGGCTACCAAGAGGGGGGTGAATTGGTAGTTTTTAAAATTTTAAACCCTCTTAATAATAAAGTTGAACCGAAATAAAATTTTCTTTTAAAGTTAGTAGAAAAATGTTTTTCAACCACAGAGTTGTTTAAACTGAAATTTAAAGTGCGGAAACGTAAAAGCTATAAAGTAAATGACACCAGATTTATAGTGGTTCGGTCTATAACCAGACCTACATCCACTCCTCAGAGGCACCCTCTGAGTATTGCACTAATACCAATAGTAACTCTCCTTTTGCACCCACAGCAAGATTTACGAACAATATTTTCTCCCCCTTTTTAACAACGGCAAAAAGAGAAGAAGAACAAAAATAGAAATTTAAGAAGTCATATGATAATCCTTTAATAATTAATCCTTAAAAGAGATTGAGATATATTTGCAAAGACAATTAAAGGCCATTAGAGAAATAGAATGATTCATATGATTTAAGAAGAGATATAATATTAACAAGAAAAAAAATAAAAAATATGAATCAATTTAGACATTGAAATAAACAAAATTATTGCAAAGTAGTTGAATATAAAATTTATATATTTTAAATTTCAATATGAAATAAAATTGTACAGAAGATCAATTTGAATTGAAAGATTGAAAGATTGAGGAAAGAATTAACTATCACATGTGGCGCTTTGCGCATCTTTTAAATATTTGTGTCATATTTTTGTGCATCTTTTTACTTGTGGATTTATTTTGTGCCTCTTTTTAAAATTGTGAACCATTGCGCATTTTTTTTATTTTTGTACATTTATATATTTTCAAGAGTAATCATGATCTTTTCAAAATCAATAATCTAAAATCTCAAATTTCTCTAAGTATAATAAAATTTATATTAATAAGAAAAATATAAAAAAAAGAAAACATCATAGTTACAATAATAATATAAAAATTATATTAGTCTAACAAGAGACTTGATATTGACATTTTTAACTAGCTCAAGTTATAATCACAACTTAAAATATGAAAAATTAGATTTTCTAATAAATTTAATTTTGAGTTGCAATTCAAGATAAAGCACTTGTGAGATCAAATATTTTGAGGAAGATCATACATGCCAAAACACATTTCTGAAATGAATTTAAAGATTGTAAAATAAGACAGGATAACTTTTATTGATATCATTGATAGAAGATTGTACATTTGAGCAAAAATGATATTAATACAAACATAAAACCAACTAACACATAAATCATAAAAGCATAACTAACATCACATCACATCACATTTGAAAAACATAAAGAACTACAGTGATCTCTCTGAGGGACCCTGATATGGAGGAGGTGGATGGTTGTATAAGTTAAAATAGCTACTCATCATAGTTATATTTGAGTTTATACCATCTATTTGTTCTCGCATCCAACTCATATCCTGATGGTACTGAGCATCCTGTATTTGTAGATGAGTTTCAGTTTGATCAAAGCATTCATCAAAATGAGTCTCAAGATGATCAAACCTGTGAACCAAATCTTGAACATTTGGTTTACCAACAGGTACAGGTGGAAATTCTCCCATTTCCTCCTTTGAGTCACTAATAATATGTTGTTCATCTTTATTAAAGATCGCTCGAAAAGATCCATCATTGTAGTAAAGAGGCTCCTCTAGATTTTGAACTGGATGGACTAGATCATACTTTTTCTCCAAAATATGGGTCACAAGATGTCCTAAGGCTATATTTTTCTTTCTTTTGTGGGTGACATGGCCAATCTAAAAAAGTTCATAAATATATTCAATGATTAGTTGGGCTTCATCTATAGGTTGGTTAGTCATAATCAGATACGTCACTGTTGAAAGAAGAGGTGTGATGTTGACCCGATCACCAGCTTTAAGAATAATGGACGTGCGAAGAATATGCTGGATGATACGGGCATTACGATTAAGAGTGGCTACCTTAGACATATGACCTACTCCTCTACATCCTCTAATTACTTAATTTATTGTTGTCCAATCATAGTCAGTGGAGGGAATTTTTATTGTGTCCTCCCACCTGACGTAGAGATACGTCCTCCCACCGCCAAAAAACTCAGTTTTTGCTCGATATTGCTAGGTATTATTTGATAATAACAAGGAATATCATCATGTGAAGACCATTACAAAGTTATACCGAGCTGTACCGAGCAATACAAAAAAATACAGAGTTCTTTCTAGGAAAAACTAGGTATTTTTTTGTATTCCTCGGTATTGCTCGGTATAGCTCGGTATAACTCGGTATTGGTCTTCACATGATGATATTCCTCGTTATTATTTGGTATTGCTCGGTATTTGCTCGGTATTTCTCATTTTTTAGCGCGAATTTAGCTCTGGGAGGATGTATCTCTACGTTAGGTGGGAGGACGCAATAAAAATTCCAGTGGAGGAGGTCAAAGTATGGGCTCTAATCCCTTGAGTTCTGAAGTTTAAAAAAATTCCCAAGTCTTCTTTAGTAATTTCTACTTTATTTTTAAAAGCATATGACCTAATCATATATTGGTCAGAGTTAAAGGACATATTGGCAAGAAAGTAGTGGAAGGTCTCCTTATTGTAGAAATGGATAAGAGTGAAGATAAGGCCGAATTGGGTGGAAGCAAAAAGGTGCATTATCTTGAAAGTGAGTTTCTCCTAGAGAAGGACTCTAGAGGGAGTGATTTTGGCAGAAGAAAACATAGGGAAGGATTCTTCATTTTCCTTGGACAGAAAGTTTTCACCAGTGTTTTTGGGGGGTCCCTTAGCAAGTACCTTTTGCCTTTTGTTTGAACTAGCCATGGAGAAGATCTAGGGGAATAGAGGTTTGAAAGGGATTCGTTTTTTTTAAATGATGAAATTTGAGTTCAAAACCCTTGAATTTAAAGAAAAAATGAGAATTCATATAGACGAAAAGAATTTCATCTCGTACGATTTATGGTTCGTACGTACGAAAAATATTTCGTATGGACGAACGAGTGAGTCAAAAAATGAAATGACTTTTCATACTCACACAAGTTACGAGGCATCCTTTCGTACAGACTTTTAACTAAGACGATCATACAGATGAACAGGTGTTCGTCCGTGACGATTAGAAATTTAAGATCATTTTTATGATAGTTTGAAATGTCCCCCATATTGAAATGTCATGTGTTTGTATGTACAAACCAAAGGTTTGTACGTACGATCAGGAATAATTAATTTGATCTTATCCATATATAACTGCCTTCATGCGTACACTTGATTGAATACACATCATCCGGATGATCATACAGATGAACAGTGAAATGAAAATTGAAAAACTGTATGCAAACTATTTAAATCTAACAGTTAATACACTACATAATTCATCCCGTATGAAATGAATTCCGTACAAATGAATTTCACACTTATAAATTTTTAAGCCTACACTCAAAATTATGAATCTAGATGTTAGAAAATATAAAAACAAAACACACAGATGTTCACAAAAATAAACACAAACGAAACAAAAGAAAAAAAAACAGAAAAAGCACAAAATCAAAAGACTGACAACACACTAATAAAAACACACATCAATATTACAGAATCTCTTTAATTAAGCATTCAAATCAATCACACCAAGCCTTGTTCTTATTGTACTGAAAGTATCAAAGGCAAGTGGTTTTATAAAAATGTCTGCAAGTTGATTTTCACTTGTAACATGAATGAGTTCAATTTCTCCTTTGGATACATGAACCCTTAGAAAATGATGCCTGATGTCTATATGTTTGATTCTTGAATGTTAAATAGGATTTTTTGAAACGTAAAAAGCACTAGTGTTATCGCAATAAATGGGAATAGTGACTATAGTTAATCCTAAATCAATCAACTGTTGTTTTAACCAAAGTGCTTGTTCCACACAACTTCCTAATGCAATGTATTCATCTTCACCAGTAGATAGGGCTACTGAATTTTATTTTCTACCAGACCAAGAGACTACAGAATTTCCAATAAATTGACATGTTCCAGAAGTGCTCTTTCTATCAACCCTACAACCTGCAAAGTTAGAATTCTGAATAACCAATTATTTTAAATGAAAAGCTAAACTTAGGATACCAAATTCCTAAGTTCTGAGTTCCTAACATATACCTTAAAATTCTTTTCACTGCTGTCAAATGTGATTCTTTTGGATCTAATTGAAATCTAGCAAATAAAGAAATACCAAACATGATATTAGGTCAGCTAGCTGTCAAGTAAAGCAAAGATCCAATTATCCCTCTAAATTTCTTTTGATCAATAGATTTTCCCTTAGGGTCCTTATCCAACAAAACTGAGGAACTCATTGGTGTATTAACAGATTTAGCATTATCCATTTCATACTTTTTGAGGATGTTCTTAATATATTTCTACTCATTAAGAAATGTACCCTCCTCAATTTGCTTAATGCTAAAACCTAAAAAGTAACTTAAATCTCCCATTAGACTCATCTCAAATTCACTACTCATTATTTTAGAATAATAATTATAAATACTTTTATTTGAAGATCCAAATATGATGTCATCAACATAGATTTGTACAATGAGTATATCCTTTCCAATTTTCTTTAAAAAAGGAGTTGTATCCACACTTCCTTTTTCAAAAAATCTTTTAAGTAGGAAGGTGCTCAACCTCTCATACTAAGCCTTAGGTGTCTGCTTCAAATCATATAATGCCTTTTTTAATTTGAAAATATGATTTTAGTGTTTAGAATTTTTAAACCCTGGAGGTTGTTCTACAAAAACATCCTCTTGAATTACCCCATTTAAAAAGGCACTTTTAACATCCATTTGATACAGTTTAAATCCTTTAAAATAGGTAAAGGCTAACAAAACCCTAATTACTTCAAATCTAACTACAGAGGCAAAAGTCTCCTCAAAATCAATCCATTTAATTTGATTTTATCCCTTAGCTACTAATCTAGCCTTATTTCTAATGACAACTCAAGAGTCTTTCATTTTATTCTAGAATACCCACTTAGTTCCAACTACACTTTGATCCTTTGGCCTTGCAGTTAATTCCCAAACTTCATTTCTTACAAATTGATTTAATTCTTCTTGCATAACCAATATCCAAAATTCATCAGAAAGTATTTGTTCAATATTTGTGGATTCTATCATTAAAATAAAGACTGAATGATTGACTTTTTTGTTCAGTCTATGTCTAGTCCTAACACCCTCACTAGGTTCTCCTATAATCAATTCCTTTTGGTGGTTTTTAGAAAATTTCAAATCTCTAGGCAAAGGGTTTACTGTCTCCAAATTTTCTTTCAAATTTATTTTATCAATCTTTTGGGAGTTTATTTCTATCTCATCCTTTTTAACAATTGGCTCTTCTGAACTTTCTGATTCATCAAATACAACATGTGTGGTCTCGTCAATTATCAAAGTTCTTTTGTTGAATACTCTATAAGATTTTCCAACACTTGAGTATCCTATAAAAATTTCTTCTACTGATTTTGGATCAAATTTTCCCAATTCAGATTTTTCATTATTATGAATGAACACCTTACATCCAAAGACATACAAATGTGACAAATTAGGTTTTCTCCCTTTTAGCAACTCATAGTTGTTTTATTTAATTTTGATCTCACATTCATCCTATTCAGAACATAACATATTTGTGCCAACCGCCTCAACCCAAAAATATTTAGGAAGTGAATATTCTGCCAACATGGCTCGGGTGGCTTCTATATTAATATTTTGTTTTTCCTTTCGACTATCCCATTCTGCTGAGGGGTTCTATATGGAGAAAAATTGTGATCAATTCCTTTCTCCTTTTAAAAATCCTTAAATTTTTCATTCTCAAATTCTCCTCCATGATCACTTTGAATAGTCATAATTTCACATCTTAGCTTCCTTTAAATCCAAGTCGAAAAGTTTCTAAATTTCTTAAAAGATTCACTCTTATGAAATAGAAATCTAACCCATGTGAATCTTGAGTAATCAACCACATTCACAAATCCGTATATCTTCCCTCCTAGACTTATAGTTCCAACTGGTCCAAAAAGATTAATATATAAAATCTCCAATGGTTTACTAGTTCTAAGATCTTTATTGAATTGAAAGGAGAACTTCGCCTATTTTTCTAATTAACATGCATCACAAAGGTGGTCTTTAATAAAGTCAAGTTTTGGTATACCTCTCACTAAGTTCTTTTGGGTAATCCTCCTAAGATTTTTCATGATAGAGTAACAAAGTCTACTATCCCAAAGCCATGATTCATCAGAAATAATTTTTAAACAAAAGCAGTAGGAATTTTGTTGAGTCTAGTAAATAGGTTGTTAAACCTAAGTTAATGTCCCAAAGCTACCAAGAGGGGGGGTGAATTGGTATTTAAAAAATTTCCCTCTTTTGATAATTTTAATCGAAATTAAACTTTAATGAAATTTTTTATAAAAAGTTTTTCAACCACAAATTTAAAACATATATAAAATTAAATGCAGAAAATAAAAAGACACACGATTTATAGTGGTTCGGTCTAAACCAGACCTACATCCACTCCCCAGAGGCAACCTCTGAGTATTGCACTAATACCAATAGTGTCTCTCCTTTTGCACCCACAGCAAGGATGAGAAGCCTTTACAACCACTCTTTTCACCACTATCCGGTGCGGTAGAGAACTGTCGTCCTTTTACACTTTCCCTAGTGTTGGCAGAGAACCGTCATCCTTTTACACTCTCCTAGTGAGGGCAGAGAACCCTTCGTCCTTTCACACTCTCCTAGTGTGGGCAGAGAACCCTTCGTCCTTTCACACTTTCCAAGTATCGGCAGAGAACCGGATCTCCTTGACAGATCTCTTCCCAAGAAATCGAGAAGGAAGAAAGAAAAAGAGTGAAGTAATCTCAAATCACAAGTAGGAAATCTTACCTTTGAACACCATGCAAAGCCTTCACGCTCCAATGGTAGAAATTCTTCTTTGAATGCTCTCTCTCACTCTCTCCTTTACTCTTCTTCCAATAGGCATGAAGATCAATGAGAAAAAAGATTGGGTGGCAGTCTAACTTGAACTATATATACAAAAGATAAGAAAAACTGTCCAAAAACTGCAAGTTTTTAATTCTGTACGCAGTGGATAATCTCGTACGATCGTGGATCATCCCGGACGATTTTACTTAAAGTGTCATAAAAAACCTAATATATATTGGTACAAACTATGTTCGTACACGATCATCGTCCCGTACGAACTAGGTTCGTTCGGTACGAAACAGTTATTACATAGGCCGGTTCCCAAAATTCTAGAGGATGTAACCAACTGACGTAAGTCGGTTCAGTTCATCCTGGGATGAACAGGTTTCGTCATGGGACGATGTTATATAGAGAGTTTCATCCAGGGATGAAAATTTATTTCATCCTATACGATTTTATACAGAGAGCTTCGTCCATGGACGAAAATTTATTTCATCCTGTACGATTTCATACATAGAGTTTTGTCCAGGATGAAAATTTATTTCGTCCTGTACGATTTCATATAGAGAGTTTCATCCCGGTACGAAAATTTATTTCGTCCTGTACGATTTCATACAGAGAGTTTCGTCCCGGTATGAAAATTTATTTCGTCTGGACGAACAGTGCAAGGTGAGAATCCAGAGGTGTTCATCCCGGGACGAATATTAAATTCGTCCTGGATGATTAGGACTTAGAAAATTTTCTACCCGCCTGTTCAATCCATTGCTCTTCCGAGGGGTTAATTAACATGATCGTCCCGTACGAACCAGGTTCGTCCCGTACGATCAGTTCACAAAAATTGTCCCCTAAGAGTGTGTGTTATGATTTTTCACTCAATTATAATCACTCCCTCTCATTTGAAAACTTATAATTTACAAATAAATAATTTGAAGTCTTCATCGCTTGGAGTTGACTTTCCTGAAATGTTAGTACACACTAGAGCAAAAAATAAAACTTCCAAAAAGTGTTAGGAGATATATAAAATTAATAATATTTAAAATCATCAAAATAATATAAGTTGCAAGAATATGAAACATGTAAATAGCAACTCTCTCTACAATCTCCCCCTTTTTGATGATGGCAAAACAATTATTATTTGTAGGGTCTTAAATTCTAAGTACTTCCTAAGCTCCTCCTGAATTGATGAACTCATGTAAATAAGGAGGCATTTGAATTACTTAAAAAAAATTTTTTTTCAAAAATTTTATAAAGCTAAAAATAACATAGAAGTCAAAATAAAGAAAACAATCAAAAATCACAAAAACAACCCATACAAAATCAAACACTATGAAAATCACGAAAAACAACAAACAAAAACAAATTCTCCCCTTTTTGACAACATCAAAAGGTGAAGAAGAAAAAAAAATGTTAGAAATATAAGCAAGAAATATGATATAAATTCA
>NW_021319518.1:4774240-4789388 GCF_001605985.2 Dendrobium catenatum | reverse complement strand
AGACTCTATAATTACAATAATTTTAGCATCATAAGCAGTAGGTAAACAACAAAGAATCTTATTAACCATTTCAGAATTCGTTAGTTACATACCAAGTGCATGCAAAGAGATAACAATTTGTGTGAATCTTGTGTACATATCAAAAATGGATTCATTTGGTTTCATGCAAAATAATTCATAATCATGTAACAAGATATTAAGTCTTGATTGCTTAACCTTATTAGTCCCCTCATAAGTTATACAAAGTCTATCTCATATGTCCTTTTCCACTTTTGCAAGTGGAAACCCGCATGTAGTCTTCAGATTTTAAAGCACAAAAGAAACTATTTAAACATTTAACATTAAGTTGTGCTAAGTCGCGTTCTTCAATAGTCTAGTTTGTAAAAGGTGTTTCTACCCTAACTCCATCAACTAATCTAGTTGGTTTTATATAAACTTCCTAGACTAAGATCCACATACAATAATCAAGTCACTGTAAGAAAGTAGACATGTGTGTTTTCAAAAATCAAAAGGTATATTGTCAAATGGTGGAGGTCTACTAATAGAGTAACCCTTAGGTGTATTTCAGTTTCCAAATGTAGCCATCTACGTTAATCAAAAAGTAGTTTAAACTTATAATTTTGAAATAATGCTCTGATACCACTTGTTGAGTCTAATAAATAGGTTGTTAAACCTAAGTTAATGTCCCAAAGCTACCATGAGGGGGGTGAATTGGTATTTAAAAAATTTACCTCTTTTGATAATTTTAATCGAAATTAAACTTTAATAAATTTTTTTATAAAAAGTTTTTCAACCACAATTTTAAAACACAAAATTAAATGCAGAAAATAAAAAGCAGTAAAATAAAAAGACACACGATTTATAGTGGTTCAGTCTAAACCAGACCTACATCCACTCCCAGAGGCACCCTCTGAGTATTACACTAATACCAATAGTGTCTCTCCTTTTGCACCCACAGTAAGGAGGAGAAGCCTTTACAACCACTCTTTTCACCACTACCCGGTGCGGCAGAGAACCGTCGTCCTTTTATACTTTCCCTAGTGTTAGTAGAGAATCGTCGTCCTTTCACACTCTCCTGATGAGGGCAGAGAACCCTTCATCCTTTCACACTCTCCTAGTGTGGGCAGAGAACCCTTCATCCTTTCACACTCTCCTAGTGTGGGCAGAGAACCCTTCGTCCTTTCACACTCTCCTAGTGTGGGCAGAGAACCCTTCATCCTTTCACACTTTCCAAGTATCAGCAGAGAACCGGATCTCCTTGACAGATCTCTTCCCAAGAAATCTAGAAGAAAGAAAGAAAAAGAGTGAAACAGGTTTCGTCCTGCGACGATGTTATATAGAGAGTTTCGTCCAGGGACGAAAATTTATTTCGTCCTGCACGATTTCATACAAAGAGCTTTGTCCAGGGACGAAAATTTATTTCGTCCTGTACGATTTCATACAGAGAGTTTCGTCCCGGTACGAAAATTTATTTCGTCCTGTACGACAGAGAGTTTCGTCCCGGTATGAAAATTTATTTCGTCTGGATGAATAGTGCATGGTGAGAATCCAGAGACATTCATCCCGGGACGAATATTAAATTCGTCCTGGATGATTAGGACTTAGAAAAGTTTCTACATGCCTGTTCAATCCATTGCTCTTCCGAGGGGTTAATTAACATGATCGTCCCATACGAACCAGGTTCTTCCCGTACTATCAGTTCATAAAAATTATCCCCTAAGAGTGTGTGTTGTGATTTTTCACTCAATTACAATCACTCCCTCTCATTTCAAAACTTATAATTTACAAATGAATAATTTGAAGTCTTCATCGCTTGGAGTTGATTTTCCTGAAATGTTAGTACACACTAGAGCAAAAAATAAATCTTCCAAAAAGTATTAGGAGATATATAAAATAATAATATTTGAAATCATCAAAATAATACAAGTTGCAAGAATGTAAAGCATGCAAATAGCAACTCTCTCTACAAATTTTAATACAATTCAAGTCTAGCATATACACGTTGTTTACCCTTATACCATTCAGAATATCATTACCATTTAGGCTTAATATGCAGCTTGTAGAAAAAAATTTTACACAATAATCTTTATCACATAGCTAACTAATACTTAGAAGATTATGCTTTAAGCCTTCTACCAATAAAATATTCTCAATAAAAAAGTTTTTAAGATTTCCAATCATACCTGACCCAACCACCTTCCTTGTGGTATTATCTCCAAGTGCATCCTTGCCTCCACTTCTGACTTCTAGTTATATGAATTGTTCAGTATCTCCAGTCATATGTTTTGAGCATCCGCTGTCCAGGTACCATATGCTCTCATGAGGCCTTATGTGAGAGCGATCCTGAAAAAAAATATCAAACATTAGACCTGAGAACCCAAACAAGTTTGGGTTCACCTTTTTGCAAGTTATAAAAAGATGCATGTATGATATATCTAGGTTTATGCATCTTAGGTCTCCACACCAAATAAGTCTATTCTTCAAATTACAAGTGTGAGCTATATGTCCAAACAATCCGTAATTATTATATTTGACTCTTTGAAATGGATTCCTAGGTCTTCTACTATTTATCTGTTTTTTCAGGGATTGGAAAAATTTATGATACAAAATATGATTCATAAAATCTTCAAGTCTTGGGGTATCCTATTATCCTCGAGAGCTTCTATCTTAAGTTTGTAAAATGAATTTATATCTTCTAAAATTCAATTTGTATAATTAATTCGATATAGTTTGCTCTTTGATTCATCCTTATTATTCTTGATTTCTATTTGAAGTTCAGTAAAGGATGATTTTAACATTTCATAATTTTTATTCATTTCATCAAACTGATCAAGTAATTTCATGTGGTTGTTATCAATCAATCCATGATCTTTTTTAAAGATTTCATGTTCTTTTTGAAAATCTTGTAATTCTAAATTCAGACTAGCATGCAATTTCTTTAATTTCCTATATGCAACATGTATGCATTCAGAGACTTCTAAAAGTTCAATATAAGTCATGTCACATACCTCTTCTTGATTTGACTGATCAAGATTATCGGCCATTAAGCACAGATTTGTGACTTCCTCCTCCTTTTCTGTCTCCGCTGAATCTGAAGCTGAGTCCGCCCAGAAAGCTCTTTGGAATTTTTTCTTGCCCTTCTTCACAACTGGTTTCTCCTCTACCTTCTCCTTGCTATGAGTGGCTTTGAGTTTTGGTCAATTGGATTTAATATGTCCAAGTTTCCTGCACTCATAGCAAATAACATCATTTGAAACCTTGATATTTCTATTAAATTTACCCGATTTCATTGCTGGTGTCTCTTTTGCTTCATTTTAAGAAAGCTTCTGAACTGTCTAGTCATCGGTGCTATATCATCTTCATCCTTAGGTTGTGAAAGATCGCTCTCTGACTCCTCCACTTTCAGTGCTATGTTTTTCTCCCTTTGTGGTTCACCTGCATCAATCTTTCTTTGACTCACTCCTTGCTCAAAAGCAATAAGTGATCCAAGAAGATTGTCAATAAAGTAAATGTTTAAATCTTTAGACTCTATAATCACAGTTATTTTAGCATCATAATCTATATATAAACAATGAATTATTTTATTAACCATTTACACATTCATTAGTTCCCTACCTAATGTATGTAAAGAGGTGACTATTTGTGTAAATCTTATATACATATCAGAAATGGATTCATTTGGTTTCATGCAAAATAATTCATAGTCATGCAACAAGATTTTAAGTTATGATTGATTAATTTCATTATTCCCCTCATAAGTTATACAAAGTCTATCACATATGTCCTTTCCACTCTTGCAAGTAGAAACCCACATGTAGTCTTCAGATTTAAGAGCACAAAAGAAACTATTCAAGCATTTGGCATTAAGTTATGCTAAGTCACGTTCTTCTACTGTCTAGTCTGCAAAAGGTGTTTTAACTTTAACTCAATCAACTAATATAGTTAGTTTTGTATACCCTTCCTGAATTAAGATCAACACACGGTAATCAAGTGACTGTAAAAATATAGACATGCATGTTTTTCAAAAAATAAAAGGAATGTTGTTGAACAATGGAGGTCTAGTTATAGAGTAACCCTCAGGTGTTTTTCGGTTTCTAAATGTAGCCATGGTAGTTAATCAAAAAGTAGTCTAAACTTATGATTTTGAAATTATGCTCTAATACCAATTGTTGAAACTTTGTTAAGTATGAATTAGGTTGTTAGACCTAAGCTTATGTCCCAGCGGTTAATCAAGAGGGGGTGAATTGGTAATTTAAACATTATACCTCTTTTGAAATGATAAAAAGTTTAGTGAATCTTTTATAAAAATAATTTTTCAACCACACTTTCAAACAAAAAAGTAAAGTAAAAAGCAGAGAAAAATAAAAGGCACAAGATTTATAGTGGTTCGGTCAAACACGACCTACATCCACTCCTGAAGTCTCCCACTTTAGGTATTGCACTATTACCACTTAGCGTCTCTCCTTTTGCTCCCACAACAAGGCGGAGAAGCCTTTATAAAAAAACTCTCTTCCACCACTACCAGGTGCGGCAGAGAATCGTCATCCTTTTATACCCTCCAAGTGTAGGCAGAGAACCTTTCATCCTTTCACACTTCTCCAAGTGTAAGCAGAGAACCTTTCATCATTTCACACTTCTCCAAGTATAAGCAGAGTACCCTTCACTATTCACTCTCCTCGAGTGTCGGTAGAGAACTGGATCTCCTTGACAATATCTTCTTACGAGAAATATAGAAGGACAAGAGAGAAGTGTGAAGTAATCACAATTCAAAAACAAAGATCCTAACTTTTGAGTACCAAGTGAATCCTTCACGCTATAGTGGTAAGAAATCTCCTTCAAATACCCTCTCACACTCTCTCCTTTAATCTCTCTTCAGTTTGCACGAAGACCAGTGGACAAAAAGATAAAGAAATAATTTTAAATGAACCTTTTATATGAATGACACTAAAAACTGTACAAAAATTGCTAAATTACAAATCTGAGCGTACTTGATCATCCCGTACAATCATGATTTTGTCCGTATGAATGGTGTGAAAATTGTTGCGTACGAACCCTATGTACATTGGGACGAAATAACTTCATACCCAATAATCATCCCGTAGGAACTAAGTTCATTCGGTATGAATCGTTATATCAAGGTTTCGTTGGGACTAAACTGCAGGATGGTCCATATGTTTAAGCAATAGAGGAAATAATCCTGGGACGAATGAACAAGTTCATCTGGATGAACCTAACAAGGCATGAGTCCAGAGAACATCATCTTGGGATGAACTTAGTAAATCATCTGGACAAATAGTTCAAGTCATGGGTCCAGAGAACATCGTCCTCGGATGAACTGGGTAAGTCGTTTGGACTAATGGAATAAGGCATGAGTCCAGAAAACATCATCCTGGGATGAACTAGGTAAATCGTCTGGATGAATAGTTCAAGTCATGGGTCCAGAGAACATCATCATGGGATGAACTGGGCAAATCATCTGGACGAACCGAATAAGGTATGAGTCTAGAGAACATCATCCTGGGACAAACTAGGTAAATCATCTAGATGAATAGTTAAATAGTGAGAAGTAAGAGAAGATCGTCCATGGACGAATGGGATATTTCGTCCGGATGATCAGGATTTGGAAAATTTTTTCTTCACTTTCTATTTGTTCCATTGCTCTCTAAGGGGTATAACTGACCTGATCATTCCGTACAAACTTGGTTCGTCCTATACGATCAGTATAATAAAAAAAATTTATTTTCTTAAAGATCTCCCCTAGTGTGTGTGTGTGCTAAGTTACTCAATTATAATCACACTCTCTCAGACTCAATAAAGATGAAAAATACAGACTTCAATTTACAAAATATCTTATGCTGGAATTTGATTTTAAGTCTTCATTAGTCTAGAGTACGATTGTCCTGAAATGTTAGTCCACACAAGAGAAAAAATAATTCTTCTAAAAAGTGTTAAGAGAAAATAATAATTAAAATAATAATATTTGGAATCATCAAAACTATACAAGTTATAAGAATGTAAAACATGTAAAAGCTAAGTAGCAACTCTCTTAATAGGAACTGGGAAGAACAATTCATGCGAAAGCAGCCATAGGGAAAATTGAAAAGGCAACTAGCACCTAGCATCAATTCAAGGGATAGCACAAGGAGAAACCAAGGAGACACAAAAAGGGGAAGAGGCATGAGTGGGGAAACCAAAGAGTCTTTAGAGAGGGGAGTAAAGGAGGGGGAATGAATCTAATTTGGCATTAACTACATAATAATGAGTTGAAACATAAGTAGAAGCTTATTAATGAGATGACTCTAGTAGAACTTACAAAAATTTCAAATCAACTTGATTTGACCCCCCTGCCTACATTAATTCTCCTCCGTTCGATTATACTCATATGCAATTTCATCTGTAGTTTGTATAACTCATTTTGAAGTGGGTCGGTTGAACTTCCTTCTATCAGAACCCGTCTGTTCAAAGGAATATTTTCTTCGAGATCTTATGACTAAATTTCATCCACCAATTGATGTTTATCCATCTTGACAACTTTGTGACTCACCAAGACTCACTCGACAAACTTGCTATGATACCAAATTGATGTAAGCAAAAATTTGAAAATGCCCCAAATTTTTGCAAGCAAAAGGCACACGCTTCCTAGGATAAAGAAAATACACCAAATTCTCAAAAAGATGACAAACTATAATTTATACGACAAACAACAAACTTTTAAATAAAACATGACACTTACAGCAAAGGACGCTTGCAAACGACTCTTACAAACCTTTATATAAAAGCTCCTAAAGTTGTATTTCTTGAATGAGAAGAAAGGTACTGATGGGGTGGATACTTGCGGGTAGAAGAATAAGATTAGAAGCCGAGACAAAAAATGGAGAAGCTCGCAAGCCTTCCCAAGAAGTTGAAGAATAAGAAGTGGAACAAGCTCTCAAGCTTTACCAAAAACCCTCAGGTTTTCATGTCCAAAAATCACATTATAACAACCCCTTTATTTTCAAAAACACCTAATAATTATAGGAAAAAAGGCAGTCAAACAGTCCCCAAAAACCTCCCATAAAACCAATAAAAGGGCGTGAAATAATCACAAAATAGCACCCAAAAAGATAGCATAAGAGCCGGGTACGAGAAGCAACGGGAACATAGCCAGGGAGGGACCCGAAGAGACAACACATAAAGAAGTAAGAGGCAGCCACAAGAAAGCAGCCAGGGGGAGAAACTGAAAAGCCCATATAGGGAATCAGAACCAGCACCCAGCAGACAGTCACAGGAACAACACAAAGTAGAAATCAAGGAGACATAAGAAGGGGAAGAAACAAGCTCCACTTAATGAGCTAAAATAGAAGCTCAAACATTAATGAGCTAGGATAAAGCAGTTCCAAAAAACACAGCTCAAAACCAAGTAGCCAAGACCAACTCGAGAGCAACTAGCAGCCCAAAGACCAAAGAAAATTTTTGACTCTCCCTTACCTACATCAATTCTCCTCCAATTGAAAGAACTCGTCTCCCAATGAGGTTGCTTTAGATTTGATCCGAGGAGACTAAGGAAGCACATCAAGCTCTTGAATCTTGATATGAGGCTTTTGAAGGATGATTACATGGACTATCCATTTAGACTAAAAAAAACTCAAAAAACTCTTATGACACCAAAATCTAGGATATACTAATTCGCTTTTATACCAAAACGATGCAAGCAAGAAATTAAAAAAAAACTACTTTTTTTTGCAAGAAGAAAACACTTTCTAGGATAAAATAAAATATATAAAATACCCCAAAAAAGACAAAATACAACAATTTTTATAAGATAAAAGAATCTTACAAACTTTGACACAAACACAAAATAAAGACACCTAAAATTGCATCATAACATTGCTTGAGAAGAAGGATACAAGTGGAGTTGAACTTGCAGAGAGAAGAAAGAGATGAGAAGTGTGCTTAATGGCAGATGATAATATGGATCAAGAAGAGGTATGTGAACTTTCCTATGATCAACTCCTTGAAGTTTCTGAAAAGATTCATGCATCATATAGGAAATTAAAGAAAACGCATGCTAGCTTGAAATTAGAATTCTTGAATCTACAAAAAGAGCATGAAATTTTGACTAAAGACCATCAAACAATTGATTCAAATCATATGACTTTATTTGATGAATTTGATGAGTTAAATAAAAATCATTGTGAATTAGTTGAAAAGTATGATGCATTAAAAGTTTCACACACATCACTTGAATCTGATTTTAAGAAGTCTAAAGAGATGGAGAAAAATTTGAGGATTGAAAATGAGGTCTTAAAGAGCACTAATTTGAAGATTCAAAATGAATTAGAAACATGTAAGAAAACTAGGATGACACCTACTTTTGATCAATTGCCAAAACCTAGGAAGAGGCATTATAACTCAAACCGCTTAAGAAATCTTTTTCCTGGAGTTAGATATTTTTCATGTGGCATGCTAGGACACATCTTACACACTTGCACAGTTCACCATAGTACAGATTGGGTGTGGAGACCTAAGGTAAATGATCCACAGCATACTACACATGCATTGCTTTCTACTTTTCATAAGGAGGGACCCAAACCTATTTGGATTCCTATATCTAACAATTTGATAATCTTGCAGGAGGGCTCTCACAAAAGGCCTCGTGAGAGTATGTGATACCTGGATAGTGGATGCTCTCGACATATGACTGGTGATGCCAATTAGTTTGTTGTACTAGAATCCAGGACTGGAGGCAAGGTTACTCTTGGAGACAACACCACTAGAAAGGTGGTAGGCTCAGGTATAATTGATAATTCCAAGAACCTTATGATTGAAAATGTTTTGCTTGTAGATGGATTGAAGCAAAACTTGCTCAGCATCAGTCAACTCTGTGACAAAGGCTTCATCATGCAATTCTTTGTAAATTCATGCATTGTAAGTTTAAGTAACAACACTATTTTATAGGGAAAGAGGATCAACAATATCTACATGCTTGATTTAAATAACATTGAATGTGCTGCTTCATTTTGATTAAAAATAGTGATTGATGATTCATGGTTGTGGTACCGGAGACTTTGTCATGCAAGTATGAAAACCCTTAGGAAAGTGACCCAAAAAGACCTAGTTAGAGGTGTCCCCAAACTCAAGTTTTTAAAAGACCACCTTTGTGATGCCTGTCAACTAGGAAAGCAAGTTCACTCCACCTTTCACCCCATTAAAGACTTTAGCACCTCTAGACCTTTAAAAGTCCTTCACATGAATTTGTTTGGACCCATTAGCATGGCCAGCTTGGGAGGGAAAGTCTATGGATTTGTGATTGTTGATGACTACTCAAGGTTCACTTGGACTAGATTTCTTACCCATAAAAATGAGTCTTTTGAGGAATTTAAAACATTTTCTACTTGGATTAAAAAAAATCTAGGTTGTGAGATATTGACCATCCATAGTGATCATGGGGGAGAGTTTGAGAATGATAGATTTGGTGTTTTTTGTGAGGACAAAGGGGATTAGCCACAACTTCTCTGCTCTTAGGACCCCTCAGTAGAACGGGGTAGCTGAAAGGAAGAACCGGACCTTGGTGGAAGCCGCTAGAGCCATGCTTGTTGAGTATTCACTTCCAAAATACTTTTGGGCTGAAGCGGATAACACAGCTTGTTATGTGTTGAATAGGGTGAATGTTAGAGCCAAATTAGAAAAGACACCTTATGAGATCCTTAAGGGTAGGACACCCAATCTTTCCCACCTTCATGTCTTTGGTTGTAAGATTTTTTTTCACAATAATGGGAAGTCTCACTTGGGAAAATTTGATCCTAAATCTGATGAAGGAGTATTCTTGGAATATTCTAGTGTTGGGAATTCTTTTATGGTGTTTAACTAGAGAACTTTGATGGTGGAAGAGACAACCCATGTAGTATTTGATGAGTCTGATCCTAGGAAATTTGGAGTTGAAGATGATGATGATGTTGGAGAGAATACAAATGAAGTAGAAAATTTGGGGAAGGGGGTAGAACACCAAAATAATGAAGGAGTAGGAGAAGTTACCCAAGGAGTAGAAAATATTATTTTGGATGAAAGGGTTGGACATTCTCACACTTTGTCTAGAGATTGGAGATATTCTACAAGTCACCCCAAGAATTTGATCTTAGGAGACCCTTCTAATGGAGTCAAGACTAGACATGGACTTAGGAAGGAAGTGAACTACTCTGCCTTTATCTCAATGACTGAACCCACCAATATCAACCAAGCCCTTTCTGAAGAGTTTTGGATTTTAGCAATGCAAGAAGAATTGAATCAATTTATTAGGAATGATGTTTGGGAGCTTATAGAAAGACCTAAGGGATAAAGTATTATTGGACCAAAGTGGGTCTTTAAGAACAAGGTGAATGATTCAGGAGTGGTGGTTAGGAATAAAGCAAGATTGGTGGCTAAGGGGTATAACCAAATAGAAGGGATAGACTTTGAGGAGACTTTTTTCCCATTAGCTAGATTGGAAGCCATTAGAGTGCTATTAGCCTTTGCCTGTTATAAAGGATTTAATCTTTTTCAAATGGATGTCAAGAGTGCCTTTTTAAATGGGAAAATAAAACAAGATGTGTTTGTAGAATAACCCCCATGTTTTGAGAGTTCCCAATTTCCAAATCATGTTTTTAAATTAAATAAGGCTTTATATGGGTTAAAGCAGGCACCAAGAGCTTGGTATGAGAGGCTTAGCACATTCTTACTAGAGAGGGAGTTTGTCATGGGGAGCGTAGACACCACCCTTTTTCTTAGGAGAGTTGGAGATGAATTACTCATTATTCAGATTTAAGTGAATGATATACTCTTTGGATCTTCTAATAAGAAATTATATGATGAGTTTTCTAAAACAATAATTAGAGAGTTTGAGATGAGTTTGATGGGAGAGTTGTCCTACATTTTAGGGTTTAGAATAAAACAATTGGAGAATGGAACCTTTTTAAATCAAACAAAATACATAAAGGACATTTTGAAGAAGTATGAGATGGACAAAGCTAAGCCAATTAACACTCTCATGACTTCTAGTGCTCCATTGGATAAGGACCCAAGTGGTAAGTCTGTTGATCAAAAGAAGTATAGAGGCATGATTGGATCTTTACTTTACTTGACTGTGAGCTGACCTGATATTATGTTTAGTGTTTGCCTTTGTGCTAGATTTCAAGCTGACCCTAAGGAGTCCCACCTGACTGCAGTTAAGAGAATTTTTAGATACCTTTTGGGGACCCAAGGCATAGGGAATTGGTACCCTAGACACAGCACTTCTTTTGAGATTATTGGATTTTTTGACTCTGATTTTGCAGGATGCAAGGTGGATAGAAAAAGCACTTCAGGAACTTGTCAATTCATCGGACAGTCTTTGGTCTCTTGGTCTAGTAGGAAGCAAAACTCTATTGTACTTTCCACTGCTGAAGCTGAGTACATTACTCTTGGAAGTTGTGTGGCCCAAGTCCTTTGGTTGAAATAACAGGTATTGGATTTAGGAGTACCTGTAGGCACCATCTCAATCTTTTGTGACAATACTAGTGTCATATGCATATCTAAGAATCCTATCCAACATTCAAGGACTAAGCACATTGACATTAGACATCACTTTATTAGAGATCATGTGACAAAGGGGGACATTGAGGTACACCATGTGTCAACTAAAAATCAACTAGCTGATATCTTTACTAAACCACTGGCCTTCGACACTTTCAGCTCTTTAAGAACCAGATTGGGTGTGATTGATATAAATGCATGACTTTGATCATTACTTACTTTCTTTTTGTTTTTGTTCTTTCTCTTTTGTTTTTCTTTTTTTTGCTTGTTTCCTTCCTTTTTATTCTTTTATTTCTTTTTGTTTGTTTTTGTTTGTTTTGTTTTTACTTTTTTTTTGTTTTTAAAATCATCGCTAATATGATATCTTATGCCTTGTCTTTGCTTTTGAAAATTTGTAGTGAGTATTTTGCATCTCTTAAATCCATTAGATGTTAAAATATTCTGTTGATTTTGTCTCTTTCTTTAGGATATTTTAGTGGCATAGTTTTCTTTTCTAATCAAAAATCTATCTCAAATTAACGATTGTGTATGAAATTAAAGTCTGTTCTAATCTTGCTAAAGCAAATCTATCTTGTATTTATAATGATTAAAGTCTTTTTATCAAATAAAGATTCATAGTTACTCTTGTCATTAGTTCTTGATTCTGTTTTGTGGATTATTCTTCCCTATGTTAGAGAGAGAGCTCCTATTCTCTAATATCTAAAAGATATACTCACAACTGAGTCCTTTTTAAGAGACATCTAAAGAGAATGTAGCTTATAAAAAAAATTGACCAAAGATGCCAACAAAAGAAGCGCAAAGACGCCAAATTGAAAATCTGTAAAAAGATACGCAAAGCGCCACTCAATTGACAAGAGGCATAAATTGAGCCCATCAAAAGCAAGCTCTCCTCTCTTTTTAAATCTCTTAAAAACTTAAAAGTTTTCATATACCAAAGGCTTGAGTTCGATTGGTTTGCGATTGTGATAAATTTACTTTGGTTCATTATTTATATAAGATATATTTTTTAATCAAGTGATGAATGGATCCTTTTTACTCATATATAATTGACTTTTTGAGTTAGGTCATTGATTTCAAAAGACGATTCTACCCTAAAAGAACGTTCGAGCTTAAGGTAACCATGATCGGATATTCTACCGTTCTTTGAATTTTTGGTGTTGTTAACACATTAACTCACAAGCTTTTAAAATCAATCACATGGAATGCTACATCATATTCATGATTTGGATAAAAAAAAAGGAGGAGAGATTCTTTTGGTTTGTTTTTCTTAGTTCCCTCATGTTTTTTTTTAGATGTCAAAAGGGGGAGAAGTATAAGATGACTTGCATAATTATAAAAGTGTTTTGCCATCATCAAAAAGGGAGAGATTGTTGCAAATCTATTTTCATGACTTATATTTTGATGATTGACAAATACTATTGATTCTCTTGGACTGCCTATTACTTTTAACTTTTCAGGAATCGAAGATCGGACGAACAAACGAAGCCAGTTCAAGATTGCGTAGGTTAGGGTTGAGTCAGTCTGTACTTTCCATTTTCTCTTCTTGAGTCTATTTATAATGTTCAAAGAGACTGGTTTTATGTAACCCTACACACACACACTTGAGAGACTTAGAATTTCTATTTTTACTCACATCGGCCAGGACAATATTTGTATCGGCCTAGACGATCGAGTTTAAAATAGAGATTTTATTCAGGATTCTTAATTAAGGTAACCATCATTAACAGATCATCCTGGATGATACTTGTATCGGCCAAGACGATAAGCTCAAAACAGAAAGAAATTTCTGCCATAAATAATTAAGGTATTCTGTATTTTTGGTAATCGGCCAGGACAATCTTGTATCGGCCTGGACGATATTCACAATTATACCTTAATTAATCAGACAATCGAGGAGGTAATTAAGGATGATTGATATGATCATATCATCCTGGACGATCGCTGTATCGGCCAGGGCGATCTATTAAAAAAAACCTTAGTTACTTCTGGACGATAAATATCGGCCAGCACAAATTCAGGGCGATGTGCTGGACGATCGGGATCGGACTGCTTGAATTCAGAGCGTTGCTCTGGATAATTTTCCTCTGATTTGAACTGATCAACCTGGACGATCGTGAGATCGTCTTGGACGATCAAGCCAATTTTCAATCATCTAGTTTGCATTCAGAGCGATGCTCTGGCCTATCTCATGGGATTTGTAGTGATCATCCAGGATGATGTCCATATCATCTTGGACGATATGGTTGACAACTTGCAATTAATGAGCTCCTTTGAAGCTCTTCTATTTAAAAGCTCTTGTTCAATGTTTTTGAACATCTTTTGCTGCTACCTTGAGGAGAGAAATGTTAAGTCTAGTAAATAGGTTGTTAGACCTAAGTTAATGCCTCAAGGCTACCAAAAGGGGGGGTGAATTGGTATTTTAAAAATTTAAACCCTCTTTGAAAATGTGTTGAACCGAAATGAAAATTTTTATTAAGTTTTTACAGAAAACGTTTTTCAACCACAGAGTTTTTTAAACCAAAAAATAAAATGCGGAAAAAGTAAAAACAGAAAGTAAATGACACCAAATTATAGTGGTTCGATCTAAACCAGACCTACATCCACTCCCCAGAGAACCCTCTGAGTATGCACTAATACCAATAGGACTCTCCTTTTGTACCCACAGCAAGGCGGAGAAGCCTTTACAAAATACTCTTTTCACCACTACTAGGTACGGCAGAGAACCGCGTCCATTTCACACTCTCCTAGGTGGCAGAGAACCCTTTGTCCTTTCACACCTATCCTAGTCGATTGCGAGACCCTTCGTCTTTCACACTCTTCCTGTGTGATGGCAGTAACCCTTCAAATCCTTTCACAACTCTCTAAGTGTGGGCAAAAGAGATTTTGTTTAGCTAACCCGCCTTTGCTTGGAGTACCCCTGTCGGTGCTGTTCACCACCTCTCCAGAGTGTAGGTACCAAAAGAAGAGTCCACTTATGGTATTAGGTGCAATACTCAAAGGTTCCTCGGGAGTGATGGCGAGGTCACTGGTTTTAGACGAACACTCACTATAAATTTTGCAGTTGTACATTTATTACTGTTTTTACTTTTTCGGCATTTTATTCTTTGGTTTTAAAAAACTTCTGTGGGGTTTGAAACAACTAAACCGTTTTTCTGTTTAACCGAAACTGTATCCTAACATAAACTACATACTTTCATCATTAGTGCTCTGATCGACATGCGAATCGGATCTCCTTGACAAGATTCTTCTCACAAGTTTACATACCACATTATTGATCAGAGAAAGGTAAAGTTAAAATAATGATGAATTGAAATAATCCATAACATTTAATCCCACACTCCCACCTGATGTTATTCTTACCTTTAAACTCGCGAAGTGAAGAAGCCTTCCCACCTTTGCAGCGAAAACTTAGGATTCTAACATACCTATACTCCTTAAACTTAACATTCTCCCCAAGTGGTAGGGAATTCTTCCTTGAAATGCCCAACTCTGGTTAAACACCTTCTCTTTGGCTTAGAATTTCTCTCAAAAAAGTCACCCCGAGAGCAAAGCTCCAAAAAAGTAGAATCTCAAAAAAAAAAACAAAAAGATTTTGAAACAAGAGCTTTAAATAGAAGAGCTC
>NW_021319518.1:4766950-4774140 GCF_001605985.2 Dendrobium catenatum | reverse complement strand
AAAATTTCCTAAGATAGATTTTCCATTATTATGAATAAACATCTTGCAGTAAAAAACATGCAAATGTGACAAATTAGGTGTTCTCCACTTTAGCAATTCATGGGGTGTTTTTTTTAAAATTGGATCTCATATTCACCCTATTCGAAACCTAACATGCAGTACTAACCGCCTCATCCCAAAAATATCTAGGAAGTGAGTATTCTGCCATCATTGCTCGGGCGGCTTTTATTAATGTTCTATTTTTCCTTTCGACTACCCCATTTTACTAAGGGGTTCTAGGTGCAGAAAAATTGTAATCAATTCTTTTTTCTTTACAAAAATTTTCAAATCTCTCATTCTCAAATTCTCCTCCATGATCACTTTGTATAGAAATAATTTCACACCCTAATTTCCTTTGAATCCATATTGAAAAATTTCTAAATTCCTCAAATGATTTACTCTTATGAAATAAAAATCTAACCCAAGTGAATCTTGTGTAATCATCTACTATAACAAATCCATATACCTTCCCTCCTAGACTTACAGTTCAAACTAGTCCAAAAAGATCCATGTGTAAGATTTCCAAAGGTTTACTAGTTCTAAGATCCTTATTGGATTGAAAAGCGGACTTCACTTGCTTACCTAATTAACATGCATCACAAAGGTGATTCTTATTAAAGTCTAGTTTTGGTATACCTCTCACAAAATTCTTTTGGGTAATTTTTCTAAGGTTTTTCATGCTAGAATGACAAAGTCTCCTATACCAAAGTCATGACTCATTAGAAATAGTTTTTAAACAAAAGGCAGTAGAAGTATGAATGCAATTTAAATCTAGCATATAAATATTATTTACCCTCTTTCCATTCAACACATCTTTACCATTTATGCTTAATATGCAGCTAGTATGAAAACTTTTTACACTATAACCCTTATCACATAGCTGACTTATACTTAACAAATTATGCTTTAATCCTTCAATCAACAACACATTGTCAATAATTTTTTTTTTCAAGTTTTCAATCATACCTGATCCAATCACCTTCTTTGTGATATTATCTCCAAGCGTTACCTTGCATCCACTCCTGGCTTCCAGCATTGTGAATTGAGTAGTATCTCCAGTCATATGCTTTGAACATCCGCTGTCCAGATACCATATGCTCTCACGAGGTCTTGTGTGAGAGCGACCCTGCAAAAATATCAAATGTTAGACCTGGGAATCCAAACAAGTTTGGGTTCACCTTTTAACAATTTATAATTGGATGCATGTATGATATGCCTAAGTTTATGTATCTTAGGTCTCCACACCAAATGAGATTTCATCTTCAAAGTATAGGTGTGTGCTATATGTCCAACTAATATACAATTATTATATTTAAAAGTAGGAAAAGTATTCCTAAGTCTTCTACCATTTGTTTATCTTCTAAGGGATTCCAAATATTTAGGATAAAATTTAGGAATTGTAAAATCTTCAAGTTTGGGGGGTATCCTATTATCCTCGAGAGCTTTTATTATCAACTTATAAAATGAATTCATGTCTTCAAAGATTCGATTTGTATAATTGATTCGATATATTTTGCTCTCTGATTCATCCTTAAATTTTTTAAATTCTTTTTCAAGATCAGCATAGGATGATTTTAAAATCTCATGATTTTTATTCAGATCAACATATTCATCAAGTAATTTCAGACTTCCAAATAGGTTAGTGTTGTAAGGCCTAAAATTTTGGCCCATCATATACAAACACCAAAATAAATATAAAGGTTTATGTACTCAAGTGAATTGGTTTTTTTCATTATAATTTAGGGACCAACAATTCTGTCGTGAGCACTTATAAAAGAAATAACAATTACTTACAAACATTTTTATAGCATTTATAAATGAATAGTTTTAGAAAATGAGGGCGTCCTTTACGGCTTTATGTGAAGGAAATGCTTTCAAGCTTAGAATATTTTTCATTTTTTCTCATTGATGTAGATTTAGAAATATGATTACATATTTCTATATTTCTCTTAAGAAGTTTATGATGTAATTACCATGAAATTAATAATTTTCATAGGTAGAAATTATCTAGCATTAATCTAGAATTTTGTTGTATAAACCAGAGTATGATGTCCTAAATGATATACGTAGAAAATGATTTCCCATTTCTTCATGGAATCAGAGCTCGGGGAAAAAGGACTCAAAGTATTTTCTTATGTTGTTAGGAATTGTCTATTGTAGTTTATCCTTTTAGGCTCTAGTTATAGTAGCCTCAAAGAATGCCCCAACCAGATTCCACTGTTGTATTCATTGCAACAATCACTCAATAAAATGATTCAACTCCTAGGCAATTACCTCCATTATCAATATTTAGTACAACCAACTTTTTATTCAAGACTATTATCGTGTAATCACTATATAAATAGTAATTTTCATATGTAAAAATTATCAACCATAATTTAGAATATGTTATATTAATATCCTTAATGAAATACATAAATACACATAGAATTCAGGCAATGCTATTCTCTTCATGATATCATTTCCCTAGGAAATAAAAGGTTCTTGGGCAGTTTTTCTTGTTATCTAGAACCCTCCACAAACTTTTTTCCTTCAAAGAAGGTGAATCACAATCTGCATTCGCTTGGTGTCTACTTCTTAGCTAACACCTAATAAACTAACTCATCACTTTAGTTATTGCCTCCATAATTTGCTCAACAATAAATAACTTTCAACTACTATCTACATCTCAAACACCGTTGTCTCCCACCAAATATAAAAAACCAAGATATTAAATTTATCCTTAAAAATATACCTTTATGTTTGAAATTATTAACCGGTAAAAATACCCTAACTAAACCTTAGTGGGTGAATTCTAAAACCATCAATATTCATTTAAATTGAATGGGAGAAATGATATTTTTCATTCTTAAATTTTGAAAGCCTTTCTCAAAGGAAATGAAAATGAAAAATAAAAGTTGGGTAAACTTATTGGCCTTCATATAATATAAAGATAATCTCAATTTTGTTGTATGAAATTTAGAATTTACTTGTATCAATATCATTGAGTAAAATTATTAATATATAGTAGTTTTTGCTTAAATTTTGTTTCCACTCTAAGAACAAGTTTTGAATCTTCTTCCTTCCTTTAACCTCTTCTTTTCCTATTGTTGTGTTTCTCTCTTGTCTAGATCATATATGACTTTTTTTTTAACTTACAATTTTACGCATTTATGGATTATTTATCATGCAAGCTCCTTAACAACTCCATTCTATGATTAGATCAATTTTTTTTTTTTTTTGAAGAAATGCAAAATATGCATTAAAATGAAAGAGTAAACAACCTAATAAAAACTAGGAAGTAAAAACTAATAGATCCTTGATCAATAGAAACAGGATCCTTATTGAGATCATATTTATTTAAATTAAACTTATTATTTTTAAAATGAAACCCACTGTTTCCTATTTTAAAACCATTGAGATGCAGGGGATACCAAAGTTTTAAACAACCCAAGGGTTGGTTAGCATCCCAGAGTTCCCATCTGGTTAAAAAATAGGATCTAGTAATCATCCCATAATCAAATCTAATAGGTTTAAAAAACAACTAGAAATATCAGCTAACATATTAATGAGATGATTGGGAAGAACCTCTCACGTAGTTCTTCTTTCTGAGATCAGTAATCCCTCTTGTAGTTTGATCTTTCACCGGTCCTAGAGCTTGAAGTTCCTTAAACAATTTGTGTTTATGACTTGAAGTATGAAGCTCCATAGTAGAACCCTTTTTATTCTTCAATAATAATTTTTTTTTTTAATTTTAAACTGATTGTTGAGTAGGAGTAATGGTTTCATAATAACCATCTTTTTCAAAAGACCTTGCTGTTTTTGTTGGAGTCAAGACCGGGATCATCTCCTCATAAATTTCTAACTTAGTCAAGCCATCTTTTGAGCCAATGGCTGAGATAGGTTCAGTAATCTGTTCGTATAACATGTTAATTACTGAATAATTATCTTCCTTATATGCCTCCTGAATTTGTGGTAATTCAAAAGTTAAATTTTGAATTTCCAAAACTTCAGCATTTTTTTGTTGATCCACAGAAATAGCTGCATTATCTCCTAGATTATTCATCAAAATAGATTTAGCAACATCAGAATTAATTTCAACAATCAAAGTTTGTGATTGATTGAATTCAAATTTGAATTATGAGCAACAACCGGCTCAACAATCAAATTTGAATTATTGTTAACTGCAAAATCATCTCCTTCTTTGATTTAAGCAATTTCTACAATTTGTCAATTAATTTCTGCATGCTTGAATGGATCGGCCTTCCGAATTGCAAAATGATCAAAAAAATCTGCATCTTTTGGAGGATCGTTCAATGGATCAGCTACCAAATTGTTGTCATTAGAATTACAAATGTATCAACATTTTTTGCTTCTTTCAAAGGCACAGACACCAATTCTTGAGCATTAGCATTCCGATCTACCAATGGTTTTGAATTTTCTATTAAAGAAAAAGCCTTAGATTGCTTTTTAACAAAATATTTCTTCTTGAATTTTACATGCATCCAAGGTCCATAAGGATTATCAATATGGATTGAGCTGGAAGAGGCATCTTTAATATTAGGACAAAAGGAATCAAAATGTCCTATTCTCCCACACTTGAAAAAAATTGAAGATAGATTTTCATATTAAAATTTTGAAAAAATCTACCAGGCAAACCTTCAACCCAAATACCAGAAGGAGGTTTAGAATTAAAATTCACACGAATGCATGCTCTAGCAAATTCTCTTCTCCCC
Organism: Dendrobium catenatum; assembly: GCF_001605985.2. Classification (NCBI taxonomy): domain Eukaryota; kingdom Viridiplantae; phylum Streptophyta; class Magnoliopsida; order Asparagales; family Orchidaceae; genus Dendrobium; species Dendrobium catenatum. The sequence continues at coordinate 4,769,386 of NW_021319518.1, read as the reverse complement.
CATCTAAACATATTATCATCCAACAATAGAGGAGTCCCAATTCTAGATACAATTCTCATGATATTAGATTCATCCCAACAATGAAGAGGAAGGTGAGGAAGACGAACCCATAACGAAGAAAAAATTCCATCCAAGGAATTGGGAGAGAAGTTAGGAGACCACTTATCTAACCCAACAACGAAGCCTCCTACAAACCAAGGACCTCCACTAAGAACTTCTTCCATGGCTTCATGAGTTTGAAAGGAACATAATAGCCAATCTAGACCAAGTAGGGTTATATGAAACCATCCATATTTCATCCCTTGCTTCCTCAATTCATTTGCACATTATGAAAAAGGTATATTTTTTCCAACAATTTTCACAACCAACGATTTACTAAAAACTTGAATATTGGAAATTTCCTTATCCATGTCAAGTTTAACAACATTTGCACCTTAAATCTCATCATGAATCTGATTCAAATTAATTTTAATGCGTGGTTTTTTTGATCCACACATTAGAATTATCCAATCTAGATGAAATAATTGGATTAATACACTTTTCATTCTTCAATAAATCACTAAAACTGCTCCGTGAAGAAGAAGCCTCCTTGTCATTTGCTCCAGAGATAATAACTGATGTTGGTCATTTTTCTATTTTTTTCAAAAACCAAAATTACCTCTTTCCCTTTAGCTGACTCCGGCAAAGGCTTGTGTTTAGAAATCAAACCTCCCTCTTTGATGACAAGAGGAGATTCAAAAACCCGAAGATTGTGAGGGGAGATGTGTTTGAAAGAGAATCTACCTTTTGAATCCAACATAATTGGACTCACGATAGAAAGAAAGTATTTGGTGTTCTGGTCATCCATAGATTACCGGCCACCTTCTTCCATCTCCAAATTTACCCAAAATCTTCAAAAGCTCCTTCAAAATCCTCCTAATTTTGTGGAGCTTCTCTCTCTTCACTCTTGAGTTGTCCTATTGCTCATCAAAAATTTTGTTAGACACAACATGTAGTAATATATTTTCATAAGAAACATGACCTTAGTTTACACCATTCAAATGAATGAAGTTTATTTTATTCAACTCAAATGATATACGTGATGTGTAATATATAGTCAAAAGAGTGAAGCACAACAAAGAAATGAAAAACTTATGTAACATGCCGTAAGTTTTTATTTTTTGTATATCATCACTCTTGTATTTAGGATTCACTCTATGAACTCTCCTTCATTTACATTGAAGAGTTTTAACTTAGATCTTAAACTTATTTGTGCTAACCATTTTGCATAATTTGTTAGGTTTGCTATATTGTTAAATTTTCCTTCTAAATCCATCAACATGATTTTTTTTTTTTTTTTGCAAGATTAAATCTCTTATTAAGATGCTTGTGAGTAAATATGGAGTAGATGCCTTTAAAATAGTAATACCTATGTAACACCTAAAACTTCTTAGAAACATCTACAAGGTAAGGAGATTTATCGGGTTTTTTCATCACTTTTGCTATTTGATTTTTTTCTTTCAAATTTTCCTAATTTTGAACATGTCAGATGGAGTGAAGAAAGGAAAACTAAATCTCAGGTAGATATTGATTTTTTTTACTCAAGAATATGTCTTTCCAGGTATTGTTGTCTTATTATTGCATCCTATATATGAAGTAACTATTAAATTTCTTTGCTTTTGTATAGGTATCAATTGATTAATTTGCTTTATTTTTATTTTCCTTGGTTTTTTACTACTGTGTAAAAACTTTGTTGCTTCAATATCCCAATAATCATGCAAATAACTTTGATTTTTTTTATCAAAGTTAGGAAAATTTGACAGTTTTGATTGATTCATGTGACACAAATTATTTATCAGCATCAGGTAACAAGCATAATTCCAATTTTTTTTAATGGTGAATCGAAGATTCATTATCATGACTCATAAACAAATGAATGTTTGATTCGTCAGGTGTGAATCATGTAAAGTAGGTTGTGGTATCCTTGTTGGGAATTAAATTTAATATTAATTATTTACTTGTTTAGACTATTAGCAACAAACAATTTATATGGAGAGGCGGGCTTAGCAAAGGAAGAGAGAGAGGCCCACAATTTAAAGAAGGATTTGGGAAGAGAATTTGAAGATTTCAGGTGCAAAGATTGGAGATGGAAGAAGGTGGCTGGTCATCTATGGATGATCGGAACACCAAATCCTTTTTATCTACCGCGAGTCCAATTATGTTGGATTCAAAAGGTAGATTCTCCTTCAAACGCATCTCACCTCATAATCTTCGTGTTTTAGAATCTCCTCTTGTTATCAAAGAGTGGGGATTGGTGGCTACACAAAAGCAATTACCAGATTCAAGGAAAGGAAAAGAGGTAACTTCGGCTTCATTCAATTTACTTAAATCTCCTTTACCATTTTCTTTGTTTGGAGCTGATGACAAAGAAGCTTCTTCTTCAAGGAGTAGCTTTGT
>NW_021319518.1:4760998-4766850 GCF_001605985.2 Dendrobium catenatum | reverse complement strand
CCACGGCTCTCTGACGGTTGAGGCTTTCGCTATTTGCGAGGGGGAAATTTCCCCTGCTCGAATTAGCGCCACTCCTCGCGTGCAAAAGTTTACAGGATTTCTTCTCCTCCCTCCGGCTTTCTAACGGTTGAGGCTTCTGCTATTTACGAGCGGGAAATTTCCCCTGCTCGCATTAGTGCCCCTCCTTGCGTGCGGAAGCTTACGAGATTTCTTCTCCTCCCTCCGGCTTTCTGGCGGTTGAGGCTTCCGCTATTTGCTAGCAGAAAATTTCCCCTGCTCGAATTAGCGCCCCTCCTCGCGTGCAGAAGCTTACGGAATTTCTTCTCCTCCCTTCAACTTTCTGGCGGTTGAGGCTTCCGCTATTAGTAAGCGGGAAATTTCCCCTGCTCGAATTAGCGCCCCTCCTCACGTGCAGAAGCTTACGGGATTTCTTCTTCTCCCTCCGGATTTCTGGCGGTTGAGGCTTCCGCTATTTACGAGTGTGAAATTTTTCCTGCTTGATTTAGCGGCCCTCCTCTCGTGCAGGAGTTACAGGATTTTTAATGCCATTTGAGCAAATGTTTACTGGCGATGGATGATCGAGTTGAAGCCCATTAGCAGTCAACGATCGAGTGTGGAGCCAAATGAGAGAGTTCGAGTGTGCGTTGCAAGTAGAAGTCAAGCGAGAAGCCGGTGACTAGTACTAGTCCGTTGACGATCAGAAGTTTGACGACAAGGAGAAGTCCGACTTCGGGTAGAAGTAAGGCCTTGGGCTGAACACTGATGAAAGTTTATTGACGTGCAGAAGTTCGACGAAGAGTAGGAGTCTGCTGATGAGCAGAAGTCCGACGACAGGAAGAAGTCTGACGTCAGGTAGAAGTAAGGCCTTGGGCAGAAGACCGATGAAAGTTTGTCGACGGGCAAAAGTTTGACGACGAGTAGAAGTCTGACGATAGACAGAAGTCCGACGACGAGTAGAAGTAAAGCCACGGGCAGAAGACCGATGAAAGTTCATCGACGGGCAGAAGTCCGACGACGAGTAGAAGTCCGCTGACTACCAGAAGTCCGATGACAAGGAGAAGTCCGACATCAGGTAGAAGTTCAACGTCGGGTAGAAGACTGACGAAAGTTCGTCTACGATCAGAAGTCTGATGACGAGTAGGAGTCCGCTGACGAGAAGAAGTTCGACGACAGGAAGAAGTCCGACATCGAGTAGAAGTACGGCCTCGGGCAGAAGACCGATGAAAGTTCATCGACGGCCAGAAGTTCGACGACGAGTAGGAGTCCGCTGACGAGCGGAAGTCCAACGAAAGAAAGAAGTCCGACGTCGGGTAGAAGTTCAACGTCGGGTAGAAGACCAACAAAATTTTGTCGACGAGCAGAAGTCTGATGACGAGTAGGAGTCCGCTGACGAGTAGAAGTCCGACGACAGGAAGAAGTTCGACGTTGGGTAGAAGTTCTATCCGAGGTTGTATGTCAGAACATTTGTTTGATGACATTAATCTGTGTGGAAGAGGTCGAGAGAATCCACCAAGGATATAAGACCTATCCGAGGTTGTATGTCGGAGCCTTTACTCGACGACGTTAACCTGTGTGGAAGAGGTCGAGAGAATCCACCAAGGATGTAAGACCTATCCGAGGTTGTATGTCGGAACCTTTGCTCGATGGCGTTAACCTGTGCGGAAGAGGTCGAGAGAATCCACCAAGGATGTAAGACCTATCCGAGGTTGTATGTCGGAGCCTTTGCTCGACGACGTTAACCTGTGTGGATGAGGTCAGATCAAATCCCCCTGGGATTGATCATCTCATGATGAGATACAATGTAGATCGTGTATTTCTCGAATCATGGAGAAAGAGTTTGAGAAGTTTTTTATCTCTCACAAGAGAAAAATAATATCACAATAACATGAACATTATATTACTGCATTATGTAAGACAGTACAATAGTTCCCTAGTATGACTTAGGGATATACAAATAACAAAGTACTCAACACATAAGGTCTACGTACGACGACAATACAACATTTAACTTGAAAGAAGACATTGGAGATATCAGAGTGACACCCGACTCAACATAAAAGAGATAACAAGATAAGTAGTATTGCTAATACAAATGCGCTAAATGCGTGATCATTTAATCTCTCCAATCATCTGAATATTATTCAATGGTTTTCTTTGTTGTTGATTTTGCCCCCCAGCGGGACGAGCTTACTCTCGGGTAGGAGGATTCTGAATAAACTGTCGAAGGTAGCCCTGGCGGATAAGCCTTTCAATCTCATCCTTGAGTTGCTTGCAAGCTTTGGTGGTGTGACCACGACTTCGATGAAAGTGACAGTACTGATCTATATTTCCTGTGTTCGATTTCAAAGGATTCATCCATTTCAATGTATCTTGATCCCGAACAGCCATCAATGCATTTGCTCGAGATGTGTTAAGTGGTGTATACTCCTTCTCCTGTCGAGGTTCCCATCGCGATGATGGAGACCTATGAGGTAGATTATTCTTCCCTTGATTTTTCTACTGTGAGAAAGAATTATCCATCCCAAATACACCTTTGCGCTTCCATTGATTTGCTCAAACTGCTTCCTGTGAGCATTTATAGCCTCATCCACAGAGATTTGCGCCTCCACGTGATGGATCAAGTCGACGTATGAATGGACGGTGTCTCGTATAAGGGCCGAATAGAAGGGGGCAGAACGTAGGCCTCCAAGGAAGACTCCTCTGAGTAATTCAGGGTCTACTCCTGGAATTTGTCGAGCCTCGGTGGAAAACCACTGAAAATACTCCTTCAACGATTCTCCCTCATTTTGGAGGATCTCGGAGAGGTGCGAAGAATCCTTAGCAATTCTTCGATTAGCCACAAAATGTTCAACGAATAGTTTGGCTAATTTGATGAATGAAGGGATCGTTCTGGATGAAAGAGAATAGAACCACGTTCGAGCCTATCCCTTAAGGGTGGAAGGAAAAACCTGGCAAAGGAGCACGTCTGATGCTCGTTGAATATGCATGATGGTTCTATAGTAGTCGATATGCTCATACGAGTCGGTTGTCCTGTCGTAGGACTCAACGTTTGGCACTTTGAATCTGATCGAAATGGGGTGCTGAAGAATGGCTTCAGTTAGAGGTGATGACTCCTCAAAGTTCCTCTGTCGGAGAGCATGCCTCACATCTCCTCGGGGGAACTCTTCCCGTACCAATCTTTTAGTTCATGATGCAGGACATTGTGAGGGAGTTCCGTAATGTGTGGCTGGGCAGAGCCTTCTGGGAGATCCGAAAGAATGCGAGGCTGCCGAGTCGAGGGGGAAGGATGTGTTGAACTCGTTGTATCGGCAAGTTCATCTTCCTGTCGTGATTGAGGATGTCTCCTAGGTGGAGGAAGATGAATCTCTTCTTGATGATGCTCGAATTGAACATCTTCAACCCTTGGTGGATCGCGAGGGAGAAGGACCTCCTCCAATATCGGCTGTCGATCATCTCGCAGGAGTTGAAGGATCTCATTCTGAGATTCTTCCATCTTCCAGATTCTTTCTTCTAAAGAAGGTCCCGAGATCCCTTCTCCGGCAACATTATGCCCCCTAGGATGAAAAGAGGCAGACATCATGCATCTATGATTTGCAGACAGATTTCTGCATTGGTGGGAGTTGGAGCGGGAAGCTCCAATGATGCGACTGCTACGTCTGTTGACCATTGTAGCAATACTTGAAGTTGTGGGATAGTGTTTCCCACAGATGGCGCCAAACTATTGCGTGCTAGAATATACGCTGCGGTAGAGTTTATAAATTTGTGTCCTAGCATTATACAAGTATTCAGCACACAAGCAGAAAAGAGAAGTGAACACCAAGGTTTTTACGTGGAAAACCCAAAAGAGGGAAAAAAACCACGGGGCCTCGCCCAGTTGCAAAGTTCCACTAGTATTTGTTTGAAGTACAAAAGTTGATCCGTCTTACAAATCAAGACGATCAATTTACAATCAACTTCTCACAAAGTTACAAAGTTCTGCAAATTCCCAGCGTTTCTCAAAAATTTGGCAAAGTTCTGGCATCTTCAGGCGGCGGGAAGAGCTCCGGCGGTGGTCGAGGAGGAGCTTCTTCCTTCTCCTCCTTCTTCTCTTCTTCTTCTCTCTCTTTACTTGAGTTCCCCTTTGTGTAGAATGAGGGCTCTATTTATAGTTTTTCTAGAGTGGCATAGCCCGTAAATAGGCGTGAGATCATGAGCGAATTGGGAGTGGTTTGAATGGACAGACGATATCGAATCCTTTGATCATGCACCGTTCCTTAGACATTTGAAGGCCTTAATGATGTTGGAATTCGGTGATCTTGGGCTCGTTGGATTCGTCTCGTCTATCCGCTCGATTCAAGTATAAGCTCGTTAAAATTTGAGACCGTTTGGTAACTCAAATTGCGGTTTGAACCTTCCAATAGCGCTTTAGGTCCTTTATTCGGACCCATTTGGACTCGGATTGGTGTCGTTGGATTCGTATTTCCGAGACGCTTCGGGTCCTAAATGTATGTAATGTTTGTTATTATGGTTTATATGATATGTTATGTGTGTGAAATCAAGAAAGGTTTGTTATAAGTAATTAAATAATTCAAGTTAGTTTGTGTGATGCCCCAAAATCTAATTTGAAAGAATTATTCTTTTATCTTTCAATTTGTATGACCAGAGCTGTCTAATTTTATTTATCAATATCAATAGCAAAATAAATAAAACTATTAATTTAAAACATCGATATATACATTTATACTTATTTCCCAAAAATCATATACACTATTTAGGATCTATATAATTATATAAAACTAATCTATAATAAGTATAAAAAAATAATTAAAATAAAAGAAAAGAAACCTAAACCTGAAGGACCCTAATCAATCTCATACTCATGCTCTGCCTTGTCTTGACCTGAAAATATTTAACCATATATAATGAGTTAAAAAGCATAGCATAAAACCAAATCCTACAACTAAAATAAAAGTATGGTAAGGAGAAATATGCATGTCTTGGAGTATTCACGACGGTAGAGAAATATAAAGTTTAGTGTCTTAGCATTGTACGAAAATTTGGCACACTATTCGATAAGAGAAAGGGTAAAGCATTTATGAGACACCAAGATTTTTACATGGTAAACCCCTGAAAAAGGGGGGGGGACTACGGAGCCTAGCCCAGTTTGAATGAATATACTAGTATTGCGATTAATTACAAATGAGGCACTTCTTTGAGGGAAGACCTTAGCTTGATGTACATCTTATACAGTACATCACATAATGAGAATACAAAGAATCACTACGGATGTGTTTGTTTGGTCTGAAGTACTGTAGTCAACGGGCAACATAAGTCGGAAGGACCGTAGTCGATGGGCGAAGAAGTTCGGAAGCACTGTAGTCGGTGGGCGATATAAGTCAGAACGACCATAGTTGGAAAGCAACAGAGGTCGAAAGGACTGTTGTCGGTGGGCAACGAAAGTCAGAAGAGAGGTAGTCGGCAGACGACGGAAGTCAGCAGGACCATTTTCTGATGACGAAGGTAAGAAGGATGGCGTCAGGTAGACATCCAGTAATGAACATAAATCCAGCATCAGATAGATGTTCGGCAAAATTCCGACAATAGGTAGAAGTTCAGCGCCGGGTAGAAACTTGGTGACGAGCAAAGGTCCAACATCGGGTAGAAGTTGTAATATCAGTTTTTGCTCTAGGTTCGTCCGGACGAAGTCGGATTGTCCGGGACGATCGGTACAGGTTGTGCAGAGAAAAATCATGTTTGGCTGTATGGTTCGTCTGGACGAAATCAGGATCGTCTGGACGAAAATAAATCAGTGAACCCTTCGCCAGGGACGATATTCAATTTTCGTCTGGACGAAATCATTCTCTTCATGGATC
>NW_021319518.1:4751794-4754536 GCF_001605985.2 Dendrobium catenatum | reverse complement strand
GTTAATGATGTTAAATTTTTATATTGTGTTTCAATTACACGAATTTTTTCATAATTTTTGGACGCCAATGAAAATCTTTAAGAAACTGACATCTATCGGTACAATTGAGAATTTTGTAACCAATTTCACCAATATACAATATTTTCTTATAATTTATTGTCTACCGTTAGTTAAAACAATTTGGGACTTTTTGAATTAAACTTAATTAAACTTTGTTTACTGTAATGCATTGAAAATGATGTGGATATATGATTGAAGAAAAATTGGTCACTATTATTATTATAGTATTGTGATAATGATGCGTGTAAAAAACAAGTAAATATTGGTTGATCCGTTGGTTTGAAATTGATTTAATTGTACAATATGGTGGGCCAATGAGCTTTCTTTTAAATACTATTGTTTAATGTATCCTCTATTGATTCACGTGATACACTGATTAGGAGTTATAAGAAGATGATTAATGTGCCGATGGGCAAATAGTGATAACTCAGTTTACTGAGTCAATGGTTTACTGATACTAATATAATACTGGAAAATATTATGATAGCCAAGACTTCTTACTTATTTAATGTGACTATTGAAATGCATGTTCTTGAGTTATTATTTTTATTATTTTATAGATTTATTGCATAACACATATTTATTATTATTAAATTATTATATTACTTCTGCCACTAGATTATTATTGTTAGCGATTTAGATATTGATACTAAGCATATGATATATAATACATGGATAGTATGGGAATACTTTTATGTAATTTTATTACATTGACTTGATTTTGATAGTCTTTATAAATGTTTTATACAATTTTTATACTGATTGGTATTACTGATATGAAGATTATTTTATAGATTTGACACTCATACTAGTTTACCATTTTATTAGCTTTCATATCATAGTATTTTATTATTTACATATTTTACTGCTATTGTATGTGAATTTTACTATTTTTGTACAAATTCAATTATCATATGAATGATGTTACTATGATTTAATCATTGACATACATATTGCTCCTTTTTATGCTTTGGATTCAATTATTAGTGACCTGCTGGGCTTTTTGGTTCACTATATTCAATTAAATGATTTCATGTCAGGGCAGCGGAGCAAAAGTGTGAAACTGATAAGGATTCCTCATGTTTTATTTCTTTAAATTCTAGTTATTTTTTTATACGTAGGATATAATTGTGTTGATCCATAGCATTGTATATAATTTTTTTGAATTGAATAGAGATGAATATATTAATGTTTTGTTTAAAAACTTTATTTCAACTACTTTTTATATTGAGAAAAAAATTATGTAGCTCTAATTACTATTAATTAAAAGATAAAAGAATAATTGTTCTAAATTAGATTTTGGGTTTTCAAAATTGATATATGAGCATAATTGTTGGAAAAATTAAATTGTTATCAGAGCTGTAGGAATTGATTGAGAGTTGGGTAGGATTGGTAGTTTAAGGTGCATTTGTTTGTATACATAATTGAATGATATAACATATCATGCATAATTGAATAACATGAGATATAATGAATTGCTTGACTGTATATTTTTTTATGAGCATTAAATATAATTATATAATTATATTATTATTATATTCAAAATATCTTAAAGCATAATTAAAATATTTTGAAATCTCATAATCCCCTTTGTTTGGCCAAATAGATAAATTAGAAAAAATTAAGAGAGAAAGAGAAGAGAGAAAGGAAATTCTTGAATTTGGAGGTCGTTGAGCAATTTTTCACCGGGTGATTTTGAAAATACATTAATTTTGCAATATAAGAAATTTATTTTTATATCTAAAAATAGTGGTCTAGTTCAATTAAAGCTTCAGAATGTTACTTTTATGCCATATTTTACAATTTGATTAAATTATGAAAATGTGAATTTTTCTCAATATGATTTTTATTATCTATTGTTAAAATATTTTAGCACTTTTTGAATTAAACTTAATCATACTTTATTTACTATAATAAATTGAAAATGATTGTGGATATATGATTGAGTAATAACTTATCGATATTATAATTATAGTAATGTGATATTAATGTATGTGTAGAAGATAAATAAAGATTGGTTGACTCATTAGTTTGAGATTTATTGACCTATACGGGATGGTGGGTTGACGGACTTTCTTTTATATACTACGATTTAGTATTACCCCCTAATGATTCACGTGATACACTAAGTGGCAGTTATAAGGAGCTGATTATTGTGCTGATAGATAAAGAGTGACAACTCTATTTCTTGAGCCAAATGTTTCTTGATCCTAATATAATACTGAAAAATATCGTAATAGCCATAACTTCTTACTTGTTTAGTGTTACTACTGAAATAAATGTTCATGTGGCATTATTCTTATGATTGTACATATTTATTATTACCACACATATTTATTATTACTACACATATTTATAATTATTATATTATTTGAATGCTCTTACCACTAAATAGTTATTGTTATTGATTTAAATGTTTATACTAAGCATGCAATATAGTGAGCATGTGATATAAAATACTTGGATACTATGGGTACAATCTTATATGATTTTATTGCACTAACATGATTTTGACAGTCTTTACCAGTATTTTGATTCGATGATTTATACAATTTATATACTGATTAATATTATTCGTACGAAGATTGCTTTATATATTTAACACTCATATTGGTTTAGCACTTTACTTGCTTATGTACCATAGTGTTTTATTGTTTATAAATTCTACTGCTACTATTTGTG
>NW_021319518.1:4693923-4748526 GCF_001605985.2 Dendrobium catenatum | reverse complement strand
CCTCCCCCATGATTTTTATTTTGTTCTTAAATGGAGGTATTACAACGAAGAGTAGATTTTTTTTCTTCTCAGATCGGTGAAAATACGGAGGTGTAGAAAAAGTATTTTGAAAAAGTGGCGTAAACAACAGTAAAATAATAATTTTTTCACCGATTGAAATCGGAAACAGAGAAATTACGGCTAACCAAATGAGGCCTATATTCCATATGGTCATGTTCTAAAGTGATTTATGGAAAATCTACCTTAAGTGTCTTAAATAATGTCCGTGTGCAATGTAAGGAAAAATCCCTCTATAAACATGAACAATACTAGCATGATGATCATAAATCATACATAAATCATCTATTATTATGACCATCAACAATAGCTAATGTAGGTTTTAGAGACACCAAGACTAATATTCATTAGATTTTGTCTCTACAACTGCAAATGCTAATAGGTAAAGATCATTATTTTCATCAATTGCAATTATGGTGCATAAAGTGCCCATATAGTTAAAAGAACGTTCCATCCAAACTCAAAAATAGCCAGCAATAAATCCATCCTTCTATTGATGGCCCAAATACCCAAAAAAAATATGCCAATGATGAGAAATGTTAATAGCTTGGATTCAAAAAATTGCTACTCTTATAATAGCTCTTATAGTTTGCATCAACATATACAATAAATAATATGATTTCTATCAACCGCCAAAAATAGGCTTTATTGTCTTCCGCTTTGCATCTCAAGCTTTCATATAGAAAATCCTAACATTTAGCATAGCTTCAATATGACATATAATCTCTTTGGGTTCCAGATCTATCTATTAATAAATATTATGGAGTATAAAGTAGCACTTCAGATATCAATTCTCTCACTACTCATTGCATGTGGTAGCCATTGACATGACTATAATGAGTGGACATTTTGTACACATGCAATTGTTAAACTACTTTTATTTGAGTAAATCATCTACAGTATAATCATCATGTAATAATAATATAATATTATATAATTAATTTAATCAAAATTTTCGTATAAAAATTTATAATCTTTTTGGAGCTTTAAAAGTTATAGAAAAATATCCATTAAATAACCGATTTATTTAAATTTTTTTTGATAAATCAGTTTGTAAAATGAACACCTGATAGTCCCAACATCTCCATTTGTACCAACATGTGTCAATTTCTTAAGGATTTACACAAGTGCCCAAAAATTACCAAAAAATTATTATTATTAAAACGCAATAATATCTATCTTATGGAAAACAATAGTTTTCAAATTTGACTTATAACGACTCTAGAAAAAAAATATTTACCTGAATTAAAATTTGGGTTATTACATTCTCCTCGCCTTAAAAAATCATCGTCCTCTATATTTATGTAGATTGATGTTTTAAATTATAGAATATGTTGGACTGTTTATTACTGATAGATGACATTAGATAGATCTGATTGTTGATTATTTAAAGGATAAATGAATAATTCTTCCAATTTAGATTTTAGGGCATCACACCCAACATGTGACCAAAACTCTATCACTGTTTTTAATGCAAGACAAGTGATTCAATATGTATGTTTCTATTCTAGTCAATACCAAGCATCATTTAATATGAGCAATAAAAATCTTAAAAATTAATGATAAAATTAATATAATCTGTGAAGTCAAAAAAGATCAATCAAACTGTAAAAAACTCAATAAAGACGACTATCACTCAATGAGGCATGTCAGTGTGTTATGTCATATTGTATTAATATGGATGAAAATATGATTTCAGTTCAATATATTATCATATAAATGTAATAGCTTTAAGGTGATTTTTTTGACATTCCACCCCAATTATTTAATTGAGTATCGATTTTAGTCTAGGTCAAACTATCAATTAATTGGTATCAGTCAACCTCAATTATTGCCCAATTGGGTATCAGTTTTAGTTAAGCCCAACTATCAACCAATTGATATCGGTCAACCCTAACTGTCGCCAAGTTGGGTATTAGTCTTAATTAGGCCCAACTGTCAACTAATTAGCATCGATCTTTATCTTCCATGTTAACGAACATCCTTCCATCTAACATCTCTTACATGTAAATGCTACATTTTGTCAATATCATATATGAAATGCAGCAAATAAAAAAATGCAGGAAAAACTATTAAATTTATCTACTGTGTCATTACTTTAAAAAATTATATATTCCAATAACCGGTGAAAATATAATATATTCATTTCAAAATGCTAGTATTGACGATATCTATCACATACAAAAAATTATACAGTGAAAGTTTATCAATCAAATTTGATCGAAAAAATATAAAAAATATCAAATTATTGAAATCATAAATAGGGTAATAATTTCTTAAATTGAGATGAGCAAATTTTCCAATATAGTCGACAATGATCTCTAAATCTAGGCTTCATTTGGGACGGCTTTTTTACTGTTTTTTAAAACGGAGTTTTAGTATAAAATTTTTTATTTTTGTACTAAAACTCCGTTTTAGAAAGCAATAAAAAAGCCATCCCAAACGAAGCCCTAATCTTTTGGTGCTTCTCTTTTCTCTCTCCTCACACTTTCTCTCAAATTTTGCTAAGTGATCTCTATTAGCCGAAATGCATGCATAAGGAGATGGATTTAAAAAGATTTTAAGGATTCAGTTAGTGACTTAAGATATTTTGATTAAAATAATAATTTAATATTATATAATTAATATAATCAAATTTTTAGTATAAAATTTATATAAATCTTTTAGGGGCTTCAAAAGTTATAGAAAAATGTCTATAAAATATTTCATTTTATTTAAAAATTTTTTGTGACGGTCTCAAAATTCTCATTTGTACTAACAAGCGTCAATTTATTAATGATTTGCACAAGTGCCCAAAAAATAAGAAAAAATATTATAATTAAAACACAATAATATATATCTTATGGTGAAAACTATTTTCACGTTTGACTTATAATAAATCTTGAAAATATTTAAAATTTAGGTTTTACACTACCCTTATAAACAGTCTCAAACTATACCATTAGAAAAAACTATACAAATTATAGTTATAAGTTCAAGGACTTACCTCGACAACACATGCATGGGCTCAAAAAGCTTATGTAAGAAGTAAGAGCAACTCATTACCCTCTCGAAATTGGCTCAACAAAGCCATTGCTTAAAAGGGTTTTGTTGCGAGGAGATGGTGAAAATAAGAAAAAGAAATAAGGAGACAATGGATGGCGAGGCATTAGTTCCGATGACTAGCCTTGCTATCCATTGCAAGGACAAGATTTATATATATATATATATCAAGCTGAAGATTAGATTTATTTTTGAATATTTTTTTACTTGATTCTTTAAAAAAAATCAGATGACATTTTAAAATTCACCGTGTTATATGATTAATTATTCTGTGCGGACGGCGTTCAGAAACCAATCAGAATATGCCACATCACCCTTTCGTTGTATACCGCAGCTCGGTACTGCTCGGTACCGCTCGGTACTGCTCCGTATCGTGGCTCAGTACTGCTGATGTGGTTGCACCTGATTTGTCTCGGAACGTAGAGCTGCGTCCAGCCTTTGCACAGAATAATTTCTCCTGTTATATAGGTCATTCTTCTGCACTACAAAATCAAGAGCGTTAAAGTTAGTTAAACTGTTTTGAAGTACTGTTTATATGTTTCATAAGATAAACTCCCTTAACAAGTAAAGATTGACTGCTGAATAACATAGCCACACATGAAATCGCAACCAAAGAACTATTTCTATATAAATGCAGAGCTTATGATGGAAAATTTTAATCAAAAAGCATAGCTCTTGTGGCCTGCAGGGGAATCAGCTATCTTGAGTATCTCAGATATAAGCTTCCGAGCCTTCCTGCTTTTGATCTCCACTCTCATGCTCTCAGTCTTGTCCATCTTGTCGTAAGGCTTCTTTGACTTCATCAATGGCTTCTTAAGTTTCGATTTCAGATCTCCCACAAGCTTCTGTAGTTGTTTACCACCAATTATCATCATCTTCTCAATCTAGTCATTCCATTGAGAACTCAATAAGATTGTTATTACTAAGGCAAAAAAGAACATAAAGATTCACAGAGGATTTGTTTGGGACGGCTTTTTGCTGCTTCTTAAAACAACTTTTTAGTACAAAAGTTGAAGTTTTTGTACTTGAAAATTGCTTTAAGAAGCAACAAAAAAATCGTCTCAAATGAAACCTGAATCATACAAATAAAAATTGAATGAAATTATGTAACAAAGAAGAGAAGGTACCTCAGAGGGAGAGAGGAGAAGAACCCAATGAAGATTTGCAGAAATGCAAGGCAATATGTTGTATGTAACTTGCAGTGCTGACCCCAATTGAATGTTAACGTTGAAAAGTAAATGAAGTCACTGTTTCTATAGAAAATATTGGACGGACAGGTAATTATATTAAAAAGGAGAATGCAACTTGTCAATAGAATACAATAAGTGGTTCTCTGTCACATTGGAAATTAATTAGCAAGCATGAGTGGTTGGAAGACTTAACTTGCTGACTAGCTAGATTTTGGCATGTTTAGATTAACATTTGCTAACAGGTTTATTAAAGTTTACTTGTATTTATTATAGTATCTTGACTAGGGGTGCAACCGAATCAAATCGATTCACGAGCGGGTTTGAACTCAACTCGTTAACAAACTCGCAAGTCGAGCTTATCAAGCTCGAGCAGGATTTCAAGCTCGTTAACTTATCAAGCTCCAGTTCAAATAGCTATCCGCTCGATTGGATTACTCATCGAACGGCTCATGAAAAGCAGAACAGCAGGGGATGGAAGGTGGAACAACGGAGGTGAATCAGAGCTCATGCGGCGTGCGAACCGCGATGGAGGGCGAATCAGACCTCAAGCCGTGTGCGAACCACGTTCATAGCGGAAGAGGTAGTCATGTGCTAACCACTTTTGCAACGGAAGAGAGACGCTTGAATGCTTGATGAGCTTGTGGCGAGCAAGCTCTACTCGAGTTCAAGATTGAGGTTTGGATAGTGAGTCGAGCTTAAATTAGTCTTGATTAGAGCTCAACTCAACTCATTTGCACCCCTAATCATGCCTATAAAAATGACATCTGAGAGTAAACCAAGGGACGTTGAATTATTTGCCCAAATCTTATACTTTCTTATACTCCAATGCAATCTCAATGTTTCTCACTCATATTTCTTTCTCTCTCATCTTTTCTCTTGCTTCTTAGTCATTTTTGTTTGTAAGAATTTTATATTACCCAAGAATAAATTTAAATTAAATTATAAATTAATTCTTCTTCTTATTATAAAAATAATAAATCAAAATGAAAATTAAAAAAAATAAATAAATTAAGCTAAGCACTGACTAATAACTAGTATTTTCTATATCAAATTTAGAATAATAATTAATTATAGTATGATTATAAGTTTATAACATCAATATCACTACACATTCTATGAGAAAAAAAAAAACACATTTTACACTATATCCACAATAAATGTTTCTTAGAATTGATCACTGCTTTTGAAAATAATTTTTTAATATAAAAATATTTTGAACTAAAAATTTTTATATTAAAATGCTACTTTTAAAACAACGAAAAAGCCTTCCTATATGCTTATCCTTCACCAAACAAACTCTCCTATCTAAAAAAAAAAACATTGGATAATCAGATATTACCAAAAGGGAATCCAAGCATTAGATAACCAATAGCAAAAAAAACATAATAATATCCACACTCTTTCTTTCCAACACCTTCAAAGTATCTCACTTCATAATCTCTCATCATCATAAACAACTTATTACCAAAAAATACAGGCTATGAACATCCTTCACAAAATTGGATAATATTCATGAGAGCCAACAAAACATAGCACAGCAAAATTAGAACTTAGAGCGCGAATAAAGCTTCACAAATTGTTGCCTTAGAACTCTTCTCATGACTTTGTTTGAAGCTGTTCTTGGCAGTGCTGGTACAGCCACCACCACAGAAACCTACGAATGAACAGGAAAAATCAAACCGCATTTACAATATTCAGCTAAAAAAACAAAGAATTTAGGTAACAAAAATGAAAATAAAAGATTACTTTGAATAGAGGATTCAATCTCTTTTGCAAGGCAGAGTTGAAGGAAACTTTAAGCCGGTCCAAATTCTCTTCTGAAGACTTTTCAACTTTGAAGACAACAGCAACAAATAACTGCTCAGGACCGCCACCAGCAGGTGGCACGCCAATTGCAGCAGTCTCGAGGATTTCTTCATCTACTCCATTACATATTCGCTCAATCTCAACAGAACTAACCTACAGAGAGATATGCAATGAAAAATAAATTGATTATCTTAAATTATTATTGTAGAAAAGAAATATTATGGGGTTATTAGCACCTTAATACCACCAAGATTCATCGTGTCATCAGCGCGGCCATGTGCCCTGTAGTATCCATCAGTTGTGCGCTCGAATTCATCTCCATGGCGGCGAAGTTGCTGCAAGACTGGGCTAGATCAGTACGTGCACCTAGAGAATAAGGGTTCGTTTGGGACGGCTTTCTTACTGCTTCTTAAAGCAGCTTTTTAGTACAAAAATTAAATTTTTTTTTGCTAGAAAGCTGCTTTAAGAAGCAGTAATAAAGCTGTACCAAATGAAGCCTAAGAAATACCAAAAAAAATCCTTTCTGTAGCAGCAAGGCTTACTGTTCCTTTCCAGAGTGGCATTCCTTCAAAGTAAACTGCATAATGATCAGCATTTAGCAATGTTGTAGAAGCCCCAAACATTTTGGGAAAAAGGGCAAGTTCACCGATAGCAGGTGTGTTTTGTGGCTATAGATGATGAAAAGTTCAAATATTAGAAGTTGCACAGGATACTAAGTAAAAATGCAGAGAGCACCACAAATAAAGCCTATAAAGAAAGAAAACTAAGGAAAGAAATTCGAGGTTTAGTCCTCTAAAGTCTAAAACTTTGAAAATTATAGTACACAACTATATACTCTAGTACTTGGCATATAAAAGCTATGTCCATTATCAGAACCTAATAATTTCTCCATAATAAAGTGAATGTTTTAGAAAAGTTATCAAATATAAATTTCAAGCTGAAAATTTAAGACTCACAAGAGGAATCCCATTGCTGTCAAGTATAAATAAACTGCAGCCCATTGCAGCAGTGCTAAAAGCAGCTAAAGCTTGAGGCTGCAATAGGGATCCAGAAGCAAATCCGCCTCCAATTTCAGTGCCACCACAGTACTCTATAACTGGTCTGTAATGTGCTCTTCCCATCAGCCATAAATACTCATCCACACTCGATGCCTCCCCTGAGGAGCTAAAGCATCTGCAATTTTTTTCCAAAAATAATGAGAAAAAACAAATGTAAAGTGCATCTCTAAACATTAGATGCCAAAGTATCAACTTACCGAATGGTGGACCAATCAAGATCGGCGGTGCAGTTCGTATTTTTCCAAGCTCGAACTATACTTGGAACCACACCGAGCATTGTAACTTTTGCATCCTAGCGAATTCACAAAAATCACCACATTTCAAAACTCTTAATGCTGGAAAGCTGCCCAACTTGGGGAAACAAACAAAAGTAGATAATTGAAACAAGAGGTCGAGAAAATTTCATTTAGAATGAATGGCCATATACAGCATCCACAAAACTATATGCATGATACTTTCAAAACCATAATAAAACAAATAATGATTAATTCTTCATTTAGCTTTAACAACTGAACTTCCTAATGATAGGATTTCTACCTTTAGAATCAAATTTGCCTGGTGGATTATTTTAGGTTAAGGAAATAGTTGAGGACATCAGTTACCTAAGTTGGGGATATTGTGAAACCACTTAAGAAAATAAAACTAAACTCTTAAAATATCGAGGTGGTTTTTAGTGTAACAGTTGGAATTTCATTACAAATTTCAAAGTTTGCCCGTATAGGAGCACTCTCGAGATGAGGGACCTCCCAACAACTTACATAAACGGGACATAACCGGGAGGTCATTAAGTCAAAATGTGCAATATCTTGGGTAATTAAGAGTTTGAGCTGTTATAATTTGAGTCCAAACCAATTTCAAATTATTTCATGTCGGCTCGAAATCATTAATTTTTCAATAATATATTGACACATTAAAATTTAAGCAAAAAGTTAATACTAACTCCTTGAGTATTGACTAATATTGTCACTACTTATTGTTATTAAAACATATTTTAATCTCAAACAATAACAAGTGTGCTTCTTTTGTATTTCACATTCCATCAAAAAAGAAACTTTACTATTGAATGAGCTTCATGTCAATGAAAAATTATTTCAAGAACGGCTTACCTGTACAAACTTAGCAAATCCTAAACCAAGCGGGGAGCCATTGTATAGTGCCATAGCAGACCCATTTAATAAACTAGCGTAAACCAACCAAGGGCCCATCATCCAACCAAGATTAGTAGGCCATGCAACAACATCTCCTTTACGAATGTCCATATGCGACCAAGCATCTGCAGCAGCTTTCAAAGGTGTTGCATGTGTCCAGGGAATAGCCTTGGGTTCTCCTGAATAAGGGTAATCACTAAAAGTAATAAGGAGCTACACATTATAAAAAGATGCTTCATAAAATGATGGATGGATATCTTAAGTACTGATTAAATTGGCTTTGTAGAAGAGGAAGCTGAAACTAGATGGCTTGCAACAGTAGAAATCACTTGGGTATAAACTAAATACTATTTATAAGGAAAAGCAAACGAGGCCAGAGGATAAATAGTTGATTTATGATGATCCCTTAAGCAATATGCTAAAAAATTAACAACGGTCTGCGCTTGGAATTACTAGAATTTTTATTGATAGACATATATCTATATGCTGGTTTTCCTCCAACATCTCATTTAAAGAGAGAATTGATAGAACAACAAACCGCATATTTTGTTGAATTCATTTAAAGAAAAATAAGATCTACATATACTGTTAATAGTCCACCATAATTCTTTTATTCTGAGAATAGATGAACAGCTCTCCAACTTTCACCATAGGGGTAGATGCTACATACGAACAGTACGGATGGATGATCTAAGACTGCCTATTCCAACTCATACCCATTTTAATTCTGAATTAGCATTACAGAAGTCATTACTTGCCATTAAGCTTTTGAGATTCAAATCAATTCTATTATTACATTGTAAGTTCCTTTTATATGTTGTAAACCGATTTGATCAACTAAATATTCATGTGCATATAAATTTCTTTCACACTCCTTCCCCACTTTCTCGCTCTCAAAACTCAAAACTCAAAACTAAACATGCCTCCTTGATTCCTCCTCCCAACTATCACTCTCTCTCTCTAAAAAGCACCTCACTCTCCTGTAACTTCTCACTTATAACCCCCTAGCAAATACAATTCACTCACTTTGATGTCTTCTTGAGCTAGTTTCTAGATGGTTGAAATGTCCATAAAAGATACAAACAGCCAACACGCTCTCAAAGCTTGTCATTCGAGCTAATGAACTAAATGAATTTACCTGCCTTGTGAAATTTAATTAGAGTTTGCATAAATTACTTGAGAAGTAAGGATTTTGTTCAATGCTTCTCCACCCCTCATTGCTTCTCGATTCCTGGTTTCCCTTAATTAGTTTGGGTTTAAGTTAAAACAGTTTATGAAAACGTATGAATTTTATAGTTCTTTTACTCTGTTTGCGTAGTTCTCAAACTAGTTTAATTAACATGTGAGATTCAATAAAGAACTAGTTTAATTAACATGTGAGATTCGATAAAGACAGAACTACAAAAAAAATTATATGTAGAATCTGAGCTTTGCTAATGTATTGTTATCCCTATGGGAAATTAATGATTTCGTAACTATAGCTGTGGATATTATGGTTTTTATTTTGTAGATAGTCATTGAATTACCTAGTTCTACTCTTTGAGTTTAACATTATTCTTGAAGGTTCTCTTGTAGAATATCAATGTAGGGTAGCTAAATAGTATCTGCAAATGACTCCTCAATATCATTAACATGAATATTTTACATTTTCTTAATGATATTTATTTATTTTATTCAATTTCTTTTAACAATTGGTTATGAACAAATTTTTCAAAAGAAATTCAATTAATGATGAAAATCAACTTTGGATAAAAGGTCATTGTCATAAATGGATGTCCTAAAAAGCCAATTGTGGAACAAGATGAGTATTCTTTGGATATATGATTGCTTGCTTAAATACATTGACAGGATTATATTCAACAAGGTGAAAAATGAATATATTTTTCAATGCTACCAACATTCATCAATGTCAGTTGTAATACTTATCCACACATTAAATTATAATACAGCAAAAATTAAGAACATTAATATCAGAATACTATTTAAAGTCATGTATATTAATTCTACTGAAATAAACGTTATCATATAATTTTTATTTCCATTAAAGAACAACGGGTTATAGAGACTAGTTTTTTGCTCCCATCCACCTTTTCCTAATTGTTGGTCCTGCAATATTTTCCTTATGAATCAAGCATTATAAGCTTTACATGGATGAAGGGAAAATATGATTAGAAAACAGCAGCTAGAAAATATGGCAAACAGGACAAGTGGTGGAAAACAGGGTTTCCTTACTTGACCAGAAAATATTAAATTGAACCGGCTTGAAATAAACAAAAGAATAAAAAAACAACATAACACTTTCATAACGTAGCAAACATTAAAATCAAATATTAGTTTGTGGGATGATGACCGTTACCTGTAGTTCCAGAAGAGAAAAGAATATTGCTAAATGCATCAATTGGTTTTTTCACCGCAGAATACTCTTTGTGTCTGCAGTTATAGAAGATAAATTAAAAGTTTAAACTGTGTGCAGCAGAAGTAAGATTATTGACACAGATTGCTCGATTAAAGGCCATATGTGATTGTAGGAGATACTTTTCTTCAGATTTTCTCTTAAAATTTGGACTTCACATAGAACTTCAATCACTAGAAAATCTGATTTTGTAAACAAAAAGCTAATGAATGTACTTTAGCTCTAAAGAACAGCAAATAAATAAATGGTGCAATGCATCAATACTAAGACAAACAAGAACACATGCTGAATTGCTGATGTAGAACTCCCTTCCATACTCCTTCTCAATACCTTCCCAACATATAATAGCAGCAATATTAGGATTTGAATTTGTTTTTTTTTTTATGATTTGGGACTTACCACCACAAATTTAAAACATGTGATTGGGGGAATGAAGATGGGCACGATCAAGATCCCATAATTTTTTATTTTATAACTATTATATATATTATAAAATATGGATGGGTTTTAATTTTAAGTTTTAAGATGATAGATTTTATTTAAAAAATCATATTTTTCTTAGTTTTAAGATTTGACCCCTCCGGTTGAGATTTCTTGTCAACACGGTCATCATCGGGGTGACATTAAAGTCACTTGTATTTTCGTAGAAATTTGAGAGGGAGGGAGAGGGTTTTAAAGTTTGTGGTCCCCTTCAATTGAGCTAATTTAGGAGTATAATTCAAGTTAGGTTGACTCTAGTACTCCAAGGAGGAGGATGAAACTTAAATATTTGGCTCACATAACATTCTCAGGCCATTTGATTTAAGAATCATATGTGACGATCAGAGCACATGCGGATGTATTTATCGCTTACATTATTCCTTATCATCATTTATGTGGTCTTCTTAATGTCTATAATATGTTGCATTTTATGTATTTCTAATGGTGTATCCACAAGACCTAGACTACCTGATGTAATAAATCAAATCACTAAGTAATCTGATCAGCTCAATTCACTATTTCATTTGCCTCATATATTGGCATAATCCCTTTTATTATTCCAAAGCCAACATTATTAATCATCTAAGGTCATCATATTGTCATTCCCTTTTAGTTTGACCAATTATTTCCATAATCTAGAGTCCTCTTTCAGTAGAGTTACCATGCTCTAGGAATTTCTCGATAACATTAGAAACAAATTTATCCTGGCTCATTTGTATAACTTGATCGGAAAGTTAGTTGATGATTTGGCTCTTCTCTTTTAATTTTCCCATCTCTAAAATATGTTGAATGACATAATTTCCATATTGATCCTGAGCTAGAATACAAGCAAATTGTAAAGTCTCACTCACAATACAAGAACTTTGCAATTCAGCAGTACAATACTCCAAAACTCTCTAAATAACTCAGCATAGGAATGCATAGAGTGTAGATGAAATCAATTCTCTTAGTTGGCACACATTCAATACACCCATTATTCAAGAAAATCCACTATAAGATCATTTGACATGCTCTCCAGCCTTTTACTTCCTTTGTATAAAAATTAGAGAAAAATTCTTCACAAGTGAATATCTTTGTTGCACATAAAATCTCTTTGACATCATAATAGCAATAATATATCAGGTTTTAGTTGGCTTGACTAATGATTTCTTATTGGTGCATCTCCTTATCAAACCAATCCTTCATGATTGTGCATATAGAAAGCTATGCACTCCACCACTTTCTCAAACTCATTCCCGAGCTTTTAAAATTTTAAGAATGCCTTTCATAATTAGATTTATAGAATATGAAACACAACTAAAGAAGATGTCGTTATTTTTTGTTAACCTCTGTAGAAACAAAACGAGAGGAGAACAAGCCATGAATCCAACGTACATACCTAACACCCGTCGGATCCAAGAACTCCTCCGCAAAATCTGGCTCAAATCTCGCCGAAGCACTGTTCCTTCGGCGCCGTTCGCGTCGCTTCTCCGCGAAACCTGCGACGACGGCCTCGATCGTTACCCCATCCGCCTGAGCTTTTCAAATTAAGAATGCCTTTCATAATTAGATTTATAGAATATGAAACACATCTAAAGAAGATGTCGTTTTTTTTGTACCAAATTTTTGACAATTAAATCATTCTCAATGTAATTGCTCAATTACTCTTAAGGCATTTTTTGTTTTTAATCATTTAAGTTGAGAATTTTTTTTCAAAATTAATTGTGTGGGAACTTTTGTCATTTTCCATTTCGGCAACCTCGCGTCATTCTCTCTCCGCAAGGGAAGGTTAGGGAGGGCACGGGCACTTGCCCTTTTGGATCGACTCAGCCATAACAAATCAACAGCGAGGACTTCAGGGGAATGAATGGACCTTGGAATTGGTCTTCCATTGCACGCGACCTGTTAATTAAGTGATTTAATTTTATTTTAAAAGATAGTTTTTATGCCCCTTGAAAATCCGGCTGCCTTTCGGCGCCCCCTCCCCGTGAGGGGAGGTTGGGGCGGTGGATGCTGGTTGCTTGGTAGCTATTCGGTTTCATTAGGGCGGAAGCGGCGACCGATGTGGCTATGGCACGACAGCGGGAGTCGGCTTTATTGGCGAGATCGGACGTTGGCTGGTGCAGTCGATGTGGCTGGGATATGTAGGGGATCAGAGTGGTAGACAGAGGTCAAAACCAAAAAGGAAGCAGGTATGTAGCCTCCGACTTTTGCTTGCAGCTGAGGGAGATGGGAGAAATGAGAGAGATTTATGTGCATTCCTTCCTTTCCTTAGGTTCTGAGAGTGTGAGAGTGCGAATGAGGTACGAGATTGGTATAGGAACAAGAGCGGGAGGGAGTTACACATGACATGAGTGGGATCGTGGGTTGTGTGATCGTGCACGAGTGAACCAAGCCCGTCCAGTCGTGAGTTATATGTCAACAAATGCATGAACCTAAGCCTAACTCTTGTCACTTCTATTGTGATTTCGGATCTTGTAGCACCTTCAAATATATGATTCTAGGTCCAACTCTTGCAACAGCTAGCAATCTTCACCGCAATTTCTTATCTTATAAAGCTTTGCATGTTCATACAGACAACTGAAAATTATCAATTATACTAAAGACTGAAACTTACACTTCTGCCACAATCCACATGAAATGAATATGACTTTGAATGGCAATGAGACCATTGAAGCTGTTGATTTTAATGTTTATTTTGATTCTTATAAATAGTTAAAGGCATGTAATTGGCTAATTTAATTTTTTCTGTTTTCTTTTGATCTTGTGTTTCTAGCTGGACATTGATTACACAAAGGTGCAAGGTCCAATATTCAAGATTAGGTGAAGACGTCTTCTTGTACAACATTAGGCCTGAATTTTTATATTTGAAATTTTCTTAACATGTATTTTTCTTCTACATGTTTTTTTTATTAATTTTTACATACGTGTCAGATTTTATTCAAATTTATTAGAAGTGAGTTTCTTCTTGCGGTGCTAATCTTAATTAGCTCTATTTTTTATGGTTTTATTTTTTTGTTAAATTTTATTTGATTTATACAATCATGAAGTTACTGCTTGGCCTGATAGCATCAAAAGTTAGCGAATGATTCTTTAATTGATGGACTTTAGAGCAACAAATTCCAAATTTGATTTGTATAGTTATATAATCTAGTTGCATTAGGAATCGTAGAACCTAAGATGTCATCCATCACATACCCTATAAGAATCATTGACAGAAATCCTACTGTAACGTTTCCCCAAAGAAAATCACATTTTCATTTATCGATGCAGAGGAAAATTTTCATATACTATCTAATTAAGAGTTGTATGAGAGATCATGGTATTCCATTCTTATCAAATGCAACGCTCGTTGCAAGTGGGAAGTGAGCTTCAATATAATGAAGATGAAATGGCTTGTTAGCATAGTGGACTATGATAATCCCTTTCTAATCAACTAAGAAAAAATAAATAAATACCTACAAATAGTTTGCTCTTTAAAAATGAATTGAAAAGATGAAGTGTATTTCAAACATCAAATAAATGAAGAAAATGAATTTGAAGGTATAGAAAATCAAAACTTATTTATCCCATACAATCTGTAAATCTTCTAAAGAAAAAGAAAAAGACATTCTATGCTAAAGTCAAAAAAAAATATCTTATCAATATTTTTCAATGGTTCCATTAAAAAAGTGTTGATCTTATTCCACCAAAAGCTCCTCTGCTAAATCTCGTAAATCCATGACACGCAGCATATCATTTGTAATCAACCATCTGAATTCCATCATCTACTATTTTTCTAAGTATACAAGCAACGTCTCTAAAAAGGAGAATTAATTATTTTAATCTGAATGTCCAAGTCTATAAACAAAAAAGGACGTGCAAGGTTGGATTACAATGTTATTGTTACTTGTACATAATTATCTATAAGGAATAAATATTTAGCTAAGTTTGAACATTATTTGATTCCATTATCACGCAGTTACACATCCTCATGCATCTTTTCTCTTGAAATGTGTTTCTTGTCAAACTTCACCATACTCGTCAAAATGCCCATGTGTGGAATTTCTCCTGAGAATTCAATACTAGACTTTACCAGCCTAGGCCCGCAACTTCCTCCCTCTCTACTGGCATATCATAGATCTGTAAGGTCTTTGTTGTCATGTTAGTGATCGTAAGAACTACCCGGTTGTACAAGGAAACTTTATGGGCATTCAATCCATAGTAATTATTACATAGTTAACTTTATTTCAATTTTTTCCTAATTTTATATTATATATATATAGAAGTTTTTCTATGATTGTATAAATTTATACACAAATTGCAATAAAACTTACTAAACAATTCTCCAATTCTTATCATGGTATCAAAACTCTTGGCAATTTTTTTAAGTGTCTTCTACTAATTCTGTTATTTATGCTTTCTAAACTAGAAACCTTTCTAGTTTATGTTCCTTTTCTGGCTCTGCGAGCATGCAACTATCACAATTTCCCTCTGCATATAAACCAAAAACAATGCTCATATTCTCTTTGCCTCAAGTTCCCTAGGTATTGGGGAAGCAATCTGAATCCAACGACAATGATGCAAAACATTCATTCAACATTCCGGTTGAATGAAAAAAACTGTCTAAAGAGGTCACAATTTGTTCGCACATTTTCAAGGGAGGAGAAAATTTGGGCCATTTATTTGACATTGAATCTAAGCAAGGAAATTCCACATGTAAAGCTTGGGATGAGCAAAGACGAGTCGGAACCGGTCCATTTCTGGACCGGTTTGGCTCAAGTCTAGCTTGAACCGGGCGGTTCAACTTGGGCAGCCCACTAGTGGGTATGGTGGGGTCTTTTGCTTGCTATATGTAGGGATTAAGGGGGGATTTCTAGGGTTATGCAAGATTTGAGTTTTCTTTTAGCCTCCTTAGTCTTTCTCTTGTTTTTCTAGGGTTTGTAGTGGGAGACCTTGTCCTTCTCGAAGTGAACAAATTGTATCTTGTTTTTCATTGGATTTTGAATGCAAAGGTTTTGGTTCTTCATCTCATCCCACTTGTGTTGATTTTTTCCTTGATTTGGAGGAGAAATATCATCTTTGAAGGAAAATTAGGGTAAACCCTAATTTGTGAAACTTAAGGCGTATCAGAATGATCCATCACAAAATATTTCAATCTATTGCCAAGTATGTTAAAAGAGATTGACTGTTATCAATGCAGTCAAATAGAATGAAATGATGTGACTCTTCCCAAAAAAGTTGGTTGAAAAAGGCCAAATATATGATTTTTTGTTTGATTAAACGTTCAATTTAATAAAGTAAAGGTACAAATTCTTGGAAAGGAGAAATTAACCTCACTTAAGGAAGCCATTTCCATTATATGAACAGTGGAAGGGAGAAAGGAAACCATGATCACAAATAACCAGATGGAAAGATCAACTTTAATGTCAAAGGCTGCCAACATCAACAACTCCAACTCAAAGTCCTCTAAGATTGAAGGCCACAAACAACCAACTCTCACAAATATGATCAATAGAGATAATCTATAGTGTATATATTATAAAAATGCTCCAAATACAAAGGAAAGATGAAAATTAATGCAAACAATAAAACAAAATTGGGCAGCACAGGTAGGGAAAAAAAAGTAGAGACATGTATATATAAAACATGTGGGAGAAGATAACACAAAAGAATCACACTTATTAAGTTCCATAGAGAAGAAATAAAAACTTGGATCACTTATATGGATCACTATATATATATATATATAAAGAAATTACTCATCTATGATATATATTAGTTTGCGAGTTAATTTGCTCATTTCAAGAAAAATATTATTCAAAACTAAACTATAAATTTTATTACATCCATGTTTTTTTTTAAAAAATATTTTATATTTGTTATTCATAGATATATTATCAATATCAAAATATATCATAGTTAGATCTACAATAATCTCACTCCAACATAAAGTGACTAGCAAAAAATTTATCTCTAAATGTACAATAAAAGTGTCGATACATACCTTGTCCCGGCTCGAGTGCTCGTCGAGCCGGACCGATTAGAAGGCGGAGTCACGGTCCCGCGGACGGAT
Source organism: Dendrobium catenatum (assembly GCF_001605985.2). NCBI lineage: Eukaryota > Viridiplantae > Streptophyta > Magnoliopsida > Asparagales > Orchidaceae > Dendrobium > Dendrobium catenatum. Next base: position 4,731,298 of record NW_021319518.1, on the reverse strand, counting down.
TTGCAAAATTTGAGTTTCGATGCAAAGTGAAGCGGCGGGAGTGCGGGACTGCAAGAATTCTTAACCGGATGAATAATGAACCGGGTCCAACAACAAATAAACAACTTATTTTAAATTTCAGCGGAGTGAAGAGCCGATCTATTCGTGAGGAGCTGTGGTCTGTGGAGTGCGGCGTTCGTTCAAGTTAGGGCATGTCTTCTTCGTCTTCCATTCTTGCAGTGCTCAAGCAAGAGGCGTGAGTTGGTTGGTAGAGAGAAAGTTCTAGTTCTAAGATCTTGTTAGGAGTTCTATTCTTTATTTTTTTATGTTTCCTCTTTAGTTTTTTTTTTTTTTTTTTTTTTTTTTTTTTTTTTTTTTTTTTTTTTTTTTTTTTTTTTTTTTGAAGTTCTTCCGGTGTTGTAGCAGGAAAGGGCTTGACAAGTTGGCGTTTAGAGGTGTCTTCCGGTGCTGCAGCAGTACGCAAAGCATCAGGTTTTTTTTTTTAGCCTCTTGTGAAATTTTTCCTTCACAATTCTTTTATGCTTCAGTTTTTACCGTGTTTCTGTATCTATACAATTCGAGGAAAAGTTATAAACCAATCCAGAAGAAATTTTTTCCCAATTTCCCTACTACCAGCAACCGCTGGCTTCATTTCTTTGTTGGAATTCTTGGAATGGCATTGAATCCATGGGACGGTATAGTTATTTTTCATTTTATATGCATCTTTCTCTGTTTGAATACATAAGCATTATTATGCTCGGGACGAGTGAGGACGAAGATCGACTACGCTGCTCAGGATGACGGAGGTCGTGACTATTATCGTTGGTGACGATGTAGCTCAGGAAGACGGAGGTGGATGACACTGCTCGGGACGACGGAGGTCGCGACTGCTAGCTTGCTCAGGACTGAGCTCGACGAGCCACTTGACATGAAACGAGTCGAGCTCGAGCTCGTTTTTTGACCTCGAGCTCGAGCTCGGTATTTGACAGTCGAGCTCGACTCGAACACCCCGTGGCTCGAGCTCGACTCGACTCGTTTGCACCCCTAGCATGCATCACAATAAAATGGTGTGGCTGAACATAAAAACAACTATGTACATTTTAGTATTTTACCATAAGAACTTGCCTTCTTCAAAAGAATGTTCCAAAATAAAATTAGGTAAAGCTATTTTCATTATTGCTCCCATATTAAATTGGTTACCTATAAGGCTTCTTGTATTCCAAAAATCTAATTAACTGCAAACAAAATTCTTTCATCACTTCAAAACCTCCAACAATCAACCTTGTTTCCAAAATATTAAAAAGTTTTGCCTTTGTTCATATATAAAATTAACAAACGGGCAATTAAAAGTCTCTTCATTAACTATTCTCCCACACAAAAATAATATAAATACTACAACCTCCATGTGAAAGGAGCATGTGTTTGCTAATGTCACATTCAATGAAGAGGAATCTACTCTATTACCCTTAGGAAGAAATATAATTCACAAATGAAAGACGAATTTTTTCCCCCAATATTTCCTTGTCACTCATCCCAACAAACAACTCTATCCTAAAATAAACTACTCATACCCAAACCGAACCTATAACTAAACTCATTTTTACTTAGCCACTACATGTTTACTCGAGAAGAAACATATCAATTACTCAATCTAAGTAAAGCCCAATCAACCAGACCAGTCATATCATTGAATCCGTTGAGAGAGTTACCAAACTTATAAATGAAAGGGATATAGTAACAAAAGTACAAGTAAATCAACTAAAAATCATATAAACTTATTTTTATCTTATAAAAAACTTTCTGATAATCATCAAACTTTACTTACTAGTTTGTGTACTATTTATACCCCTTATAAGCCCTTTCTAACATTAAATAATGAGAATTAGAATAATGTTATAAAAAAGCAAATAAAATCTTGTTAAAAAAATAAATATAAGAATTGATAAAATTACATAAATGAAAAGAAACTAGTTGGATAGAAATGGATCATTACTGTTAAATACAAATAAGTTGATTCACTAGAAAGGTATAATGTTAGATTAGTTGCCAAATGATACACTCAAAGACATGAGATAATAACCTTGGAACATTTGCATGGTTGCTAAAATGAGCATTATTCGAGTTTTATTATTAGCAGCAATTATAGACTGGAAAATATAGCAATTGGATATTAAGAATGTCTTCTTATATGGTGACTTAGAGGAGAGAGTATCAAAAGGTACCACCAAGATTTGCTTCAAATATATAACATGAGGTGTGTAAGCTAAAAAGGCATTGTATAAATAGAAACAATCTCCAAGGCCCTAGTTCGTAAGGTTTTCCAACTTTACCAACTAAAACATCTAAGGTCCGCTGAATTTGTTCCGAGTCCATGGGGATACACTAGGTAACACTTAGAGCTGCTAGGATGTAAAGGACAGCACCTAGACTAATGGGAAAACACACCTAAGGCTTGCTATATGATGCAGGTTTTAGTGGACAGCAAGCAAAAAATGGGAAACACCCTCCTAAAATCAGTTTTGGGAGGTAGGATTGCTGTAGTTTAAGGGGCAGCACTTAAACATACAATTTCCTAAACTGAGCTGGAGGTTTTGAGCCTACTTCTTGTAGCTAAGTGACATGGCATGCAGAAATTTTTGTAAGCACGTGTAAAATGGGCAATATAAGTGACATAAATGAAATGTTACACAATTAATCACGCCTAGGGGATGCACTGTAGAATATTGGCTTGAATTCTAGCACATGCAACTAGGCAACCATGCTCTGATACCAAATGATGCAAAACTAAGTGAAATAAGTCATGCAAATAGAGATTTATGCTAAGATAACATTAAAGACACTAAAATAAACTTCATAAAACTTTAAGAACAATAAGAAAATTTGAACTATTAGATCATGTGATAGCAAGAAACTAACAAGTAAAGGTTAAACAATAACAAAATGTGAATCAATTTAGACTAGCTAACATGGTTTGCACAAGTCCAACATTTAATTAAAGGACTAGTCACTAGAGTTTCTGTTCGCTCAAATTTAAGTAGAACTTGGAGAATTAATCAACACATATGAGATGATGCTACTATAGATGAAATGAGAAGACAAATATTTAGTTAGATGAAGAACAAGGGGAGGATTTGATATTAGCTCATTAATGGGAGGAATGGAGTCCTTGATGAAATGACAGCTAATTTCTCCTTGGCTTGCCCTTGAAACCCTGGCTCTTTGATGAATCAATGTCATTGTTGCATTAGTAGAAGCTAGGTTCCTTTAGAGAGGTAGAATAGTGGGGAGGGAAAAGAAAGTTTTAGCTAGATGAGGGTTTGGAAGTGGAGAAGTTCATGGTTTTGGGGTTTGGAGGGGGAAGCTAGGCCAGCTGCATGGGGAGGAGGAGGGGAGGGATGATTTGGCCGATTTTAGTGGCTTGGAAAGGGAGAAGTCAGCTTGGGAAGTGAAGAGGTGGGGGTTGGTTACTTGGGGAAGAGAAAGGGCTGATGTGCCTTGCTTGGGAAGGGAATTAGTTGGCTTGGGAAAAGAAAAGTTAGCTTGAGGTGAAGAGGTGAGGCCGGTTGCTTGGGGAAGAGAAAGGGATGATGTAGCTTGCTTGGGAAAGGGAAATTTAAAGCGGTTGTGGATTTTCAAAGGTCACAATTAATTGAAATAAATGTTCAATTAATGTGAACTAATTGCAGAATTGGGAAGCCCAAGGGTCAAGGATGTTGGGAGAAGGTGGAGACGGTTAGAGGGGAAGGGAGGGAGGTGGTTGCTGGTTGAGGGCAGTAGGTTGCTACAGTAGTGGGAGGCTGTTTGGGTGGCTAGGGAAGGAGAAGAAAGAGATAGAGAGGGAAGATGATACCAACCAAGAGCTCACACGCTATTGAGTATTTATCTGCCTTTCTCCGAAGGACTTCTGATGTAGGACTAAACGGATGAGATGCATATGGGTTCATTTAGGCATTGCACAACTCTTAGATTAGAATAAATTCCGGAAACAATTACTTGGCAATTCTCAACGAAGATTCAAAACAAATAAGGAAATGATTTGCTTAGGCGAATTTACATGCTCTGAATTTTGAAACTTTCAAGATAAATAAGAACATCACACAACGCAAATAGTAGGCTTCAAATTAAATCCCTAATCTAACAATGAGACGTAGGATGCATAGAAGATTACACTCAATTCCTACAAAGGACTAAGCTTGGCAAGAGCAATTTGAAGGATCTTTCGTGATTACAATCTAACCAATTGAGAATTTAGATTTAGAAGAAGTTGAAGCAAGTGATAAGGAGAACCTTTGCTAAGGAAACGTGGAGATCCTCCACTCGAGGCCTTCAAAATGCTCGTCAATGGCTTCCGTCAGCGCGAACAAAATACGCTCCACGTATTCTTCAATTGTGTGGTCAATCTCCGGAGTCACGTCGAAGAATGTGGAACAGAGGATGTCGGTGAAGCCGTCGTCGTCCCAAGTGACGCCGTACTCAGTCTCCGGATTAAAGTATAATTTCCTCGGCCCTTGGTACCTTCTCAAATGATGGTAAAGAGAATGAGGAATTTCTCTAGCAAAGAGATAAGAGAATAGCCTCAAGCCTCGTTCTAACAATCTGAAAATTTATTTCAGATTTTCTGTCCAGAAATCTGAGAGGAGATCTCATATTCTAGTTAGTAACGAATTGAAAATTAGAGCACGGAATTACAACAGCAATTTCACTTGAAAAATGAGAGGATTTGAAAGAGGAGGCGGCATGGCTAGAAGGAGAGAGAGTGGCAGCGGGATGAGGGTTGGGAAGGGATCTGAATTCCCTAATTATTTTCCTTGGATTGGGGAATAGATTAGTTGGAAAAGGTAAGTGGAAATTTCAGTTATGAGGGATTGGGGAATTTTGAATTATTTCCTAAAGCTAGATCAGGTTTTAGGAAATAATTTGAAAAGAAATTTAATGAGGGGGTAATGGGGGCCGGTTGGCATGCATGGATTAGGGGTTGATTAATGAGAGCAATTAAGGATTCCTAATTTAGGTTTTAGAATTAGGAAATAATTAATTTAAATCCTCTTGAATTTAAAATTCAAAATTAGATCTAAATCAAATACTTTCCTAAAATAAAAGAGCTAATTTAGGAAATAATTTTGAATTCAAATTTGAATGACTTTGAATTTCAAATTAATCCCAATTAATTCCAACCCAATTAGGAAACAAAATAAAGAGGCAATGGGATGAGTGGGTCGGCGGCTAAGGCTTTGGCCGGCGGCAAGGGGTTGGGGATTCTTGGGTTGTGGGGATTGAAAGGGGAGGGGATCGGGTGAGGTGGCCAGTGGTTGTGATGGTGTCGGGTGGGGAAGTTCGGCGAGGGGAAGATGACAAAGATAAAGAAGAAAACCACGAATCCGGCCGTCTCCAAGGTTGGTGGGTGATATGCAAATCTCCCTCTCCAAGGGATCTCTCCAAAGCTCTCCAAGAACTCTCAAAGGCTCTCAAACACAAGTGCAGAAAAATTCTTAATAATCATCCATTAACCTCAAAATAATACAAAGGGGGCATTAAATAGCCTCATACAAAAGACTCCAAATAAAATGACACAAATGCCCTTAGGCTTACACATGACAACTCCCATAAAAAGGGGTACAACGAGAAATAATAAAACACACATAAGCAAATAATAAAATGCATGAAAATAAAATACATCGACTCAAAAATATAAAGACTCGATCGTGGCCGTAGATCGGCGGCCACGTCGCTGGTAAACTTTCCATGATGATCTGATGTCCCCATCAACTTCACACACAAACTCAACTCAAAAAGAGAAGAAGAAGCATATAACCCGAAATTTATATCAAAATATTCATCATTCATAGAAGAGAACATTGGATCATATATATAGACACCCAATACATGAAAGGAACAAAAGACAAGAAAGCCCTTAGCCAAACAACACAAAAGCTCCCTCAAGTGAAGGTAAATTGTAATAAAATAAATAACATCACATAAATCTCCTACAACACATGGAAACTAAAAATATAAAGATTTAATCAAGTCCATAGATCTTCGCCATCTACGGTGATAAACCCTCCAAGCTCTAATATCTCTATCACCCGGCAACAACAGTGTAAGAAGCTTTCCTTAAATTTTATACACGTTGAAATAAAACTTACGAAACAATTATATGATTCTTGTCATTATGTACAGTTAACATTAACTGTGCACTATCGATCGTAAAGTGCTTCCCTGGGATATAAGGGCATTTTTGTCAACCGTAAGAATGGGACAGTGAACCTTTGATTTCTCCTCTAATGAAAATTCCTCCCCATTGCTCAATTTGAATTCGTCCATCTTGTTCAAGTTAATGCTAGAAGGAACCATGGGAACAGAACAACACTAATTCAGTTTGGTAATCTTGTTTTATTTTGAATTCTGTCTTACTCTTTTCTTTTCGCCTTCACCTCCTCATTCTGATAACTTGATTTCAATTATACATATAGAACTGATAATCAAAGTTTCTACAAGAGAGATTTAGTTATGCTAAAGGAAAGGAGTATTTGTAGTCCTAGGATTAGGTTTTTTCAATATCGATCAAAAATAGAACAATAATTTCTGTGTATAGCTATATAGCACTTGTAGTTGTTATTTCCAATTGTTTGCTTCTGATTGATTTTCCATGAATGAATAAAATCCTAATCAGCATCATTCTTAGATGCCCGTTAATTCTGAATTTATTTGAATATTTGGATTACTTTGGCATTTCATAATTTCGTATAGCATTTTAGGTTTGTTTAGCATATATGCGTCCATATCATACCAGATATCAACACCTTTTATACTAGGAATACAAAGAAATATAAGTTACTTATAAAATACATAGGAAGCTGTTTCTTGTAACACATAATTTATAACCCCATAAGTACCAGAAATTCTTTTTGTGCTAAGAAAACTTAAACACAAATAAGAAGCGTAGGAAGACCTCTCAAATGAACAATATAAGAAACATTGCAGTCATGACGGGAGAATAAAGAGAAAAGGAAACATACATAACTAAAGTCCATACTTGCAATGTTCAACTCTCCCCAAGAAATCATGCCAGGACATATCGCCAGAACGCAAGCTTGTTATGGTGGATCCACTTGTAGCAATAACAATTGCTAACGGAGCATGAGCATCAATGACCTTCCTGCAACAAAAGCCTGATATAAGAAAATAGACTCCCAATGGAATTTCTTTTACAGGATCATGAAATTCATACCGATAGAGAGGCAATTCTTTCTTAGCACGAACAATATAATCCTAAAAGAGAAAGATCAAAAAGCTAATTAATGGTCTTGAAAACAAATTGTTCAATTAATAGAGATGCAATCTTAGCAATTTAACAGTAAAATAAAAAATTTAGTATTGTCCATACAACAAGGAAATATAAGATGGCTGCAATCATATAAAGGAAACAGCTAAAAGTACGCCATTACATATCTACCCAGACAAGCACAACTTGTGGAGACAGCCAAGAACGAGCAATAAAGATCAAATGCAGTAATTTTGAACCTGGGTAAAAATAGCTTGCGCCTCTGATAATGTGAGCCTGGTTGATATTTCAGTGGGTGCAAAGCTATCTGCAATAGAGACCACAACATATCCTGCTAGAACAATAGCAAGGTAAATAATAACAGCAGTCACTGTCATTGGCATATCTATTGCAATAGAAGACCCTTTCACTAGGCCCAATTCATCAATAGCATGAGCAACAAGCCTGCAAAATTAAATGGCAAAATTACAGGCACTCTGCTTCCCATGAAATCAATCATGTACTAAACGCTTTAAAGGTAAGCTGAAGTTTCAATGTGATATAATTACATGCTCAAATGGAATCAATTATCTTGAAAACTCGTAAAACAGAAAAAATGTTTAATCATGTAAAAATGTATTCTAATTTATTAAAAATGCAACTAAAAACAATGTGCTATTATGAGTGAGGGAAAAGTAGCATAGGTTATGAAGTTATGTACTACCAGATTTTTAACGCTCACAACCCATTAACGTTGAAGCAACAACAACAACAACAACAAGCTGATAGGAAGTGCTTGTATTCACAAGCAATCCTAACCCAAATCAAGTATCAAATAAAGAAAAACTGCTGTCCACAGCAGGAAAACAGCCCAAACCAGAGAAAATCTGAGAGAAAACGTGGCCCTTGAGTCTAGTAGCTCAACCCATTTGAGCTGAAATTTTAGCTCATTTATGAGCTGGGTTTTTAGTTCATTAAATGGAACTAAAAAGTTAGCTCATTATTAGCTAGGATTTTAGTTCATTTGTTATCTTTTATTAAATATTTTTAAGCTTTTTATGTTGTAGTCTTTTGGGTTTCCAATAAGACTTTTGGAATCCCCAAAATTATGTGTTTAGTCTTCCCATGTGTGGCTCCTTGAATTCCACCATGGGAAGTTTAATTTTGTGCTTTACCTCTTGGGATCTCACGGCTGGCTCCTTGTTCCGTGTCTGCCCCTCGTTTCCCGCGGCTGTGGCTCTCAGTCAGTGCGGTTCCCTTCGTCTCCCGTGGCTGTCTTCTTGGTTCCTGGTTTGGGCGTAAACCGAGAGCTTTGGGGGGAGATTTCTATGCTTTTTAATGCTTTGAATTATGTGTTAAATTAATGTTTGTGTCCTTTTGTATTCCTCTTTCATACCTATAAATATGGGAGGATTTATAATGTTTGAAGTAAGTGAAGTGAATGAAATGTGATTTTTGAAAAAAAATATGTTAACCTGCGGGTTGCTTGGAAATCCTGCGTGCTCTTTCCACCCTTCTTTCTCATCCCCTCCGGAAATCCTGCGGGCTCTTTCCACCCTTTCTTCTCGGGCTTCTAATCTCTTTCGTCTCTCCGCAAGTGCCGCTCCACCTGTATCCTTCTTCTCAAAGTGCAGCAACTTTAGGGTGTCTGTCGTGTTGTTTATAAATTCCCATAGGAATTCTAAAAATCACATAGCATTAAAATACCTAAAAAACATCCCAAGCCAAGGAACCGAAGAGGCATCCACGAGAACCAAGGAGACCGCCCGGAACCAAGGGGCACGGTCACGGGAAAGAGCCCAGGCACGGGAAAACCAGCAGCCGACCAGAATCCAAGGGGGCAAATGCACAAAATACTAAAGGCCATGGAGGAAGCCAAGGAGCCACCTCATGGGAAAAGTAAATCTTGGAAATCCAAAGGCCGGGTTGGAATTCCAAGAGACAAACATGATTACAAACATAAAAAACATAAAAAGAACATTTAATATAAGATAACTATGAGCTAAAATTATAGCTAATAATGAGCTAACTCTTAGTTCAATAAGTGAACTAAAGACCAGCTCATAAATGAGCTAAAATTTCAGCTCAATTTTGATTGAGCTAGTAGACTCAAGGGAAGTCAAAAATCTAATTATTTTTTACATGAGTTGATCCCCCCTTTGTCTACATCAATTAACGTTGAAGCATAGACAGGAATTTGAGCACCACACGGAGGATAGGCAGACGCCTAAATTAACAGGTATCAAGTGTATGATGTGAAAAACTAAGGGCAGGTTCAGGGTTGCTACTATTCAAACTCAAAACGAGTTGCTTTTTAAGCAAGCAAGTGACCAGTTGATGCGGGCAAAAATCTGGGTGATGGGGGGCCCGAGGACCTCTGCCCACAAAGAGTAGGATAAAGACCTTTATTAGATAAAAGAAAAAGACTCCTACGTAATAAAACGAGCAAACTCTTACATTTCAAATAAAGAAATACTTAGAAATTAAAAGACTTACAAAATAGAAGTTGAACTCTTACAAACTTGACTCTAAAAAAAATTAACGACACCCTAAACATGCTTTACTTGATAAGAATGATACAAGTGGGGTGTAAACTTGCGGAGAGACGAAAGAGATTAGAAGCCTGAGAAGAAAGGTGGAGAAGAACTCGCAAGTCTCCTCAAAGAGGTGGAAGAAGAAGGTGGACAAAGCTCGCAAAGCTCGCAAGCTCCTCCAAGAAAATCCCAAGGATTTCTTTTCAAAAATTCATATATCACTCTCTTTAAAACAATACAAAACTCCTCATATTTATAGGTATGAAAGGGGAATACAAACAGCCACATAATTGAATTCCCACAGGAATCCAAGCAACACAAACCACGGAGAATCCAAGCCCCAGCTTTTCACGGGAAAACAGCCCGGCCATGGAACCGAAGGAGCAGCCACGGAACCAAAGAGGTCCGCACAGAACCGAGGCGCCAAAAGGCACGGAAAGGCCCCTAGCTCGGAAAACCAGCAGCCCACCGTGGGAACCAAGGAGCCAAGGCACGGGAAAAGCCAACCGTGGAAGCCAAGGAGCCAAGGCACGGGAAAACAAACAGCCTTAGGATTCCAAAAGCCATTTTGGAATCCCAAGAGATAAACTTAAATTTAAGACATAAAAACTATAAATAAAAATTACATAATTAAGATAACTAATGAACTAAAACTTAGCTAATAATGAGCTAACTTTTAGTTCAATAAATGAACTAAAAATTAGCTCATAAATGAGTTAAACTCCAGCTCGAAATTTATAGAACTAGTAAGCTCAAGGGAAGTCAAAACCAACTTATTTTGGGTTTGAGTTGACCCCCCCTTTGCTACATCACCAGTGAACCATGAGAGCAATTTCAAAATACAATCAAGAAATCAATGGCATATAATTAATTCTAATAGAAATTTTTGGTCCATTTTTCATAACATAAAAACTTACTTCTTAGACATTTTATTTTCATATAGTCGATGTCAAACAACAAAATGGTTTTGATATGCAAAACATTGTTGTTTGCACTTAAAAAAACTTGTGTTTCCTTAGAAGAACAATTGAACCTCTTGTATTGCTGCACAATTAATTAAAGGAAAATTTACATATATACCACTTTATTTCATGATATTTACATATCTAACACTCAAAACATTAATATTACATGCCTATCACCAATATACAACTTTAATGTCAAATATATCACTCTTATAATTCATTTCTACCACTCATACAATCCTATAAACTTTAATATTTCATTCCATACACCCAAATTTGTCTATGGGTGGTAGACATATAATATTAATGTTTTGGGTGTTAGATATGTAAACAGCATGAAATAAAATGGTATGTATGTAAATCCCCCTTAATTTAAAAAAAAAGTACGAGGGCAAGAATGTTAAGCATTTAACTTGAAAAAGTGAAATTCTACAAGGTACTGAAAACAACTTCAGATAAAACTTAAATCAAAACTAAACATACCAGACTTCTGCCTGTAATTCCGTCAAGGTCATGCTTTGCACAGGCAAAGAATCACGCTCCTCATCTTTCCATATAAGGACAACATCATCTGGGCCTTTCTTATCATTTGCTTGCAAGCAATTTGCAGCAGCATTTATAGAAGCCGCGGGTAACCATTGACAATCAGGATAAGAAGTATGCTCCCTCACCATTTGTGCAGGGGCCTCATAAAAAGATATTTGCATCTCTTCAAAGACCAAATTCCAGTAGACCTATGCAAGAAAAAAATGAATCTAAAAATTAGATTTCAAATTAAATAGCATCATTGATCATCTTTTCAAATCAAATCAATCCTAAAGACACGTACCTCCGGATTGGAGACAGAAAACTCCTGGAAATCTGAAAAGTTTGAGATGGGATCCTTGTATCTAGAACCAAGAAAAACTTTTCCATGACGCTCCAGCACTTGACCAATGTTCGTCAAAACAGCATCCTCTCTATGCATATAAACACAACTTAGAAACTCAACAAGCTAATGAATAGCATCAATTAGGGGTGGAAATAGAAAGAGTTCATAGTGCGCAATTGTCTTAGAAGTATAAATATTTTAACTATTTAACCCAAATTTTAAGAAAAACTATTTCATGCATAAAATTATGCATTTTACAATCCTATTTTGCCCACCATAAAAAAAGTTGGTTTTGCCCCTAGCATCAATTTCTGCATACAATACCTCAACTATGCTTCGCGGATTTGTATTCTTGGTGAGGACTTTTTATTATGTGCGGACACCGGATGGAGAGAACCGTCCGGATTTCTCCCTTTCTACCGTCAAAGCTCAGCTGTTGCAGTAATTATGGTTTGATTGCAGCAGAAATCCAGACCTTTCTCTCCAGTTTGGTGTCCGCAAACAATAATACCAAGGCACTACATATACCAATACTACAACTTTCTATAATTCTCTTACTTCAGGGCCACCAAAGTAATGTCTAAAGTCTAAACCCAATGCTAGCCCTACCGTCTAAAACGCCATGGACGATTCAGACAGCTATTAAAATATCACGAGGAAACAAGCGATCGGCAAGCCCAATTAATTTACAATCTCAAAGATTATCTTATGAATTCCAATTTTCTCAAGGCTTGCTCCAACAATAATGTTGGACATTGTAACTCTCCCTAGAAAAGAAGAAGCCCTGATCATCAACCTCCTCCACTCATCCAACAAGTTGAGAAATTTTCTCAATAGTCTAAAACAATTCAGAATCCACATGCCAAATAGCAAAAGCACAGCACATAGAATGAAGCCTGGATTCCTGTTACATAAACCCCAGAATAGAATTAAAGCGTGAGGGAGATCAATTACAGTTCCGGCATCCAAGCGGGTGGAGTAGCAGACTCGAAATCCTTGTAACATCCATAGTACATAATCTGGTGGAAGGCGAAGGGGAGATTAGGCTTCAGGAGTCCCCTTGATATGCTTCTCCACGCACCTGGGCCAGAGCTCCCCTGCTTCAGGATAATCGCAGTGAGCTCACCGTGGAGCCTCTCCGCCTCACTCGACGGTATGCCGGTGGCCATTATTTGCTCGACTGTGATCTCATCGAGAGAACGGTACGCCATGCCTCCTTTCTCTGTCCCTCTCGCAGGATAAATTATTAGGTCCGCACTCCTTTCACAATAAAAGACGAACAGGCAACTCTCTCAGACGATTAGCCACTTCCAGGCTTTAATGGCGTGACGACGGTGGGTGTGTTCCAGCTTTTTCACACACCTAACTTATCTGCTATATTTTTCCCCTAATTATATATAACATATAATTTTTTTTTTTTTTGAGTTTTTATATACGTAAGCCTTAAAATATCTCTATTTATTTATCTCACATCAAAATTTTAGTCTAGCCATAATCAAATATAACACTCTGTCTGCTCCCGTTTAAACCAAGTTGCGAAAACATAATTTGGCTCGTTGTAAACATCTCCGAGCAGCTCTTTTGTGTTGCCTTCGGGCTCGGGAAACATCTCCGAGCAGCAGCGCTCTGATGTTGTGTCTTCTCGAAATACAACCTTCATTTTGAGAAACATAATAGCTCCCCTTCTCTCCAAGCAGCTTTCCTTTCCCGTCTCCTATCGGCCTCCTGTAATCTCAATAGGCTAAGTAAACACTTATCATCCATCTCCTTTTCTTCTTTGAATGATTATAGCCATTATATGAAACTAAATGTTCCTTTCAGAATTACGTCCTTCCACCATTCAGGTTGCATTACTGAATTTTTGAGATGATAAATTCTGGTTTAAAAATCTTAAAATTGTTATAATTTACTCTATTTTCCTTAGATTGAATTTGTTTGAGAAGTGGTAGGTTACATAATCTGTATGTGTTTTGTAGCAATGGATACAGAAAGCTGCTAAAGAAGATTTGCATCTTCCAATTCCCAACATTTTTTATTGCAACTGAACTTACCATAAAACAAGTTTCAGACAAAGTAAACAGTATATATGAATGCGCATGTTTAATTCTTTATTAAATTAATAATATGTTTGGGGTATCTGATATTTTGAAGTTCACAATTGGGTTCCATATCATATCTTATAAGGAAATCTCCTTTCTCAAGATTATGGTACAAACCTATTACAATGTTCTTTACGCCTAAAGCATGAATAAAAATAGATTTCAATTGCCCACTGTCAAATTAGTCACTTGAAGCAGCAGTCCTTATTGATATGTTTACACGATTGTTGGTGGATTGTAAACATTCACTAGTTCTGCTTCTATTTTCCTATTCTCTATACTTGTTCATACTAATTGCTTGAATTTTTTTTATTAATAATTAATCTAACAAATATGGATTGCAACAATTTGTGTTATATTGTCTTCAAATATGGAGGACATTGGGCTGCTGTGAAGGGCCAAAGTAGGATGAAATATGTCAGTGGAAGTTAGAAAACTTTGAAGTTTGAGTTAGGTGATATTAATTTGTTAGTATTGAAAGAACAATCTGAAGCACTTTGTAGGTGGCTTAGGAGTCAAGCCTACGATCTACACTATCATATCAATGGGACATTGCCAAAAATTTACATATCGATTACAAATGAAAGAGATGTAATGGGCATGCTTACATGTTCTTCTAATGTTGATTACTAAGTTACATTCATTTGCAATTACAAGTCTTTGATAAAGAATTGACGACAACAGCAACAAGCAAAATCAGGATAACCAACAATAGTTTAATTTGAAGCAACTCAAATGTAACTGAGATTGCATGCTTGGAATGAACTTTTGATGCATTTGCACTCCTTAGGTGAATTATATCTTCTGTTTCATCATTTTCTTCGTCAAACCACCTAAAATATCTACAATCATTTTCCCATATGTTTCGGGGGCATCTATAGAACTTTCTTATGCAATTTTTAGCTTTGTAGCAAGTATAGATTTGACATTGCATATTGCAATGACAATACACTAGATTGTCTTGGCTTCTCGGCGATGGAGTGGAGCGACTCGAGCTCATTTCAGAAATCTTAAATTACTGCAGTTACAAAGCATAGGTAAAATTATAAATGTAGTCAACAAAAACAAAAAAAAAAAACCACTATATATTACATCATAATTATACAATTCTATCTTAAGATTGAATTATATAGGCCTGTCAAATCTCTACAATTTTTTTTTTTCATTTTGTTCTCTTAGTGGCATTTTAACGAACAACTTATATATAATAGTTATAAAAGATGAAAATGCTATAACTAAACTATCGATGAAAAATCAATTCAATAACCAAAAATCAACACATAAAAATGCAATAATCCAAAGCATGTCAATAAACAACAAGCAAACGTAAAAATTTAGGGCTGATTAGGAAGTATATTACAAAGAAAATACATACTCTTATCCCTACATAAAATCAGAACAAAAAAATGAAATGATTACTTGAGAATGTTCAAGGTAAATGGAGAAGAATAGGGAGGAGCAAAAGATTATATGGAGAAGAATAGTGAGGAGCAAAAGAGAAGAATGGGAAGAGTCCGCCTTGCTAAGGAAGGAGAGCTGACAGCTAGGGCAAGTCGACGATGTCGACTAGGGCTGGCGACCGACAGGAGAGAGAAGGAAATGGGTTGAGGCCCTTGAGTTTCTTGTGAACAAACATAAAGGCTGACGCTTTGTGCCTACCAAGAGGGTTTTGACACACTGGAAGACGGAATGATATTTTAGAAAACAAATATAAGTTTTAGGTGGTAGGAGTGTAAATAGGCAAGTTTAGATGTTATATGAGTAAATATAGAACTTTTAAGTGTTAGGTATGTAAAAACCTCATTTTTTTTCTTATAGTAATTTTACGAGTGTTTTCTAGGGGTGCAAATGAGTTGAGCCGGCTCGTAAGCCCATTGATGAGCAGGCTCGAACTCGAATTGCTAATGAGCTCTCAAATCTAACTTATCAAACCATGAGCTCAAATTCAAGTTTGATTAAATTATACTTGTCGACTCGCAGGCTGTTTAAATAAAGGGATTCTTATATACCTAACACTTACAACTGCTCTAATTACATATCTAACACCAAGACAACAATATTTACATGCACACCATCTTAATACCCTCCGAGGCCACGGGATATAATAGGTGCCATTAGTCGAAATTAATGGCTCTGATTTCATCTTCTTCCTCCCACGCATATTATTGGTTGCAAACTCTTTCTAGCGTGATATGAGAGACCACCCCACTTGCAAAATCACATCAAACTTCATGGAGAGAATCAGAGGGGTGTGAACCTTCAATCCAACGGTCATGTCTCGTTAGTTCGAATGTTCACTTTACACTTGACTATACTACATAGCTAGGGAGCTCATGTTTGAGTTTATTACCTCATAAAATGTTCGAGTTTGGGTTTATTACCTCAAAGAATGCTCTAAATGCTAGTGCATGAATTCATGCAGCTTCGTCTGACATCAGAGAGAGTTTCTTCTCAAGGAACCGCAGTTGAAGGAGTACCAGAGGTAGGAGTTCGAGTTCGGAGAAAAGAAGTTTGTCGGAGGTAAAATTGAGTTTGCACGTCAAAACTATTTTTTTTAATAAATATGTAAAATTAAGAAGATTACTAATACAAGTAATAAAAACAATTGTGATATTAATAAACATTAAAATTCTTATTTATATGTACATACCATAATATTTTAAAAATTATTAAGAATATTATATTAAATTTTAAAATATAACCATATACAATTTTTGTGATAAATATAATCATATATGACTCAATACACAGTTAATACATAATTAATATAAAGTCAATACACAATACACACTCAATACATAATTAATACTTACTAAATACATAATCAATACACACTCAATATATACTCAATACATAATCATTACATTCTCAATACACACTTAGTACATAGGTAATACACACTCAATACATACTCAATGAACAAAAATACCACATAAATAATTCTTATCTTTGAATCCTAACTTTTAAAATGTAATACATAGTCAATACACAATGTGTATTGGGAAAAAATATAATTAAAAAAAAATTCTATACATACAACGTACAAGTTAAAAAAATATCACAAAATGAACAAAAATATATCTCTTTACTACATTCGTCATATAAATAATTGAATAATAAATTCTATCAAAATGTATGAACCATCAATTATTATAATAAACTATTTTAATTTAACTATCATTAGTAACCTAAAATTAAATTTAATGCAATTGTTGCTCTGAGGCAATGATATCAACCATCATCCTCTTGCACTTGGATGGCAGCAAACTGGTTGTTGCCCAATTTATAAATTCCTCATTGAAGCATTCAAACTTGTTTGAGAAATTGATTTACCTTAAATGTGAAAATTATTCTATTGTAGTTGCCTCTACAACATTTACTGATAAGTGAAACCTACAACATGTCATCTCCTCGAATAATGCAACATTCTCCAAACCAATCTCTATATTCATTACCATTTTTTTTCTCAGTGTCAAAAGTTTTATTCCGCTATTGAAATTGGAGAACTTTCGCATGTTTTTTTTTTAATGAACGACAATTGAATATGCTGGGCTGGGTTGAGTGACGAAATATTTTCTAAATTTCAGAGGAGGGGCAAGTGACCCCCCTAGGAAGCCCCACCCCCCTAAATATATATAATATTTATATTAAGATTAAGAGATTATATAGAACTTGGAAGGACTGAGTAGGGTTGGAAAAAGTGACTTGATTTCTAAACCGGGTTGGTTTGGGTCAAAATCTGTCTGGTCAAAGTCAGGTAGGTTGAACCCAAACTCGACCCGTGGATACGATTTGACACTCCCACTAGTGATGGTTGTATTATTCTTAAGAAATTATAAGATACGACATGAATGTTGTTGTGTGCTGGAACATTCTTAGCGGTAGAAATATGATGAGATTAATGCATTAGCTTTGAATAAAGATCTAGCACACATACATATAAAAGAGAGAGTGATGCACGAGTCATACAACACATCATAATTTTTACTTGAAAACAAAATCATATGTATGGCCCAATTAAAATGATTATACTAATGATGCCCCTCATCGGGGAAGGGGGAGGGTTAGCATTGGCTCAATGTAGCAAATATACATCTTATATAACACATTGCATGGTTTAAGTTGGAAGAATCTAATGATATGAGAGTTGTTCTCAAGAGAACGTTAGCTTGTATGTTTGGTTGATGTGATTGTAGTCTGCGGGAGATGGAATTTTACAGGTTTGTGGTTGAGCAACTTAGGTTAAAGAGTTCATTGTCAGTAGGAGATTGTGGTCAGAGGAATTGTATGGGGCGATGGAGGTTGGAGGATTATAGTCAGACGACTAAGATGGAAGGGATTATTGTCGAACAACGATGGTCAACCATATATCCACATCATTTTCAATATTTACTTGTTTTTTACACGCATCATTATCACAATACTATAATAATAATAGCGACCAATTTTTCTTCAATCATATATCCGCATCATTTTCAATGCATTACAGTAAACAACGTTTAATTAAGTCTAATTCAAAAAGTCCCAAAATGTTTTAACTAACGGTAGGCAATAAATTATAAGAAAATATTGTATATTGGTGAAATTGGTTTGCAAAACTTACATCTGGCGGTTCCAAAATTTTCAATTGTACCAATTGGTGCCAGTTTCTCAAGGATTTTCATTGGCGTCCAAAAATTATAAAAAAATTTGTGTAATTAAAACACAATATAAAAATGTAACATCATTAACATTAAAGAACAAATTTTTTTAATTGCTTGAATATTTATTCCTACCTCATTAATTCGAGTCTTGAGCTGAGTCATGACATTTAATATAAAAGATAAACAAATATTTTTATTGGAATTTGAAAATAAAAGAAAAGAATTTTTTTATATTAAGATTTGATTTTATATATATATATTTATATATATATTCTTATGAATCTAACACATATATTTTCCTCATAAGAAGTTCTTCGTTCACTCCAGATCGGTTTGCAAGTCGGCCTTCGTTTCTAGGGCAACAACATCACAGCTAGGATTCTCTTGGACTTCCGTCGATCCTATCGCTATCCCTTCTCCCAAGCCTCTGAGCGCCATGGCGCTCGCCTCCCCTGCTTCTGCTGAAACCCTACAGATAAAGCTTGAGAAACCCGATGCTGAAATTTCGCTGACCACCTCCATTGCCCCGCCTTCCATACTAACATCCACTCCGGACTTATCATCTACCTCCGTGCCCGCCGCTGCTGCCGCTCCGCTTGAGAACTCTAACCCTAACCCCCCTAATCCAAACCCCTCCATTTATTCCAATCCCAGTGCCGGTCTCAATCCGACCCCTGCCGTCATCACCCCGCCTGCTCCGCCCGCCGCCCCGTCCTTTACCCCATCATTTCGTCCGCTTGGCGCTCCTTCGATACCCCAGTACACGACCGTACCGAACCCTAACATTCAGCCACCAGGTGTCACCACTCAATTTGTCTCGGTCAATCCGATGGTGCCGGGCACCATTTACCATGCGCCACCCGGCCTGCCACTGGCTTCGGCTCCTTTACCGTACTCCTCTAATGGTTATATGTCGTTTCCCGCACCTGCGCCCCATGCGATCCCTCCACCGGGTGGGTTTTCTATGTAATATCAAGTTTTCATTCATTGCTTGATTTCCGATTAACTGCTACTTCATCTTTTAGGATGCTCACATTAAGTTATAGCTCTTAGCCGACTGAGGTTTCTTTTATGAATCTGGAATGTTTTTTATCTTGGAGACTTGGATTGCATTGTTCATATGTAGTTGAGATTTTTCCTCGAGGAAATTGGGTTTGTTATAATTGAAATTGAGTTGGATTTGACCTGCTTCTGTTGGGATACATGTAATTATATAGTCTCCTGATTAGGTTGAATAATATATGATGAATGTATAGGTTGGTTGGGTGGGGGAGCATCTGATACTTATGACTGGTTATGTCCTTTTGCAGCGCCATCTTATGTTTTTTTTTGGGGGAGAGATTATCTTGCCCCTACAAGGGATACTTAAGAGATTATTTCGGTTCATCTATATTTTGGTATGCATAATTTCTCCAAGCTATGGCGAATTGGTAGCATGAAGCTACACTTTTTTTTGCTTAATTTGTTTTTCTTTGCATTTAATCTTTATGAATGATCTTTCCTACTTTACCTAGCCTGCTACCAGTTTTTAGATGAAAGGGTATCTTTGTCCACTGTCCTTATTGATAATTTCATCGACAGTGGATCATGTTTTAGCATCTAAGGGCTCGATGCAATAACAGGTCAAGGTACACCGATTTCTTTTGATTTCATTCTGCATGCAAGTATTTATCTTGTTGATTTTCATTTCATTCTTAAATGATACTTTCTTTGATACGAGCTTCTCAAAACAATTAAACATCCATAGTGTTGTTATAAATTTGATTTTCTATTTCTATGGTTTGAGCTCTGCACGTCTCACATGATCAATTTCATGCTTAGTACTCGGGATATCATCTGAAGAATATGATCAACAATATAGAAAGGTAAGCTTGGCTTTACTATGTCTACTTCTTAAAACGCACACTATTATTTTCGATTGACCCCTCAGGTTGATTGTTCAGCTGGTGATACTTGCCATGAGTGTGCTGCACATCTCTTGTATGCTTTTGTTGTGTGGTAACATCATTTGATCAATTTTCTGTTTGTATCTTTCTCTTCTGTTAGATAATAAAAATATGAAGTGTTGTCCTGTATTTTTTTGCCCTCCTTTTTCTACTTGATGGATCCGTCCTTAAAGGTTTGCATAGTTGTTACTTGACTTTCTGCAGGAGTTCCACGTTATCCTGGGCCATACCCAGCCATGATTCGACCTGGTTTTCCATTGCGACCTATGCCTCCTTTTGGTGTGATTCCACAAGTTCCTAGACTTCCACTCCCTGGGGTTCGTCCGATACCTCCTATGATTACCCCTATGGTGCGGCCAATTATTCCCATACTTTCTCCAGCAGAGAAGCCACAGACCACAGTATATGTCGGGAAGATTGCTCCAACAGTTGATAATGACTTTCTGCTGTCTCTTCTTCGGGTTTGTTTTGACCTTTATAATTGTATTGATTAAATCTACAATATTTCTCTTTTAATATGGAGATTTGTTTTCTTTTTGTTCTTTTATCTTTTCATCTCTACAAGTTAGAAGTTATTTGTAACTTTCAGTGCCTAACACAATTTTTATGTTCCTTGCAAAGATTTGTGGCCCAGTAAAGAGTTGGAAACGTGCTCAAGATCCTTCAGATGGAAAACCTAAAGGGTTTGGTTTTTGTGAATTTGAGGCTGCTGAAGGTGTCCTTCGAGCTCTCCGCCTTCTTAGTAGATTGAATATTGATGGACAGGAGCTTGTGGTAATATTCACTTTTTAATTTACACTTTTTTTTAACATTGAAATACAATCATACCTGGTTTTTGGACATCATATATGTACTTTTCTTGCTAATGCATTTATATTATTAGTGGGAATTTGTATAGGGCTATCACATAGATTTCACCTTTGTTTATTGAATTATCATTCCGTGCATATAATTTGTTAAATAATCCTAAAGCTCTATCTTTTTTTAGTTGCTTGATGTTAAAGAGATCAAACAATCTAGATTTCTTAGCTTGACAAATGAGCAGTCTAGGAATTGGAATCTATTTTCTATGATGAAATGTCCTGCTACTGCTGGTTGTGTATTTTTACCATCTCAGACAGTACAATTACTGATTTGACTTGTTGCATGATTTTTTGTGATCTTAAATGGTTATTTGTAACCTGTACTACTGTAATAAGGCTGGTTTCCTTTCATTTTGCTTAACAAATTCATTTTCTTCTGGAGTCGCTGTTTGTCTAAATTTGATATTGGGCAGTTGAATATTAATCAAGCAACTAGGGAATATCTTGAACGCTATGTGGAAATGAAAATTGAAAGAGAAAAAGAGAAACTCAATGAAACTGAAGATGCTTCTGTTGAGGGTAATGAGGGCATACCCTCTGAAAAGAAAGAGCCTCCAAAGCAGGTTATTGATGAAGCAAAAAAACAAACAGAAGATTCTGGTGAGAAAGGAAACCAAGACATCCATCAATTTGGTATTGTTTCAGATGAAGATCGTGAAGCTGATAAGGATGCTTTAGTTAAGGTTACAAATATGATTGAAGAGAGATTAAAAACCAACCCATTGCCCCCTCCCCCTCCTATACCAGCTTCAACCGATGGCCCTGCTAAATCAAACTCTGAGGTTCCTTCTAGATCCAAGGATGGTGATTCGGATATTGATATTATGAAGAGTGGTGAGTACAACTTCATGCTAAGTCTACTTTCTATAAAATTTTCCTGTCATTATAATTTAATAATTTATTAATGTATACACTTCTTGCAGATGCGGCGGAAGAAAGGAATGATGAAGAAACTACAAGCGAAAACAGGCATACTGATCATGACAAGCCTGAGTCAAGCTCACCGGATAGGAGACGATATGATAGAAGGAGAGAGAAAGATAGAGAACGTGATTTGAGACGGGATAAAGAGAGAGAACTAGAGAGATATGAACGAGAACGTGAACGGGAAAGAACGAGGAGAGAGAGAGAAAGGGATTTGAGAATGCGAGAAGCTGAACGATTGTACAAGGACCGTATGAAGGATTGGGAAGGTAGGGAAAGGGAGAGAGAATACCAGAGGCAGCATGAAAAGGATAGGGAGAAGGATAGGCAACGGGAACGGAGAAAGGAGATACTAATGGATGAAGAGGGAAGTGATGAAGATGATGATTCAAGGAAAAGGAGACGTAGAAGTGGCATGCTTGAAGATAGGAGAAGAAAGAGACTTAGGGAAAAAGAAGAAGATTTTCTTGATAGATTAAATGAAGAGGAAGAGGTTGCAGAAGCAAAGAAGAGGAAAGTTGAAGAGCAGAAAGCCAGCAAGAATCCAGAACCTAAGCTTCCTGAGGTGATCAAGGAGAATGAAAAGCCTATAATTAAAGAAGAAATGATTGTTGAAGGAGGTGAAACTGCTTTTGAACAAGATCAAGGAGCTGTTTCTGATACTGTTGGTAAGGCTGGTTGTTTTAGCATTTTCTTTCATGCCTTGCTTGCTTTAGGTTTTCATTTATTTACATTCTAATGATTTTGATTGCACAGGTAATGGACTTTATGGAACTATCAGCAGTGAAATGGCTACAGGATCAGCTGCAATTCCAGAGATGAAGCAGAATGATGGCCCAGTTCGGAAGCTAGGGTTTGGCCTGGTAGGTTCTGGAAAACGAGCCACTGTTCCATCTGTTTTCCATCAGGAGGATGACGAAGATGTAGATGAGAAAAAGATGAGACCCTTGGTACCCATTGATTACTCTAATGAGGAGTTGCAGGCTGTGAAAGGAAATGTGTCTGCAGCTACACCAAATATTGTTGCAGCTGCTGAATTCGCCAAGCGCATCTCTACAAACTCCAAAGAAGAGAAGAATGAAACTGAAAGGGAAAGAAATGGGCGATTGAGCCGTAGAGATCGTGACCGGGGTGAGTACGATGTAACCCATTCTAGGAGTGAAATCAAGGAAAAGATGCATGATAAAGTTTCTGAACGGGATGATAAGATGAAAACAGAAAACAAAAAGCTTTTAGATGCAAAACAGTTGATTGACATGATACCAAAGACTAAAGAGGAGCTCTTTTCATATGAAATAAATTGGTCTGTTTATGACAAGGTTAGAGTATTATTGCTCCATAAGTTTTATGCCAGACTTTGTTGAATTCTTTTGTATTGTTTTTAACCATGATTTATTGCTTGCCAAGCTTCTTCTTGTGGTTTAAGATGCAAAATTATAATCTTTGATATGATTATTAATTGCCTTTGCGTACTGGGGATACAATTTTCCTCTCTTAATATGATCCACTTACCTCCTTTGTCCATGGCCTAGCTTCTATATGTTGATTTTGGGTAGTTGGCTAGAATATACTGCCAGTTGGAAATTCATTAAATTTTGTTTTCCCTGTATTTACTTTAGATACACATATATTTTTAATTCATAAATATTCCTCGCTTCCCTCCTTTGACTGTTGTCTACCCGTTGTTTGTTGACTCTGGGTCGATGCCTATATGAAACTCCGGGGTGACCATTAAATTATCTTTTCTGTGTTCATTCTGTGTGGTTGGAGCGTGGGGGATGTGACTGGATATATTCTGTTGGTACAGTTGTTTTTTTATGCTTTTTTAATTATAAGTATGCTGTTAAGGGTGATAACACTGCAATTTTTTTATAATTATGTTAAGCGTGATGTGATACTTAGAAGGATTTGAAGCATGCAAACCTTCTTAGATGTTTTTTATATGGATGGAATTATTTTAGTATCTTTCTCATTTTTGCTTTTTTCCTTTTAATTTATAGCATGCATTGCATGAAAGAATGAGACCATGGATTTCAAAGAAGATAACTGAGTTTCTTGGAGAGGAGGAAGCGACCTTGGTGGATTATATTGTTTCTAGTACAAAAGAACATGTTAGAGCTTCAAAAATGCTCGAGTTGCTACAATCTATATTGGATGATGAGGCAGAGATGTTTGTTCTCAAAATGTGGAGGATGTTGATTTTTGAAGTGAAGAAGGTTGAAACAGGCTTGTCTGTTAAATCGAAGGCCTAAATATCAGGTTTTATTCATTCACCATGGTCCTGATTCATTGTCTCCTTATTACTTATGTGAATGTGGATACAGCAATGTCATTGAAAGTATGGAAACATCTATTTTAACTTTTTTTTTTCAATTTAACTCAGTTCTTGGGGAATAGGGGACATCATTTTGTATGCTTGATTGTAATATTTCTAATGTCGTTCTTTTGTTGATTTGGTAGCTTCTTTTATTGACCTGCAAATGTAATACTTTGATAATGTCAAAGATTATTACCCCATATTCTAAGAGATCATGCTTTAAGCGGTATACTTGTCAACTTTAAGAAACACTTTTTGTATTAAGTGATTTTGTTTCTTTAGAGCTATAATACTTGCAGAAGCCTTAAATTTTGGTCATTGAGTTGGTATTCTTTCAATGGACATTGCTCGTTATTCTTGTGTGCTGAATTGCTCATTTTTCTTGACGTTCTAACATATATTTTTAATTTTCACTACTTTTTTTAGCATGCTGGCTGTGCTAGATTTCGATGGCACCTTTGATGGAAGCCGTTTCATTTGCAGGCTATGTCCAGACATTTACATGTGATTTTTAGAGTTGTAATCAACGCCCTCCAAATTCTCATTTTTCTTTTTAAATAATCTCCACGTTCCTTTTTGACTTCATGGTTGCTAGGCATCTTACTATATACTACTGGATTGTCTTTGTGAAACCATTATCTGATCTGATTTGCTTTCATAATCTTTTTGTTTTTAAATTTTAAGGTAGTTTAAAAATAAATTTTACATAAATATATTTATTTAGTCGGGTGAAGAGACTCAAATAATCATCAAGTAAAATAAACGTGTTTTGAAGTAGTGACAATATGTAAATATTATTGATAATTGGAATGATTATAAGAAAATTAGAAATCTGTGAAGAAGGTTGTAAGCAAGGGAAAAATTACAGTTTTGGTGATTCATGCAATAGGCTAGGGCATCAAGGAAAGAGAAACGGGTAGTACTAAACACGTAAAGCAATATATACGAGATTTAAAAGACTTCTATTTATGAAAGAAAACTACATATAGTTATATGAATTGAAATTGATGATAATAAGTTTTTATTTGAAGAAGGTATTTAGGAAAGCTATGAATGTTATTTTTGAGAAATTATTAAATGAGAGTTTTAAGGAGGATATGTTTTCAAAAGCAGAGTTAGCAAAATGTGAGCATTTAAATTATTCTAGAAAATGCGAAGTGATTTTCGTTTTGAAGTATACTCATAAAGGTATGGATCAAATAAGATTTCCATTAAGATTTAGAGGGTTAGAAGTGATCATGGAGTAGTTTTATGATTTCTTTTACATGACGATATCCATTAAGATTTGGAGAATTTGGTGAGATTTATACCACGTTGCCCATTGGTTTATGTTATTTAAAACACTAAACCGAAGTTCCATTTGTTATAATTTTCCTATTTTTAAATTGTAATTGTTCCATTAGTTACAACCAAGATACTGAAAACATCCAACATTTTGTCATTGTTGAGGGACCTCTTTGAGAGATCTTTACTTCTCTTTAAATTCTATCTTGTGTTTCTTTTACTTTCCTTTTGCTACTCTCATAGTTTTGTCATCCCTAATTGAGGTAGAGGAGAAGATTGCTGCCTCAGAACCTCCATTTAGTGCGGTACATCCTCCAACTGGAACCTTCACTCAACACTAATTGTTGTTCAAGAAATCTTCTTGTGGTCACAAGACCTCAAGAAGATAGTCTGAAATTTGTTTGTGTAAAAACCTAAGGTTTCAATTTGGATTCAATACACATTATTTTTTATTTTGAATAATATATGATTTTAATCGTTCTCTGAAAGGTTTTTGTACTATTTTTTTAGGAATTTAGGATTTTATTTTGGATACATGACATCTTTTTTTATTTTATATAATTTGATTGGTGATTGCTATCTCAATGATAACTTTAAGGGGTTGTTTAACAACAAATAGGATTTAACTTTAGTGGCATTTAGTAAATCCTGTACATCCGGATTTAGTAAATCCTGAGGGTGTTAAATCCTTAAAACTATTTGGTATGACGTAAGTTAAATCCTGATAAATTCTAAGAAACTGTTTGGTAATGTAATCCAGGATTTAAGGCGGTTGGTTCATCTAGAAATTAAATTCAAAGTGTTTTGAATTTGATTTGCGTGGTCACTATGAGACTAATTGATAATTAGATAATTAGTAGTATAATAAATAATTTGATAATTAGTAATAATTAAGCTAATTTCTAATTAAATTATTATCATTATAAGTTATTATATATAATTAAAAATAAAGTAATAAGTTATAATGATAAATTACTCATTATATTCCTAATTATCTAATTATATTCTTAAATCCTAATTAATATGTTAATTATGTTTTGAAATTATTAATTATTTAATTCACTCTTATTAATGATTTAATTAAATATTTAAAATATTAAACTAATTTAATGACAAATATACAACTAACCAACAAATTATAAATATTAATTAAACTAATTAAATGATCATTATATTAATTATTTAATTTAAGTAAATTAGATTACTTAATTATATTACTAATTATACTAATAATTATTTAAATAATCTAATTAATTATTAATATTTGAATTATATTAAAAATGCTAAGTTAGATTAATTTATAATTTAGCAGACAGTCTATCATTTGGTCACCATTTCTTTGTGGTTGCTTCGGGTTCACATGCAGTGTGTGCTTCGCACGACGCGAGCTCGCTGCTTCACCTCCTTCTTTGGCGTCGAATCGGCAATCACGATGGGAGCTGGTTTGCTGCGTAGGTAACCGTTTCCTTCTTTCAAAACGAGAGTTAGCTCGCTTGCAAGCTCTTAAATGTTGTAGTCCACAAATTCGTAAATTCTCCTGAATGTCGGAATTTAGTAAATCTTGGATTTATCGAGCAAATCTAGGATTTATGTGGAATTGGGATTTACAGGGTGCTCCAAACTTGTTTGGCAGGATTTACCGTAAATCTGGCATAAATCCAAGTACAAATCCAATACCAAACAACGCCTAAGTTGATTTAAGGTTTTAGGTCAAAAGGTACACAATCTTATTTCTATATTATGCACTTTTGTTTTATTTAGATGTCCTTTCTTATATTTATTAACCATGAGAGATTAGTTCTTTATCTTCAACATTTGATAAAGGCAAGTTTTAAGAAGTCTATGTTGGGTATGACATTTACTCAACATTAGCTTTTAAGCCTTAATAGTAATGTAATATTTGTAATCAAATTAATGTATGATTTATGAGGACTTTAGTTATATTGACCAATGATGTTGATTTGATAAATCTGCTAGAAATAATAACATGCTTGAAAACGGTGAGATTTTTTATATTTGGAGCGAGGATGTTTAGATAACGTGAAAGAAGAAATTAACACTGTAGGAGGCGACAACATGATGATAATAGGTTATGTTATGATAAACATTACTAAAACATTTCAGATATCTGAGGAAGATGCATCCAAAAGAGATGAAGAGTTAGATGCCAATGAAAAAAAAAAAAAGTTAGATGCCAATGCGCTACATAGTTGAACATGAATCAAGTTCCTCTGGGTTGGATAGAGAGGATAGTTATAAATAATGAAGATGTTACTGCATGCTTGGTGAGCGTGTAAATCAAGAGATGTGTAGGCATAGTCATGGTAATTGCTTAGATGCTGTCATGAAGTAGAATTGAAGGAGAGAATGATAGTGAGCCCTATTGTTGTGAATGGTTTTCAGTGAGGGAAGGAAAGAGATGGGAGGGAGTTTCAGATGATTTGGAATTGGGTGATAAAGGCTTATGGCATGAATAGGAAATGCAATCAAATTAGTTTTTTTTTTTGGAAGAATTGAGGCGTTCATTCTTATCATCAATATAAGAAGAGACATATAGAAGCTGACAAATAACCTTGGAGGTGCTTCTGGACTCTGTGCTAATGTAGAGGGAGAGAGGGTTTATTGTGAAACTTGGCTGAAATCTAAGATAAGAGAAAATGAGGGAGAGAATTCAATGCTACAACTTTAATATTGAATTATAATAAAGGCCTCGTATTTATAGAACATAGTAGGATTGAATTCATATCTATCCACAATCAAACTGAATGCACAAGTTTATAAATCCTTATATTAAAATTGTTCATCCATTCAATTATGTATAATGATTCCTTAAAGATAGCTAATTACTCTATATTTTTTCTTAAAGAATGGTTGGCTATTAGTATAAGGAAGAGAAATTGGTGGTGTGATATTAGATAGTTTCTTAAATCCATTCACTTGGATTTCTCTCTCTTCTCTCCTTGAATACCCCTCATTTGAAAATGTAAATTGCAATTATTTCAATTTTTGTTCATGAAATTTTATTTGTAAATTTTATTTTGTGTACATACACTTATGCTAATTGTGCTGTAAGGATTTGGGTGTTGTGTAATAGACTATATGGATAGCCAAGTTGATCTTTCCAAAAATTGGTATGCTAAGATGAATGCATGGTAAAGCACAAAGAGTATATTGAGAACTGATAATATTTAAGAGATGATTGGAGTAGCATATATTGAATACAATAAAAAATAGACTTACATAGTTTTGACATGTATGATGAATGATTGAATATGCATCAAAGTATCAAACAGATGGGGAGATAATATAAATTTCAAATAGGTATGGATAGGTGTAACAATGATAGTAGTACAATATAAATTTCAGCTCTGCATTTGGATGGTTGTTAAGCTTCTTACAGTTCTAGTGGCCATTTTGGTCAAAATTGTAAAAACTCCAAATCATTTTTCATCAATATATTTTTTGAAACGAAAAAATCTCATGCATCCTCTTTTGATTTTTTCCCTGGAAACCTCTCTTTAACTCTCTCCCTCTCTCACTCTCTCTCTTCCTTTTTTCTTTATATGTGGGTTTTGTTTTTCGGTTATTTACAAGAACACTCTTGAATGGGCCCCACATCGGTTGCCATGTTATTTGCATGTTGCAGTGGACCAAAAGAGCTGATATTTGAAGTCTTGGTTTTATGCATATTAGTTATATGCGGTATTCAATTTGTAGCAATTGTTTCTACATACTTATGTCATTTCTGTCTTTATTGGAACATTTTTTTCTAGATTTCCCTTACCATACCACACCCTGCAATTCCCCTTTAGCAGATACTCATGGAATCAACTGCTGCTTTCTGTAGATGCTGTTCGGAATTGCAATTGACGAGAGATGCTTTCTGCCATTTTCTGGTAAAGAAATATTGTGTTATGCAGAAGTTTAATGGCACCAGGAGATTGTGATACGCTATTTTGCTACAATCTTTAGATTTCTGCAGGCTAATCGCAAGCTAGGGTTCCATACCAAAAGCCCTTTTTGCAACGAATGCAGAAGATGGTGTAGGTACATTTATTCTACATTTGTTAAGAGCAATGCTATACCATCCCATATAGTCCCACTAATGTTGGCTTGAACAGATTGGAAGTAATACATATAGCTATTTAGGGTTATTGAACTCTCTTTCTCTTTCTTAATGAAAGCATTTAGACTTTTTGTTTTTTGGAGCCATGAATGGGCACAACATTCCAGTTTTTTTGATCTTCAATGCTCACAACCAATGGATTTAAAGCCTTATGTTTGCTCAATAAGCTCCCACACAAAATTGACTGCATTTTATACTTCATTGCTTCTTATAATACAAAATTAACTTTGACTGTTCCCAGTACATGGCCAATTGGCAATTATCAATGTCACTATCATCAAGATATTGTTGAGAGTGGCAAATCTTGCACTATCTGATTTTCTTAATGGTGCACACTCTACTATATTCTGTGGCTGAAAGAGCTCATCAAGATCTAGAGAAAATTGTTTATGTTCATATTTATTATCAATTGGCTCTCCTATTGTATAGTTACGGAAAAAAAACCAACTGTTTATACTCTCTTTTATCTTTTACTAAAGGGCTGTTTGGTAGCACTGAGGATTTGATTTAAGTAGGATTTCGTGAATCCTCTAAATCTGAATTTTGAAAATTCGGAGGGTCTTAAATCCTGAAAATTGTTTGGTAACATTCATGATAAATCTTATTAAATCTTGTGCGACTGTTTTACTATAGAGCGGATTTAACCAGTGGACTCTTCCTCTCGAGTGAATGGATTTTGTAAATCTGACAAAAATATGATTTCGGAAATCCGGGATTTAGTATGAAATGCGGAATTTTCGTCTACTGTGGCTTTCATTTGCTTTGAGATTTGGTTTTACAATTTAGTCTGTTTGGTTGGATTTCACTCAAATCCTGCCTAAATCCTGCTATCAAATAGCCCCTAAGTGTAATTAGGATAAAATTTAACTATTAAGCTTCAATATTGTAGTGCATTCAGTAGTTGAATAAAACCAATAACATGTGTTGTTTATATAACTATTAAGTAGTTTAGCATTCAAACTAAGAATTTATTTTATTGTAGTGAGGCCATAGTCATGCACTTCAGAAGAGTTGGTCCTGAGCCTGAAAAATGATTTACTACGCGTTCACAATTGAAGGTATCTTACGGACTTATTTATTAGTTTAACTGTTAATGCTATATAAAGCTATTTTATGGCTTCACCTCTTAAGTAATTGATAATTGATACTGAACGCACAACTAAAATATCGCACACAATTACATGACTCGTAACATATTAGAGAAGATTTTTTATGTGGAAAAAAAAATGGTATATTGAAATAGTTTCATTATATAGATTGTAGATTACAAGGATCCGACCTCAATAGCTGGAGAAGTTAGGATTATATATTGAAATAGTTGTTAGAATTATTAATTTTCTAAATTTGAGAAGTCTCTCCATCTAATAGTCTCTCTAAATGTGTGAGAAGTTCAGCTCCAGAAAAAAAAAAAAAAAGTTCAGCTCTAAATGTGTGAAAATATGATATATTATAACATTTTGGATGAGACATTATCATCATTTTTATAAAGCTGAGATCACTTAATTTTGATACTATCAACACATTTAAATATGAAAATAAATTTTTATGTTCTAATATAGATTGTCTGATAGAGTATTTTAGATTTCACTATATTTGTGAGGTATGCCACTCTAAAAAATTGATAAATAGGCTCCTCTCTATATGAGAAGTAAGGATCTTAGCTTGAGATTCAGGATAATTTAAAGTGTCGAAGAATTTTAGAGCTCCACCTGAGTAGCATCATTGCTTGATTGTTGTCACTGGAGCATTTCCCAACCAACATCATCAAACAACTATCGCTTGACCATAATCCTTGGGCCATCGTTGTCTGATTAGTATTCTCTGATTATTGTCGCCTGAGTATGTTCTTTCGATTATAGTTGTCCGACTATGATTCTCCGACTATTGTTGTTTGATTATAACTCTCAGATCATCATTGCCTGACTAGAGTCATACAACCACCTACAATTCTCTGATTACCACCATCGGTCATCATTTGACTACAACTTACCACCATTGCTCGACCACTAGTCCTCTAATCATCTTCATCCAACTATAGTTCTCAAACTAGCATCACCTGATTATAACCCCCCAACAACCATCGCCTTACTATGATCCTCTGATCTTCATTTTCCTATTACGATCCTTAGAACACCAGCACTTGATTATGATCTTTTGACCACTATCACCCAATTATGATATTCCAACTACCGTTGCCTGACTAGGATCATTCGTCCGACCATGGTCCTCCAACTATCATCACATGACTACAATCCTTTGATGACCATGATCTTTTTTATCATGTTTACTTGACTATAATCGTTCTACTAATGTCTCCCGGCCATCGTTGTCTGACTACATTTCTTCAACAATTTTTGTCCAACTATGATCTCCTAACCACTATCAATCGACTATGTTCTCTTAATAATTTTCACTTGAGTACAATCTCTTGTTTATATTCCTCTGACTATGGTCCTTTGAACATGCACCGTCGCCCTCCTACAACCTCATGAACACCATCACTTGACTACGATATTCCAACCATCCCCGCTCAACTACGTTCCTCAAACCACAGCCGCTTGACTACATTCGTTGGACCACCCCACCTGACTACGATTCTCAGACAGTCGTTGCCCAACTACGAACCTTTGATCACAATCACTTGATAACGACCTTTTGACCAATGACACTTGGCTATCGATGCTCGCTGACTTCGTTGCCTGCTATCTCCAATAATGCATGCCTTCACCCATAAAATCGATTTATGCCATCTATGCTAACTCTAATTGTCAGCATTGAAACCAAGGCTTATATTGAATTTTGTGATCTCTCCTCAAAGGAGAATGATCAAATAAATAGTAAACTATCTTTTGAAAACAAACTCCTATGCCACATGATGTTTTCAACTTATTCAATCATTTTGTGCAGTCTATGTTTATTGCATCAACATCTTTATGAATCAAGAAAGTACATCATTTGTAATTAATAAAAAAATACTAGTATAATAATTTCAACGTTGGTAGCACCTCATGATTTTTTTCTTTTTACGAGTTTTTTTATAAAAAAATTATGGTGTTTCTTTTAGCTCTTGCTCTACCATCGTAATTGTTCTAACATAATAATATTCAAAATGACACGTGTCATTATAAAATTGAAGGAGTTTTTTGATATAATAGAGAATACTAATGCTTCGCTTTATATCATGTGTGTTTTATTTTTTATTTTATTTTATTTTTACAATTTAAATGTTAAAAATATAACTTTTTGCCACAATTTCTACGACAGGGTTGGCTACATGACTTATTTTTCTCCTTTGTATCATGTTAAAAGTCAAATTCTCATTTAAATTTAATAAATATTTATCATTTCTAATTTTTTATAACCAAGACTTTTTAGGTATGTATGTCTTTCTTAAT
Organism: Dendrobium catenatum; assembly: GCF_001605985.2. Classification (NCBI taxonomy): domain Eukaryota; kingdom Viridiplantae; phylum Streptophyta; class Magnoliopsida; order Asparagales; family Orchidaceae; genus Dendrobium; species Dendrobium catenatum. The sequence continues at coordinate 4,698,091 of NW_021319518.1, read as the reverse complement.
ATAGGTCAAATATGATACATCTACTTTCATAATTGGTTCATCAGAAGAATGACATTTTAATAACACTACTGTTGTCAGATCTCAAACCTTGGATAAGAAAAGTCGGGGGGTTACGTTAGGCTGTTCATAATTAAAATAAAATTAATCAAATAATCATGCCTGAATCTTTTAATTTTGCCACAATTTATATCCAAAAATTGTTTTTTAAAAATATGTTAAAAATAGACAAATAGTTGTCTGACTTTTTATTAAATAATCACTATTTTATAATGATGATATTTCTTTGTACAAAACATGTTGGATGCATCAAACAAACCTGAAATTTTTTTTATCTACTAAATTTATATAAATTCAATAATATATAATAGTTTGGTTTAGAATCATGCTATACAAATAGTGTGCTTAGGTATTCTCATTTTTATAAAAAAATTATTTTAATTAGCTAGATTACAATGATTATAACTCATTATATACCTATTAATTAATAATTAAAAATAAATTAATCTTCAATAAAAAATTTAATTAATAACTAAATACTTATTATATTAATGCATTATTTTGATTTGCTTAAGATAATTACTATGCTTTTCAATACAATCCCCAACATACATGCATTCCTTGCTTTAAGACTTTAATGCTTATTTTTAATTTAGGCTTGATAACTTTCTTACTGTTTTTTAAAGCAATTTTTTAGAACAAAAAAATTTTGAACTAAAAAGTTTTTGTATTAAAAAGTTATTTTAGAAAGCAATAAAAAAGTCAGCTTTCTTACTTCTTTTCTTTTAAAGTTTTTATTTAGCCACCGGATTTTTACTATTTTTAATAAATCTTTGTAATTAAAAAGTTGTATTATATAACAACTTTTAAAAAAAATTATTTTTTCCACAATAATCTTAGAACCATCTTAAAAAAAAAAAAATCGTGATAGCACAAATCGGACCCTTATAAGGCAGGAAAACACTTAATTGTTAACGACGGGCAAAATATACCGGTAACAAAGAAAATCTGTCGAAATATCCCCTTTTTGACGGAAATACATATGACAGTAATTCACATGTCAGAAAATTTTTGCCTAGTTTAAGTAAGCCGACATAATTTACGCCGGTGATTCCGCCAATAATTTTCGACGGAAATTGTGCCGGAATTTAATATATACCATTGAATACGTTGGCGGAATATGCACCGATAACATAACGGCGGAAATTCCGCCAGAAATTTACCGGCGCATATTCCGTTGGTTAATTAGTCCCCTATTTTTTTCGGTGCATATATATTCGCTAAAAAGTCCGACGATAATAAAAGATTTTCCTGTACTAATTAGTTTAATCAGATTATAAGGAGAAGAATCTTAGTAGAAATACATATCATAATTTAGTCTCAGTTGGCTTCTCTTCAGTTCTCACCTTCTTTATAAACGTGTTCAACTCATCCACCATCTTCCTTTACATTCTTATATTTTTTGAATGAGTGGAAGTGCAGAGTTTTGATTCCAAAGCTCCATAAAAATATAAAATAAAAGGGAAAATTGGGGAGAAAGGGAAGTTAGAAAATATCAAAGAAAAAAGAAAGAAGAGCACTATCTTTGGCTCTCCTTCTTCTTCTTCGATGCTACTATATATGTGTCTAGAAAGCATCCTCCATTCCTTTATTTTTTCACATATATGCTTAGCTTTTTCTTGTCAGCATCAACTCTCTTATATCTCACTCTATTGGCTTCTCATTTTAGGCCTCGCAGCTTATTTCTTGCCCCCTCATTTTCTCCTCTCTCATTCGATTAAAGAAAAGTTTAAGAGAAGTGCCCCACACATAGGATGCCACCTTCCCTTCATAGCTAAGAAATTTGAAAGCAAAAAGTTAAACGTACTATTTTGCTATTCACAGCTCTCCCACATCTCTTTGTTCCCCTCTTTTATAGCCTAAATCATACAACAGTTAAGAAACAAGATTTAGGATTCGTCTGAAACGGCTTTCTTTCTGCTTCTTAAAGGAGCTTCGTAGTTCAAAAATTAAATTTTTTGTACTAGGAAGCTGCTTTAAGAAGCAATAAGAAAACTGTCCCAAAATGAAGGCTTAAAGTTTGATGAAAAAATCTATTTAATTTTAGGAAAGTTTAAATTACTAATACTTTAAAAAATACATTAATGATTTGAGTGTTATATAAATAAATAAATAATTTAAATATTAGATATATAAATATATATGATTTATGTGATATATATATCCTAGAGAAAATAACTAGTGACATTATTCATGTTCTTCTTGCTTTTGAAGTGAGAAATTATTCCTTGCGGAGTTTGGACGGAAAGAACCGTCCAAATTGTGAGTGTACACACTGTGAACAAATATTATATATGTACAAAAAATTGATACACATTATATATAAATTTGTACGGTTCAACACTTCCTATCCAGACTCCGTACGGAATAATTTCTCCTTTTGAAGCCTATCTCTTACTTATTTTTATTTTAATTTCCATCTGAGCTTAGACTAAAGAAAAAAAATAAAGAAGATAAAGACAGACTAGAGATAACCACTGCAAGTGGAGGGATTGGGTTGATACAATCTTTTCCACTGTATTTGATTAGATGATCGCCATTTCATAAAGTGGTAGTTAGAATCTAAGTTTTAGTTGACTTTCAACTTTTTCCTGGAAGAAATTCAAAGTCCAATGATCGTAAAGGCTGTAATTAATGCTGTACTAAAAAGAAGAGAAAATCTATTATGAAGCTTTTTCTTTTATAGAAATGTGCTTCCCTCGCATGAAGACATAAATTTGTATTAAGTTGATATCATCAAAGATTCAAAGTCAACAGAAATTTGTGTTAAGTAGAAACTATCAAATGCCATTGAAATGATCAGAATATATAATACTTTTGACCTAATTTCAGTCATGAAATTAATTAAGGCTTCATTAATGATAGTGTTTGAACAAAGGAAACTACTCATTGCATCATGTAGTCTGTATTATGTGTTTTTTTAATCTCAATTTGATTGTGTTTTCTCAAGTTATTAGTTTATATGGCTCTTGATTTGTTCGTTAATTTTACAAGTTTCATCCTCGATCAACTGCCGATTGATATGTTGTTTATATTTTCTATATTTATATTTGTATAGTATTTTATTTATATTTGTAATTTGATCATAAAATTTAATTTTTTTTGGCATTATATATATATATATATATATTATGTTCTTTAGTTTATATGGCTCTTGATTTGTTCGTTAATTTTACAAGTTTCATCCTCGATCAACTGCCGATTGATATGTTGTTTATATTTTCTATATTTATATTTGTATAGTATTTTATTTATATTTGTAATTTGATCATAAAATTTAATTTTTTTTGGCATTATATATATATATATATATATTATGTGCTGCCCTTTAATAGTGGTTTTAACCCATGCTAAAAGCATTAACACTACAGAAAAATCATCAATTACCAGCGATCAAAGAACCGCAAGAATTATCGGCGGTTAAATCGGCTGTTCTAGCTGCCGTAAATCTACCGGAAAGTTCAGTCTTAAAAAAATGGCCTCCACAATTCGTTTCATATGCAGTATATACCGGCAATTTACGAACCGCTAGAAAACCACCATAAAAGTTATCTGAACCTCCAAAAAGTGCCGTCGGTAATTGACGATTTTCCTGTAGTGTTTGAAAGCCTTCCTGCAACAACATTTGTGAAACTGCTGCTAAAGTTTTTCCAGCGAACGCAAATACAACAGATATGCAATGGTTCCTAAACCGTTGCAAATAAATTAGTAGATATTTAAACCACTGCAGTAGGTCATAAAAAGTGCTAAAAAAGCCTAATTTATTAGTAGTGTAATTATTAATTTAATATAGCCATGGCTGTTATAAAATCAGATGAGAAGTTATTGTGAAGGAGCTATGATGGTGGCATTATTTGATTTGTTTTGAACTCATAAGCTGATTTTAGCATTTGATAACTCCATATATATACGTTGTGTTGTGTTGAGATAGTGGTAAAAATTCGAGCAAAAATTAAATGAAGATGAGGAACTTTTATTTGATCCGGTCACAGGATGTAGCTCTACTTTCGTCCGCCAATAGAATCGCTCCACGCATTCTCGGTATTTCTCGGTATTACTCGATATTTGCTCGGTATTGTCAAGCAATACCGAGCAAATACCGAGTAATACC
>NW_021319518.1:4657766-4689541 GCF_001605985.2 Dendrobium catenatum | reverse complement strand
ATATATATATATAAGATTACAAAAATAATTTCTTTTACACATAATCATTTTTCGTAGGCTTATTTGTTCTTGTTAGAAAAGTTCAACATAATTGGATGAAAATAGCGAGAGGCCAAGAGAGTTTTTTATTTTTGCAGGGACAAATTGAGTGAAAAAAGGTCGAATTCACGGGGGGCAAATTACAAATAACCTTTACTATACTAAAAGTTTTTATTTTTTTAGGGGAGGGCAATTGCCCCTCTCTAACAAATACATAGTTCCGCCCCATAATATAATAATATAAAAAATAATATTTTATCTTTTAACGATATTTTCATAATCCATATATGCTAATATAATATAATTATAGAATGGTACAAAATAATGCTAAAAATTAATCCAAAATATAGTACACTAATATAATAACTTAGCTTCATTTAATAATCTGTTACCCTGCAGCTTAATCATAATCTAAAACGATATTTTCATAATCCATATATGCTAATATAATATAATTATAGAATGGTACAAAATAATGCTAAAAATTAATCCAAAATATAGTACACTAATATAATAACTTAGCTTCATTTAATAATCTGTTACCCTGCAGCTTAATCATAATCTAAACAGAATTAATCGCTGCAGGAAGCTGGAAGAGGAAACGTGGGGGATTCGTGAACTACTTTTCTTTTGTTGAAATGAGATTTTATTCCCCTAACGATGAGCATTTCTTTTTCTCTCTGTAAGAAGTCTAAGCATCTTCGTAATCCCTTCAAAGCCATTTAGCATAAGCTTGTTTATCAGCTTATTAGAAATTGGATATGCTTCCACTTTAGTTCCTGGGCGATTCTATTCGCGGTGTGGATGTCGTAATACAATGTCCCTGGACTGTTTGCCTGCGCGTTTCTTTAATTGATTCTTGGTTGGATTTTAAAAATCTCTGATTAATCACACACAAATTTCAATGTAAATTTTCAAATGGGAAGAGCATATGAAAGCTGAATAAAAAAAACTTTTTGAGAATTATTTGAAGGATTATAAGTTCTATTCTTGTAAATTTATGATAAAAATGACTGTTTTGTATGTGAAAATTTTAACCACATTAATACCAAAGCAAGACATGCAGATAAAACCAAAATATATTTTCAACTCTTGTAATGCTCTTTATAGTGAGCCTTGTTACTACATTTTTTATTTTTTGTGTGGCGATGTTTGCCACATAAATAAGGGAAGTCGATGCTCCTTCACTAATTATATTCCTCTTCTCGATTGAATCAAAGTTGGTTGGCTCTTTTTTCATGGAGTTTTTGAAGGGAAAGCGAAGACGATTCCTTCCAACAACACTCAATTATCTCTTCTTATTTGGAAGTGGTTGACACGTTTCTTCTAGTATGTCAACCTTGGCTTAACATTACGAGGCTATCGAGAGTATTGGTGCCATATCATTATAACTTCAAAAGATTGATTTTCTTTATGATGCCTCTTTGCATATTCTACATGTGTGCTTCCCAAATATTTTATTATCATTAGGCTCTAAGTGTGAGTGGCATGTCTCTAGGTTCTATTGCCTTGATAGGCCAAAGAAGGGCAACAAGCAACTAGAAAGCCATTTGGTCCACCATAGGTTAACTTTCTCAACCCTATTCAGTAGATTCTTAGCCTTTTACGTGGTGAGTGAATTCTTAGTTATCTTCATTGACATGCTTGCTAACTTATAGTATACCAAATTATTGACCATATCCTTTCACCTAATAACTTTGCTGGTCATCATACTTTTAAACACACCAACCTTATAAAGCGATCACCCAAGGGAGTTGTCATCTTTATGTCTCTCTTTGGGATAAGTCATCATCTCCCATAAGATGACACACTTATGTTCAGTGTAAATATGACGACATTTCCATTGAGCCATGATTTTCTCGCTTCCTAGCATTTACACTTGTCAAATGTAACATGTTCTTATACACACTTGGTGACTTTAGCTCAGCACCACTATAAACTAGCATGTAAACTTGACAACATCAAGGTTGTCTATTTTCTATCTGTTGGAATGAAAACATTTTTTGTTGGATTCCCTATATTAAAAAGCATTTATATTAAAGTTCTTAAATGATTTGATCCATAGGTAATTTTCTACACAAATCCCATAAAAATCTTTAAAACTAGATAGGGTTTAAATGAGATCCACTATATCATTTTAAAATATGAACAAATAATTTGGATTTCATCTTCTACTTCATGCCTATGTTCAAATTATACTATTTTGTTGTTGGGTTAACATAAACTAAAATGATTCAAACTACTCATTCTCACTCTAAAGCGGACAAACTGATGAGATCTCAATGGTCATAACTTTATGAGAATGAGCTTTCTATGGGTAGAAAAAATGTCAATAGTTGTGATCCTAATCTCACCACAAACTAGAGACCTAAAATCATGACTAAGATTTAAAATTATCATCTCCATAGTCCGCAGGGCTAGAAAAATTTGATGCCTCATTTTCCTATGTTGAATTGGAGAAGAATCCTCCTTAGGATTCGCTTAGGGCGCACTAGATTGGTGGAAATATGAAAGCTTTGTGGTATTTTTGAGCTTCCTGGTCAATGGAGCTCGCCTGAGGGTTAATCTATTGAAAAGTACACGGGGAAGTTGCTTTGAGCTCAGAGAAGGTGAAGGAGAAGAATGGTAAGTTTATTTCTAGCAATTCTCTTAATCACCAATAATTAAGAGCTTAAACCTAGGCTAGTCATTTGGTTAGGGAACTACATGCCTTGGTTGGTGGAAATATGAAAGCTCTGTGGTATTTTTGAGCTTCCTAGTCAATGGAGCTCACCTGAGGGTTAGTCTATTGAAAAGTACACGAGGAAGTTGCTTTGAGCTCAGAGAGGGTGAAGGAGAAGAATGGTAAGTTTATTTCTAGCAATTCGCTTAATCACCAATAATTAAGAGCTTAAACCTAGGCTAGTCATTTGGTTAGGGAACTACATGCCTTGGAATTAATTTTTAAGCTAAATATTTTAAAATTTAAAGTTTATTCACAATACTTTATTTAAAATGTTATGAAATTATAATCAATGATGAGAACTCTTAGTTGGCTTTTAGTATTAATTATAAAAATAATTTTATTTGTTTTATATTTTTTAGCTGCAACTAATGAGCCTTAGTTGATTTATCTTGGCTTCCATCCTTAACAAATACTCAATAGTCTCAACATACTTTTTGACAATCATCCTCATATATAATATTGTGAGCTTTAAAATTAAAATTAAAATTTATCACTTAATATTGATTAATTATTTATTATATATAATTTAAAGTTTACTTAATATATTTTTTTTCGAGAATTTAAGTGATTTTTAAAATATTCATCAATTAAATTTAATTATTATTATTTTACTTTAGTTATAAAATATTTAACATAAAAAATAGAAAGAATTCTAGACTTTTCAAAAATATTACTCCCCAATCAATAACCCACAAGTCCTTTTATCAAATTTTTATTTAAGAAAAAACTAAATACAATCAAGCCAATCCTTAAGAGATGATTGAGCATGTTTTCATGTTTTCTTTTAGTTGATTTACTTATTACCAACATTTATTTGAAAATTTTGCTTTTTTTTTTTTCTATGTAATGTTTTAATATAACAATGAAGGATGATTTATAAATATAGCACAAGAAATATTAGGACTTACATATTTGACATGTAAACTTCATTATTATTCAATATTCATTTTGTTAATGTGAAGATAACAAATTCAACTGGACAGATAGAGTGAAGCATAGACTGTTGTAGTTCCGGGAGGTGTAGCCTATATGGAGTGATGACTAGACTATAATGTGTGGTATTATTTTTTATTTTATTAATATTTTGAGTGCTATACATGTGAATAGTAATTTTTAATAACTTCAATAGGCAAATGCTAATATTTTGTATGCTTGTATGCTCTGCATAAAAAAATCCTCCAATAATAAAACACAACATTAAATAATGAAGTACATGAAAAGAACAATTTTTTAGGGCTTCGATAGAGCTATAAGTGAACGTGTGTACTCGATGAATAATTTAAGACTCGTTCACATAATACTTGCTTTAAGTTATTCAAATTTCATCAAACAATTTTAATCATACCTAATAAATTAAGTTAAATTTTTATTAAAATTTATAAATTCAATTATGTCTAATAAATAGGCTTTAGCTTAAGTTATTTGCTTCAAATACATAATTTATTAGATTTGACTAAAATCAATAGTAATTTAAATTTAATAAAAAATTAATAAATAAGTTTAAATAATATTTTAAAATATATATTGATCATATGAAATTCAATTCATACTTGATAAAAAAATAAATAGTCAAAATTGAATAATGTAATATTTGTTCTACTCAATTCAATTTCTCATATATAGTTCTTCTTATTTTGTTAGTGGAGAGTTTTGACTATACATGAAAAAATCTTAAATTTTATTCTTCCCTATATAAAATTGTTTTATATGGCCTAAACGTAAAAAAATAAAATAAAAATTAAAATTTTAAAGAAAGAGATGGATCGAGTAGGGGCGCATTCGTCATATCACTCAAATTTTAGCCCTATAAAAGCCTGCCTTCGTCAGTGCAAGTAAACTTTAGCTGCAAAGATTTCCACGAACCCCGAGAGAGAGAGAGAGAGAGAGCGAGCGCGGTAACTGACCACTCCGATAGTCGGAATCTCTGATTCCGGCGATTTTCTGGCGTTTCGTCCGGCAACTTATTGGTTGCAGCGTAGTGTCTTTCTGCTGCTTGTCCCTCTTATCTCTACCGGCGGCGGCGGCGGCGAGTGAAATTCGCTGGAACGCTTTGAGTGGGGGGAGCCGAGAGGTCCTCCAATTGGGATTTGTTTCATGATGGGATTTTCCTTATTCCCGATGAAGTCATCAACGCGCATGTTGTGGAGTACAAGCTTCTTCCGCCACAAGACCATCGTTTTTTTCTGAGGGTAACTCAATCAGAGTAGAACAGAGCATCGATCTATAGCTGTTAGTATCTTAGTAAGATATTTCACCTATAGTATAGTATAGGAAGGGGGAAAGGGAGATCTCACCAGGGAACGATCGGATTAGGCCAGAACGATGGACTCGGGACGACTCATCTTCGATTCGTCTTCCTCTCATGGCGGCCACATGCTCATCCTCGGTGGTTCTGGTAGCCCTCTCTTCCGAGGTATTCATTTCTCTTCCAATCCAGCTATTTTTCATTGGTTTATTTTTGGGTTTCACTCTTTTGTCTGGAATTCATGTGAATTTGGGCTTGGGAGTGATGAAGGGACCAGATCGATGCTGAGCTTGGAGGAGGGCGCGCATAAGCGTCGCCCCTTCTTCACAACTGCGGAGGAACTCCTAGAAGAGGAGTATTACGACGAGCAGCTTCCGGAGAAGAAGCGACGCCTCACCCCGGAGCAGGTAATCACTCGCTCTTTCTCTGCCATCTGAAAATATTCCATGGGGCTAAAGAACGGTCGGGATTTGCTTGGTAGATAAACGTGTTTAATGACGCTAATTAGGGATTAAACATATCACCTGTGGCGTTTTTGTGGGTCTCCCCATCATCACTTTGATTCTTTTTTAGCATGGCGGTATTGGGTGTTAACATCAAGGGAATTTAATTCTTCAACTTTAGAAAGTCTTTGTGCTCACGTTTGTTAGTGAGTTCTTAATTATGAGTGCTGATGTTCTTTTGTTTTTTTAATTATTCGTAATACTGGAAAGTTTTCTTTTTTTGAAAGCAAAGCACTAGATAGTGGAAGCAAGCTACTAATTACAATATTGAATGGTAATAAAAAAGGTGCATCTGCTTGAGAGGAGCTTCGAAGCTGAGAACAAGCTAGAACCCGAGAAGAAGAGCGAGCTGGCGAAGAAGCTTGGGCTGCAGCCGCGGCAGGTGGCCGTGTGGTTCCAGAACCGCCGCGCCCGCTGGAAAACGAAGCAACTCGAGCGAGACTACGAACGCCTTAAGGCCTCCTATGACGCTCTTCTTGCCGATCATGACACCCTTCTCAAGGACAACGACTGCCTCCGCTCCCAGGTACGTTTTCCTTTTCCTACAAACCGAGGACCCTCCCTTTCCTCGATATGTCGTGTCCTAATCCGGCGGCTTATTGTTAATTTGCGCTAGTACTGCTCGTGTTTGTCTTTTGTTTAAGAAAAATCATTTCATCTCCTGTTTTAATTCTGAAATAGCGACAAAATCCATTTCTCTTACTGAAGAAAGAATCGTTTCATCTTTTTCTCAACATGCGCACATCTTAATGCCATCTTAAATTAAGAAGCGCCTTTCATGAATGTTAAGTTCATATTTATGTACTCTGAAAGGTTATGACCGGTAAAGAACCCGGACAAAAATCTGATCAATTTGGATGCATATATGAAAGAAGACATGGAACGTGGAATAAAATGCATGATTTGCTTTGAGTTTTATGCTAGCAATTAAGGTATGGACGATAAGCTTATTAATGTAAGAAACAACTTGTACAGTTCCGCTGTAATTAAAGCACTTTATAACTTCTTCTGTCCGCTTGTCTTTTGTCTATATTAGCAGAGCTTTTAAAAGTATGTACGTTTGTAGACAATCCTAATTAAGTCCAGAAAAGATGGGTGTTATTTTATTTCAAATTAACTTTTATCTTTTAATGTGCTGGAGTCAAACTTGAACATGAATCAGATTTCAAAATGTTGTTTAGGCATGTAATTATTTATTTATTTATTTTTATCAAGATTGATTTATAATCGAGTTTGATTATGTTAGAGAAGCTGTCCACGTCAGCTCCATGACTCATTAAAGAACTGTACGGGCAATCAAGATAGGCCCTCTCTTGTATCTTATCTTCTATATATAGCTTGTATTGTGTAACTCTTTGTATCATTAAGAAATCATTTTCTTCCTTTCTCTCTATTTCTCTCTTCGGCTTGTTCATGGGTTTCATTCAAGAACTTCTTCATGGTATCAGAGCCAGAAGAATCGAGTGAAGTCGTTGATGAACACAACATAATATTTGAATCCATTGAGAGAGAACCGCGGGGAAGGTCCCCAGATATCCGTATGGATTAGTTGAAAAGGTTTATCACATTTAGAGATGCTAGAAAAGAATGGTAATTTGTGGCTCTCGGCCACATTACAAGAAATGCAAGTAGGTAAAGAATTGAATGAAGTACGAAGATCCGGGATCTTTTTGGCGAGGGATTGAAGAGCCTGAATGTTCGGATGACCGAGCCTCGCATGCCATAAAGAAGCAGAGTTATTTGAGGCTTTGAAAGCAGTAGCCGGTGCAATGCCTCTAGGAGAGGTTTTGATGTGGTAGAGACCATTGCGATTGCGACCGTGGAGAAGAGGTTGATTGTCCTCGCGATCCTTAATAGAGAAACCATTAGCGTCAAAACAATTAGTAACATCATTGCCAGCAGTTAGTTTGGAAGTTGATAATAAATTGTGAGAAATGGACGGCATATGTAAAATGTTTCGAAGATGTAGCTTACGCGTTGAGTCCGATAAAGGCAGTATGCCTTGTCCCGAATTCTGAATATGTAGGGTGTTACCGTTGGCAATAGAAACGGAGTCGAGGCCGTTGTAGGGAGTGGAATGATCAAGATTGGTAATATCTGACGTTAGGTGCGACGAAGCCCCCTAGTCCAAGACCCAGTCCGTCGAGGATAAGTATTGTTGTTGATCCGTGAGAGCCTTGGAGTTGGATGGTGGGGCGTAACTCATATTGCACCGGTGCCAGCAGTTTAGTGCAGAATGCCCATTCTTGCCGCAAATTTGACAGGTTGGTCTTTGCGTGGAGTTTGAACTGTGAGGAATGGAAGTAGAGGTCGGAGTTGGACGCGAGTTTGAGCCCCATCCGCGAGACCTGTTGACGACCTCTGCTGTATGTATTCCGGCTTGATAGAAGAGCAACCGAATTTGATTGTTGTTGTGATTCTTTAACCTGTTCTTGATGGAGATTAATCTCCTCACTGCATAAAAGAGAGGAAAGAATGTCTAAACTGATAGGATTCAAGGATGTTTTGGTGGAGGTTTTAAATGCATTGTAAGTGGATGGAAGGCCATTTAGGATATATAAGATGACATCCTCTGTGTCGATCGTAGATTCGGCCTCAGCTATGTTGTCGACGAGTGTTTTTATTTGTGCAAGATACTGCTGCATGGTGCGATCTTTCATTTGTATTTGATGTAGCTCATTCTTGAGCTAAATTACATGAGATCGGTTCGTAGGTTGGAGTCGTCTCTCATGGGTGGACCAAACTTCGTGCGATGATTTGAGAGTAATGACGTATGGAAGAATGGGTGACAAAATGGTGGAGAAAAGGGCAGATGTGAGATTTCAAATTAGCTGCCAGTATACGCTTGAGCAGAATGGTCTAGCCGAACATAACCACCGTCACCTCCTCGATCTCAAGCGGACTTTTCTTCACGCCTCCTACCTCCCGCACTCTTTCTGGGCAGAAGCTATTTCAACAATCAACTATTTAATAAATAGGCTACCATATTCTGCCATCTCCAATCAAACTCCGTACCACAAACTTCACAACAAACTCGCAACGTACACTCATCTTCGCACTTTTTGGCTGCTTGTGTTTTCCATGGCTGAAACCTAAAGCACAAAACAAATTATCTCCTCTTTCTCGGCTATTCCTCCCAACACAAAGGTTACCGATGTCTAGATTTGTCTAACAATCGTGTTCATATCTCTAGACATGTTATCTTCCTTGAACATCAGTTTCCGTTTCAATCAAAAACTCTCCAGGTTCCCTCCGCACCTCAGCACACCAACCCATCCCCATTGTTGCTTGTCTCTACTTCCACTATCTCTCATCATAATCACTACACGTCTAATTCTCTTTGCTCCACAAATCCTGTAGCTTCATCTCATGAACCTGTTACCAAATCCTCTTTTCACAACCCCTCTTCGGACAGTCAACCTATAACTCCTCACACGTCTTATGTTTCAGCTCCACCCATTCAAACTCACCCAATGCAAACACGCCTAAAATCTGGCATATTCAGACCCAAGAAAATATTTGATCTCTTCGTCACTTCTTCATCAGAATCCACTCCCATCTCATACTCTCAAGCCAATAAACACGCCCATTGGTGCGCTGCCATGTCCTCCGAATTTCTCGCTCTGCAACAGCAAGGAATGTGGTCCCTCATTTCTTCTTCGACAAATAAACCTATACTCGGCTGTAAATGGACGTTTAAGACGAAACTTCATTCCGACAGTCAAGTGGCCCGATACAAGGCTCGTCTCGTCGCTCAGGGTCGCTTTTAGGAATACGACATCAACTACATAGAAACTTTCAATCATGTAGCCAAAATGGTCACGATCCGCATGTTGCTAGTCGTAGCTCTACATAACAATTGGAACGTCACCCAATTAGACATCTCCAATGCGTTCTTGGACGGTGATCTACATGATGAAGTATATATGCGACAACCGACCAGCTTTGTTGATGCTCAACACCCTCACCATGTGTGTTGTCTACACAAATCCATCTACAGATTAAAACAATCACCTCGCCAGTGGTTCCAACAATTCACCAATGCTCTACAATCGCTTGGATTCACATTTAGTAAAGCTGACCCTTCATTACTTATATTTAATCATAAAGATACTCATATTTTCATTCTTGTCTATATAGACGACATACTTATCACAGGAAATGACAACAACAAAATTCAACAGATTCTTTGGCAGCTACACTCAAAATTTAGCATTAAGCAAATGGGTGAGGTATCTCTCTTCTTAGGCATACAAGTCCTTCGCACCTCAGAAGTCTATTTCCTCCATCAAAAGCACTACGCTCAAGAGCTTCTAAATTCATCTGGTTTCTCAAACTGCAAATCCTACTTGACACCCATAGGCGTCAAACAATCCAACTCAAATAAGGAAGGTCTGCCATTCCCCGATCCTCATATGTCCGCAAGTTAGCAGGCTCCCTGCAATATCTGTCGATCACTCGACACGACATCGCCTTCTCTACAAACGTCATCTACCAACACATGCACCAACCGCGTACCACTGATTACCGAAAACTCAAAAGATTGCTCAGGCACATCAAATGAACGATCAACTACGGCCTTGCACTCAAACAAGGCAACCTTCAACTCTGCACTTATACCGATGCCGACTGGGCATCCGATTCAGCCGACCGCAAATCAATATCTTGCTTCTGCACCTACTTGGGTCATAATCTTATTTCCTGGTCTGTCAAGAAACAAACCACAGTGGCCAAATCTTCTATCGAAGCTGAGTACAGGTCCCTTTCCTCCGCTACCTCAGAGATCATTTGGTTGCGTCGCCTTGCAAACGAATTTCACATACCTCAAACCTCTCCAACCAAAATCTTCTGCGACAACACCTTCGCCATCGCCCTTTCCATCGCCCTCGCCAACAATCCAGTCTTTCATGCTCGGACTAAACACATCAAAATCGATTATCACTTCATCAGTAGACATATCAAACAAGGTGCAATCAAAGTTCATCACCTCAGTACTGCCGATCAAATAGCATACATTCTCACCAAACCTCTCTCCACATCTCGGCTCCGATCTACACTCCAAATTAACCATTCGTCCACCCGAATGATTACTTTGCGGAGGAATGTTAGAGAAGTTGTCCACGTCAGCTTCATGATTCATTAAAGAACTGTACGGGAAATCAAGATCGGCCCTCTCTTGTATCTTATCTTCTATATGTAGCTTGTACTGTGTAACTCTTTGTATCATTAAGAAATCATTTTCCTCCTTTCTCTATGTTTCTGTCTTCGGTTTTTTCATGGGTTCCGTTCAAGCATGGTTTAAAATTGCGCAATATGAGGCTCGCCTTGAGGCCCGCCTTTGTGCAATTCCAATAAAAAACGCCTCGATGCTTACGCCTCAAGTTTTTTTTATGAGGCTTGCGCCTCAACCTGGTTGAGTCCCGCCTCGCCTCACTGGCATGAGGCTTACGCCTCACGCTATATATATTAAAACTTACATAAATCTTGAAGTAAATGCCCGACATTGGACTCTATAGGAGAGGAGGAAGGGGAGTGAGCAGTTCATCATAATGATGATTCAAATGAAGAACCACTTAGTGATGACAGTGCTGATGACTTATGAGTTCTTATTTGATATGTCATTGCTATTTATTTTTGGAAATTTGAATTATATGTTAATGAAAAGAATATTGGGTTTGGGAAAGATAGAATTTTGAGTTGAACTATATTTCATGTTGTCTTATTATTGGGATATTTTGATTTCACTTAATATCTTATGCTTTTTTATATTTTATATTATTCACTCATTAGTATATAAAAAATTTATCATTTTGTGTTCACACAATCTTTTGATTTTGAGGCTTACACCTCAAAACGTCTCGAGGCTTATGCCTCGCCTCACAAATGAAAAACGCCTCAATACCCGAATACGCAATTTTAAACATTGCGTTCAAGAACTTCTTCAGATTCAAGCCTGATTTATGGTCTATGTGGGGCTCTCACTACTTTTTGAAAGGTGGTTATGGAGCTGTTCTAGAAAAAAGAACTCTTTTGAAAGCTTAAGTGTATTATAAATATTATACTAAAAAAAAAACAATAGCTTTCATATAGCTAGCACACTCTACAAATTTCATTGTAAAAAGTAGGTTAGCACCACTTAAATTTTTAAAAAGCAGTAAGAAAATAAAAACCATGTATTTTTAATTTTTTTAAAAAATAGTAACCAAATATAAGTGTTTCAATAATTTGAATAACAAAATGATGAAAAAACTAGCCCAATCAAACTCTAAATTATAACACAAATTGAAACTCATAAATTTTTATCTACCATTGATTTATTTATAATTATTCATCACAGCTTAAAGTAATTATTAGTGCGCTAGATTTTTTATGTTAAAGTACTCAAAGAGTTGAATTGGTGCAACTAAAAGCTACTGAAATTGAACACAACTACATGATCTCTAAAATTCATAAACTTACGGTTGAATTGAACATCCCTTTGCTATGATTCCATTGACATCATATTTGTGTGAATCTTAACTTGTTAGAGGCTGATGGGTATGAATACCAAGAGGAGGATGTGAATTGTTGTTCTAAATGCAAATCAAAATTCAATGTGTGATAAAGAAAATGTGAGAAAATACCTATGAATGAAAAAAAAAAATATATATATATATATGATTTGTCACCGACCCAACCTTAGTCCATGTACAATCCCGCATTAGGATATTGCTATAATTCCCCACTTCACTCCTTGAGCTAGTGGTAAAATTATCACGTATACACTCCTACATGGACAAGTGTAACCCAACACGGTACAACTAGTAACTATGCCCTCTAATTCTTAGCAAAATACAATGCAAGAATAACACGCAGGAATGAAAAGAACAACAAACAGAATCTCTTAACATTGCTTTGTCATTGAAAAGAATACACGAGACAGAAGCTTTGCAATGAATCCATCACTAGGCTCTTCTGTGCTTTTGATCTTGATTTAACTTAAAAATTTTTAGATGGAAGAGTTTAGAATGAGAGGATTGAAGGATTTGTAATTAGATTTCTAAAATTCTAATGGTCTCAAAGAGAGTCATCTATAAGCTTATGTCTAAGTTCAAAAACCTCTCCAACCATTATAAGCAATCCCGACAAAATCCTTTTAAGGTTTAAATAAAAATCAAGCATAATTTTTAGAGATTGGGAAAATTATATGCACGATCACCGATCATACTTGTAATCTTTCATAATTCTGCAATCCTTAAGCATGATTGTAGTTACCAATCATTTATCTCATGTATAATTAAGTAAGAATGGAACTAATGTTAAAAGTTGCAGGAATTTGTTATGTCGCTAAGGTTTTATGGTGGTTAGTTTTTAATGGATACAAAAGATTTAATCATATGTATGATTGAGCATCATATGTATAAACAAAAATGTATGTACGGCCTCTATCGTATGTGCATTTAACGAGTGAATTGAAGTTTGGTGGGAACGAAGATTCAGAACTATTCGTCCAAGCTTGTGCAACTAGCTGAAGTACAAAATTAAGTTCGTAGAAAGTTTAACATCATTTTTGACTAGTTAAGAAACTTATATATCATCATCATCATCATCTTGAACATGCTTGTATTGAGATCCATGGAACTAGCTAAGTATTGCCATTAAATGGTTGAAGAATAAATGACTCAAGACACTAAATATACATTCTTTGATAGATTGAGCTTGAGTTCTTCCTCCATGTTTTCTTGGTCATTGCACCGTGTATCTAAATTTGATCAATTCATTCATCACAATCTTTACATCCTATCAATCATGTTCTCGCTTAATTAAAATTATTAATATTTTCAATCACATGTTGGCTACCATCAAACAAGCTCATCACATCAATTAGCTTATGGGGTGAAAATTCTCCTTATATTTTATGATGACAAACCAATATTGATTAATTATAAGGATTGAGGTGCAAAATAACCTGTCACAACCTGACATAATTTGACCCTAATATATGACATACCACTTCATAATGAATCATTATAGGAGAAGTTAAAATCATATTCAATCTAAAAACTTTATATCAATTCCAAAACAAATAGTTTTTTCTCAAAATTCACGATCTATTTGGAAGGAATTACAAACCATTTGAATTACACACATAGGCACTAATGAACAATCTTAGAGTAATAAATGCGGAAATAATAAACCATAAATTTCATTTATATATATGAACTATTTCATAAAAAGAGTCATGCATAATAAATCATGATATCCCAATGTACATCAACAAGAAAACTTTTTTTTATTATGATGACAAAATATTACGTTTAAAATCTCTCATGCACCTACCCAATCTACCTTCTAATTGAACTGTAATCTTAGGGCTCCTTGACCTTACGTAAAATCAAAAAGACATGCAAAAAAAAATAAAGTGGGCAAAAAGCCCAGTAATTTACATAAAATCTATAGTTGACATCAGTGCATGGATGAGAACAATATGGTTGCTTGCAGATTAATTAGCTTGTAATTAGAGCATACATTGTATCAAAGTTTAATTAGCTTGTAATTAGGGTATTGAGGCGTTTTTCATTTGTGAGAGGCGTAAGCCTCAAAATCGAATAATTGCATTAAGAGAAAATAAAAGTTAAAAGTTATTTTTTATATAATACCAAAATAATATGCTAAAGAATGGCATATTAGCTTTTTATTGAACTATGAAGAAACAAATTGATCATATGAAAAAAAAAATGCACATGAAGTAACAAGTGATAAATTACATGAAATAGAATTGAAATCTAATAACAAAATAACATAAAATATAAGAATTGCATAAAAGTATCAGATAACATCAAGTTTAACTTCAAATTCCTTCTTTTTCACTTACTCATCCACAATTAATTCTTAAAAAAAGTTAAAATAGTTGTCAACAACTCAGAAATCATTTGCATGGTCATCAGTGAGGGGGTTTTTATTGGAGTCATCATCATAACAAGTTGATCTCTCCTCTGTCTCATCATGTGGAGTCCATGTCTCACAATCTACTTCTCCATCATTTATTTTAGTCATATTCGTCTTTCATAAATATTTGTCATCAATTTAATGATGAGAGTAATACTCTTAAATTTTTAGAGGTGGTGGTAGTGTGTGGCTTTCAAGTGATCCCCGAAGATGGCTACGATAGTGGTGGCTATGACAAAGGCGGTACGCAAGAGGACGAGGAGTCGCGAGGAAGTTGTTGTGGCTCGGGGGTGCATTAAGGCATGATTTGTTTCGGGCTTTAGTTTAGTATTTAGGTAAGTTTTAACAAAAAACATATATAAATAGGGTGAGGCGTACCGCCTCACGCCAGCGAGGCGAGGCGCTTCTCAAGGCGGGCCGCAGCCAAGTTGAGGCGCAAGCCTCATAAAAAGGTTCAAGGCGTAAGCCTTGAGGCGTTTTTCAATGGAATTGCGCAAAGGCGGGCCTCAAGGAGAGCCTCATATTATGCAATTTTAAACAATGCATTGTATGTATGACATGATATTAGTAATAGAACTTATGTACAAACCAAGTTTGTATGCATAACTTAACATTAATAATAATGTATGTATTGAAACATGAAATATAATTTATAATTTTTTTATAAAAGAATATAATTTATAAATTTTTTTTGGATTCCTAATTAATTTTAATTATAAAGAATATAATTTATAATTAATACTAATATAGATATCAGATTAGCCTCTCCTAAGTCACGAGGTCTCATCACTCTAATCGCTCCGCAGATCTTTAGTTTCAGTCTCTTCATAAAGTTCCTCTCCAGTATAGTCTCTGGAAGGCGATCCAATCGACTGGTAAGGTACTCGAATTGCTCACAGTACTCCACAACAGCCTCCTTCTGTATCAAAGTGAAGAACAGCTCATAAAAGTCTCCTCCACTGCTAGTTTGGAAAAGTTCCAGTAGGCAACCCTTAAACTCCCTCTAGGTCCTTATCGGTTGCCTCATATCCCTCCACTGGTGCCATGCTAAAGATTTTCCTTCTAAGCACATCTCGGCTACCGTCGGTCTCTCAGCCTTTGTCAACCTATTGATGGTAAAATACCCTTCAATCTTGTAGATCCACTCATGGACATCATCTCCCTAAAAAATAGGCATCTTCTACTTCCTCAACCTCAGATCGCGTCCGTTCTCTCTGTTCCCTTCATAATTTTCCCTTCCTCAAGGGGTGGTTTCCCCCAAGTATCCCAATTATCCCTTTTACATTCATACCCAAGCCTTTCATCAAATTCCTACATTCTCCTTTCAAATTCAACACCCCTTGGAACATAACAAACCCCTCCCCTTTTAAATTGAACCCCCCTTTGGTCATAATTACACCTTTCCCTTGCAAATTCTGCCCCTCCTCTCCAAATCATCACATCTTCGTTCTTGCCCTACCTCCTCACTCCTCTCCCCATACCCTCTACCCGGCTCCTCCCTAGGAATAGGCTCTAAGAGAGGTATTCTCTCCTCTCTTTTGAGTCTCCACCTCATGATCTTCCTTTTGCCTTATTGGATTAGAGTTTTCCCCTCTTCCTGGGTTGCCCGAGGCTTCCCTCGCCTCTAACGACGTCATTTTAGATTGGCCCTCGAGCAACTTCTTCAACATCTCCTCTAGGCTGGAAAAATTCTCGTCCATTTTCTCGTGGATGGATGAAATGGGACTTTTGATATATGAAAGTTGAGTGTGGAGATATGAAATTTCATTTTTCAATTATTTAATCTCCCCTTCCAACACTTCTATCTTTCTTCATGCCATGAGTACATGAATTTAGGCTCCAATAGCAAAGAGCAACAAGTTTGACGTGAATTATGGCCTCCAATCGGCAAAAACAACAAGATCGGATACAAAACGCAGCAAAATTCAGCGTGGAAGACTTGTATTTCAGCCCAGTAAGTTGCTCTGATACCAATTTGATAGGAAACACTTGTAGATCTCAAGAATTTTCTAGCAATCTTTGAAAAAATAGTGAGAATTTTCCACAAAAATCCACACAAAACCAGGAAAACAATAGATAATTTATATTATTTGATGAAATGGAAATGAAAAATACTAAGTTACAATTGATCCTCTATTTGAGAGGAGGATCTATCCCTCCCAAATCTCTAGATGCCATTAGAGCCCAAAAACCTAAGAGATCTCAAATTTCAGCCAAATTAAAGATGCCCTAACACTAGGAAAACAAACTCTTTAATGCATACAATCCAAAAGAAAATATCTAAACAATCCTTACATTCAAGTTTCTCTCCTAACGCCTTTCAAAATCCTTCCTAAACAGCTCTGTCCGACTTGGGCAGTCGGATCGTGCATACAGGAGACGGAGAAGTTCCTCATGTTTCGCATACGGGACCGGCTGGACCGGTCTAACACCAGGCTTATCAATTATCATGCCTCCGGACTCCATCTTTTCAATATCTACCAAAATGTATATGAAATTCAATAGCTACCAGAATGAGTAATTAAAATTTGCATCCTATAGATGTAGAATTTTCGTTACTATGGATGACTTGCCAAGTCTCATTCTTCCTCTTTGATTGATTAAAGATAGTTAAGATTCTCGTGAAATAGTCCTGCGAAATTTCGGGCTCCTCCATGCACTCCTCTACTTCATTGTAATTTGTAAGCATTTTGTAGAATCTCCTATGCTTGCATCAAAGGTGGTAGCCACCACAATCTTCTCGAATGCTGGTTCATTTATCTATTGATTGATAAAATATAATGTTTTTTTAGTTTTTTCATTCTTTTGACTTTCTTGGAGGGCTTCTCTTTGTTGATGCTGAGAATGATTCCTTGTTGTAGCTCTTTATAATCTTCATCAACAACTTCACACATATCTTGTGATTCAAGAAAAGCCTTCTTTTGAATAGTCCATTTATCGATTTGATATTGCTGAAACAAGAAAATAATTGTTATAAAAGAATGTTATTATCCATGACCAAACTGTTATCACTTCAATAGAAATTAGTAGAAATATAATGACTAGCACAAAAATTGACAGGAAAATAGTATTGTACTTTGGAAGATTTTTTTTTTAACTTGAAATAACTTTTGCCATTCAAAAATGAGCCCATGGCATATATTTGTTCTATAATGATTTATTTATGCAATACAACTCTAAATGATGAGCTATAGTACAATTATCTAAGGGTTACATTTCAAAATTAGAATTGACTTTTAGTATGCTCCATTATGCATGTATTTACCTTTAATATGGTCAATAATATAATTTGATTCTTAGAATTCCCTGCAATGCTTGAAATTCTCTGAATATAAGTAGGTTAAATTTAATTTTAAAAGAATGGAATGTGTGGATTCAAATTATAATAGTTGAATTGTCTTGGAGAAAAAGAAAGCATGTGTTTGATTTGACGATATATTCAAATTGGAAGTGGGTCATTTTTTGTCAAGATTAACTACTATCCTTTTATGTGAGAAAAATCTCAAAATTAATATTAATGTATGATTGATGTTGATTAGGGGTGTAAGTGAGCCTAATTGAATTGTGAGCTGACTCGGGCTCGACTTGATTAATGGCTGGTGAGCCGAGCTCGATATGCTAACGAGCTTAAGCTTGAGTCAGCATTGACTCGACTTGTTAGCTCGCGAACTGACTAGTTTAAACACATTAATATAAAATTCACTTAAAATATATTAAAGTGCAAAGTTGTTAAATTTTTTTAAAAAATATAGCTCATTTTATTATATTAAGTTATTTTTTTATTATGTTTTCTACTTTCTCGTTATTTTAACTATTTTATTATAATAATTTCTCGAATCATAATAATTTTCTCTCTTTCATGCTAAACGAGCCAGCTCGAACTCGTAAAATAAAGATCGAACTCGAACTCAATTAATTAATCATGCTCAAGCCAGAAGTGACTCGAGCTCGGCTCAACTCGTTTACACCCGTAATGTTGACTACAACTTAAAGCCAATTGAAGATAAATTTTTTTCTTTTTATGAAAGATTTGGTCATTGATCAAATTTGCTGAAGAAATAAACTCCTTATTATGTCTTACATCATTACTTTCACATTTTTTTTTAAATCTAATCCATTAGAACTATTTAAGATGTATTTTTATACATGCTTCCCAATTTTCTTTTAATTTTGAGTGCTTTTACATTATGAAATCAACTAGTCATCTCACTACTTAGACCTCCACGAGAATATTATTTTTTAAACTAAATACATGATCAAATCATCGTGAAATTTTGTGAAATTTATCATTATACTATTTTTTATGATGAAGTTTATGTTTGACTCGATAAATGGCAATTAAATTGTCGCTATTCTTAGCAGGTGATTTCCTTAACAGAGAAGCTGCGAGAGAAGGAGCTGGAGGTGGCGGTGAAGGAGCTGGATTCAGACATTGAAAAGACAGCCATTGAGGGGCAACCATCTCCACCATCAATGGAAATGCTAGCCACGCTTCAGCAGAGAGGTGGCGATAGGCTCAGTACAGGGAGCAGGGGGAGCACTGTGGTGGATGGCCAGGGTCCACCGGCATTGCCGGTAGCCGACAGCAGCGTCGATTCTTACTTCCAGGAGAGCCTGATTGAGGGAGGTGGCTGCACCAGCGACGATGGCTGCAGCTATCTCCCCGGCGACATATTCCAGAACGCCAGTCATGCTGATAACTGGTGGGTTTGGAGTTAGATTAAAAGGCAGCCAGGTACTCCTCAGCTGCTCTTTATTTTTCCTATATTTCACAGTTCCTCGCACTTACTAATCAGCAACTGCTGCTGCTATCAGTCTCTGTAGATGTTGTCCTAATATGGCTAATGTTTCCAATAAATTGCCTTTGAGGTCCAGGCAGGTTTAATGATGGTATTTAGTTATATAGAGATGGTACTGTTATCGGGTTTGTCTGGAACAAGAAGTTTTCATATGGTTTTGAATGTCTGTAATTTTCTCGTATCTTTCATCTTTTATGTTATTTATCATTTTAGAGGGTTACTAATGATTTAGTTTTTTTTAAAAGATCCGTACAAAAGCTAAATTACCAATAAAGAGGCCAAACTGTCTGATGAACGAACTTTTATTTTATCCAGTGAACGTACGCAGAGGAATGTTCGGTTTTAGGCAAAAAAAGCGCCTGTACCGAGTACCGAGTACAGAGTACCGAGGTGTACCGAGTTTTTTCAAAAAACTCGGTACAGGCGCTTTTTTGCCTAAAACCGAACGTTCCTCTGCGTATGTTCACTGGATATAATAAAAGTTCCTAATGAACGGGCTTAATGACATAAGCTTCTCTTTTTAAGATTTTATTTGCAACGGCTTTCTTACTGTTTATTAAAATAATTTTTTAGTATAAAAATTATATTTGTTGTATTAAAAAATTGCTTTATAAAATAATCTAATAAATTAGAAATTTTTTAGTAAAAGATTAGCCTAAGATAACTTCTTGAACTTTAACTATATTTACTCTTTATAACAGAAGTATGATAGTAATCCTTCAACCATCCAGCAAATCTTCTATTTATGTTTGAGCATAGCAACCTCGCATCAGCTTTCTATCAAAGCTTGTGAATTAATAGCTTCGTTTGAGATAATTTTATGTCATTATTTTTTTTGTTGTTTTCAATAAAATTTTGAACTAAAAAATTATTTTAAAAAACATTAATAAAATTGTCTCAAACAAAAGCTTATTTTTCATTATACATATATTAAAACCACTCCCCCATATTATTCTTGTATTATAATAGTATTGATATCATCATAGCACACCCTTCTTCAAAAGCAACATAATCCTCAGAACTGATAAAGAGATAAACTCGACAAATCATATTGAAAGCCCCTGTCTTAGGGTAAATTATTATGTCCGGACACAAATCCGGACGCGTCATGTCACCAAAATACATCGGGACCCAGTGTATTCGGGTGACGTGGCGGGTCTGAATTGGGTGTCCGAACGTCCGGTGACCGGACGTAATAATTCGCCCCGCCTCAGACATCAAATTAGCTCATTTTTTTAAAACCTCAGGATGTTTAGTGCGGCGATGTGATGTGCATCGAGAAGCTATCTAATTCTGGAAAATATATTTGCTGATTGTTAAAATTAAACTACGGTAGATTAATATGTACATTAATGGACTCTCCTTTGAATGCTTTTTAAGTACTGAAATGTTAAAAACAAGTTGGATGTGCTTACGAACTGAGAAATTTAATCCATAAGCCATCGTACTGATGAACTCTGTAATGCGATAAGGTCCAACAATTTTCTTTGACATGCTTATTGTTGACACGCGCAATCGAAGGTTTCACATTCATTTGATGCTGAGCTTTTGCATATTTGATCGTAGCATGCATAGCAAATAATTTCTATCCTATAAGGTGGAATCTGATACTTCAATGGTTCAACTTCCTCAAACATATGCTGGAATAAAAGGCAGTCGTTGAACATAAAATGCTTGGTTTGAAGTCATTTGGGTAGCCGAGTGAAATTAGGGTTGTAAATGAACTGAGCTGAGCTGAGTAAGTGTTTGTTCATGTTTGAGCTTGTTTATTATCAGCTTGTTCAAGATTGGTTCAAGCTAGATTCAAGCTTTTTTATTTGGGTTCGAGCTTGATTTGTTTATGTTCATAAGGCTTATCGAACCTAATAGTAAACAATCACGTAGAGCATGAACATATATATAGGGATTGTTTTTGATCCACCAAACGAGTCTATTTACGAACAAACAAGATCATAAAATGATTCTTCTTATAAACAAATTAGAACAAGCTCGATAAGAAGCTTGATTAGATCTTTATTTGTATATTTTCATATAATTTTGTTTAAAGTTTAGGTCATTAATATAAACAAGCAGAACACATACTTGTTCAAGTTTGTTTATTTGATATTCAAATATTTAAAAAAATTGTTTAAACTTGTTTGATTACTTAAACAAATAATTATGCACGAGCTGTAATTGAGCCGAGTTACAAGTAGTTTGTCGAACGCTCAATTTATTTGTAGCTCTAAGTGAAATCGTGTGCTGTAATATAAACCTACGTACCCAACAAAGATAAGATGACCATAAGCTCAGATCTATTGAAGTACTGTATAATCTTGCAAATATTGTTCCAATGTATGGTTTAAACTTTTGATTTACCCATCTGTTGCAAATTTTACTCTGTCTCTCTCTCTCTCTCCTCTTATGGATGGAGACTTATTTAATTTAAACTCATAAATTTGGATGCCTTCTTATGTGTTTGACCTCATTGCTATTACTTTGCATGTTCATTATATTTGCTCTTTGCAGACAATTATGTATTAAAAATTAGGTTTTTCTTAATAACTGATATTGGAGCATAACATAGAATAGGATTATAATGAAGTATGAGAAGTTTGATGGCTTAATAAATTTTGAGCTTTGAAAGGCCACTATGCATGATATATTAGTTCAAATTTATGAAGGCACTATTATGGCATTTGAATATATTTAATATTTTGAGTGAAGAAAATAAGGTATAGATTGGATGAAAAATTTCTCATGATATGTTGACAGGATTATATATAGACAAAATTCTTGAATGAAATAATAACATATGGGACTCGTACATGCCTATAACTTTCTAACAAATATTATAAAAATTGTATCATATTTGCTATGCTCATTGGAGAATGTTATCATTAAATAACATCTTATTGTAAGTTTAGTGTTTTTTTTTTATTTTTTTTGTGGAATATGATCGTGTCAATCACAATTGGGTTGTATTGTTGTCTCAGATCTTAATTTCATTAATTGGGCTCACTGGAGGGTTGCAGGGGGTCTTCCCAAAATTTTTTTTTGTTGGTGGAAAATAGAGAGCGGATCGCCGCGACACTTGAAATTCCAGCGTTGCGACATGTCAGACAGACTGGAAACAGAGCGTGGAGTGCCACAGTGCTACGAGCCGGGTTGGAAAATTTTTTGCTTTTCATGAAGGGTTGTGTCTCTTGGTGTTTTTAATTTGTTATCTCTTTGTTAGTTTTTGTGTGAGAATCATGTAAGTGTGAAGAGAGAGATAAGGAGAGTAAGAGAGAGAAATGTACAAATTCTCTCAATTTTTATAGTAGATTTCTTGGTGTTTATGATGCAATGTCACTTTTCCTCAAAGAGGTATTCAGTGTCTAACACGTGTCCGATACGACACGCCTCTGACACGTGCCAAACATGTCAAAGATGTGTACAATTAAAAAATATTAAAAATAAATTGGACATATGTGTCTGACACATGTCTTAAATATTTAATGAAAATATTTTAAACATAATTTCTTGTATTTCAAATTTAATTTATTATAAAAATAACAAAAAATTATTTCCTCTTCATAGCCCCAAATCAATCGACCGTATTCAACATCTCATTCCACGAACATTTTTCATTTTCATTTTTCTCTAGTGGTTAATGATTAGGGTTTTACAATAATACAAGATGTCGTCCATCCAATGTCATCACAACATTAATGTTTTGAAATCATCTCAACATTGAAGTACGATGTTATTTTCATATTGACGCTCGACGCCAGTAATTTCTACACTCACAATCACACCCACGTGTTGTCCCGACATCTAATCATGAACATCATCTCCGCATCAACAATTGACGTTGTCTTGACATTGAGGGTCGAATGCCCGATGCCCATTGTACAACATCAATGTCCCAACTCTCGACAACATTATCATCTCCCCTTTCTATACATGACAGGCCTCCACGTCCGACTCTCGATATCTTAATATTAATCATTTAAGGAACTTAAAAGACCCTCAATTCTCCCCAAAAAAAATTATCCAGCTTGAAATCTTCTACATCTTAGAATCAAGCTTCTCTTCGTCCAAGAAACACAAAAGATAAAAAAAAAAAAATCAAGAAAACTTTATCAACACCTATAATCCTTTGCAACAGCAATTGAATCCACTATACTATCTATATATACAGTACCGATCTCACTCAAGATCACAGCTCTTACAAAAAACTAAGCTGAGATCACATACGAACATCTGCTAAATCTGATGACAGTATGTATACAAAACTACTTACAGCCTAATATGAATAAAAGAATAGAACTACTTCGGTATATACTTTACATCAAACACAGAGGAAGCTTTGGTCATAGAGCATGGAGCTTGAAATCTTCTACATCTTAGATCAAGCTTTCTCTTCGTCCAAGAAACACAAGAAGAAGAAAAAAAATCAAGAAAACTTTATCAACACCAATAATCCTTTGCAACAGTAATTGAATCCACTATACTATCTATATATACAGTACCGATCTCACTCAAGATCACAGCTCTTACAAAAAACTAAGCTGAGATCACATACGAACATCTGCTAAAACTGATGACAGTATGTATACAAAACTACTTACAGCCTAATATGAATAAAAGAATAGAACTACTTCGGTATATACTTTACATCAAACACAGAGGAAGCTTTGGTCATAGAGCATGGACGATAGGATCATGGAACGCTAATACTGGAGAGTATCGCTGGTCATTGAATTGATGTATGTAGTTCAGCAGCGACCTTGCCTTCTTACTGGCTTGTCGGGAACCATCGGAGAGTAAAGAGTACAGCGATGGCATGAGCAATGGCATCTTCTCCAACAAGCTCATCGCTTTATCTCCGCCATTTTTGCATATCGAGAGCAATGCGGAGACGCAGTACTCCCTTCCTGAGGAAGAGCTCGAGCTCCGCAACACATGGACGAGATGACTCAAAACACAAGACTTGATAATCTCGTTGGTGCCATCGGGTCTTTCTGCAATCTTAGCAAGAACACCGACGCAGTCGGTCACAAGATCTTCTTCATCTTCCTCTGATTCGAGAAGCTCAGCGATCACGGCCACTGTATCCGCCGCCAAAATCTTGGCTTGGTTGCCTGAAAACAAGAGCAGGCTATATATGGTGACGATTGCATTCTTCTTTGCTCTGTAAGTTCCATTTTTGAGCAACTGCACAAGCGAGGGAATGGCTTCGGGTATTTCTCCGATGGCTTCCCTGCACGCCTCCATTGCAGAGAGGTAGAAGAGAACGGCGGCAGCGTTCTTCTGGGATTCGACCTTGTGCCCAAATCTCATGACTTGGACGACCGGAGGGAGACCCCCGGCCTCGAAGATATCGGTTCGGCCACTGTGGTGCTTCGAGAGATTGAGCAGAGCTGCAATAGCGTTGTCTTGCAGTGTAGGATCCGATGATGAAGACAGAACAGAGAGTAACCACTTGACCGCGCCAGCCTCGACCAAGCAGATTCTGTTAAAAATGTTGGATTTTGAGAGGATTCTTATCTCGTAAGAAGCCATGTTCTTCTTCTCCGACTCTCCGGTGGCTAATTTGCCGGCAAGGACAGTGGTGGCCATCCTAATGGCTCCAACCGCCGCCGGAGAAGCAGGGGAGAGTGTCTTTGATAAATCCCTCTTCCGCGCCTTACCTTGATGAGCAGTCAGAATGCCATTTTCATGGCAGTAAAGGCTGATCAGCTGTCGAATGATGAAATTGGGGATGAGGTCGGCATTTGCGAGCACCTCGCCGGTTACAGGGCAAGTCTGGTTCCCGGACTTCAGCCACCGGAGAATAGAAGACCTGTCGTAAGTCTGGCCCGTGGAGACCGTCACCGGATCTTTCATCAGTTCAAGAGAAATCGGGCAACGGAGGTCGTCGGCATTCAGTTTCTCGACGGTGACACTTGATTCTTGCCGACGGAAACACTCCTCTATCTTCCTGCTCTTGTCGTTCGCCGTTTTGTCGAAGAGCACAACCAGAGAGTATACCATAAGCCCCATCGAGCTCCAGAGGAGTGTCGCTTCCCCGTTCCTTTCCTCCGCGAAGATTTCTTCTTCCAAGAACGCAACTTCCGCGAAGCAATCGATCCAAGATGTGATTTTTAGGTGGTTTAAAACTCGTCGAAGATCGTTGGGGTCAGGAGACTCGCCGGATTGGAATTGCTTGAGCATTGAGCGCACCGACCTACCAGCGAGCTCATCTACCCGCTCGACGCCAACCTCGACGCGCCTTGCTTGGCCGGCGAGGAGGCGCACGAGGTCTTTGATTTCAGCCGAAAGGTCCACGGAGTCGAGCGGTATGAATTCGAGGGCGATGGAGACGGAGCGGAGAAGAACGCGGAACTCGCCTGCGATACGACTGGCGTTAAGGAGGATCCAAAGGCGGGCGCCACCGCGAGCACAGTCGGCGAGGAGAAGACGAAGCTTCTGAAGAGTAACGTGAAGATCGGAGAGGCCGAGCACGGCCGAGCGAGTAAGCGCCGTGGAAAAGGGACGGAGATCGTCAAGGAAGGCGACGATGATGGTGGCGTACCGGAAAGCCTCGCGCGCGGCGCGGCGGTGAGTGCCGAAGTTGCCGGTTTGGCGGCGACCAATGACATCGATGTCGGCGGCAAGGGTTGAGAGGTCGGCGAGGAGTGCGGCGGGGGAGACGGCGGAGCACGGATTGATCGCCGGAAAGCTCAGGAACCGGCGGTCAGAAAAAGTGTAATGAGTCATGAGGAGGAGAGTCACCTTTCTTATTCGGTGTCGGTTGAAGCAGGGCAGGAAGAAGCAATACATATATTAGAAAGGAGATGCCGGCAAGCCGGCGGAGGGACGCGTGTCCTCGGAGGGTTGGAACCTGGAAGGGGGGCTCAGATATTTTGTAATGACGACGGATGAGATACACGCGGCGGACGATGAGGCTTCATCTGCTTTTCCGACTGGTTAATGGATGAGACGTGGATCATTAAAATAGAGACGGATAAATGAAATGTTTGCAGCCTAAAGGGTGAAGTCAAAGAATTATCGGGTGAGATTATCGGAAGTTGCCGACTGGTTGGCCGATGCTATGGACTTCGTCGAAATTGTTGATTTCCTTTCTGGAAGAGGCCATCAGCTGGTTAGAGATGAAATGCGGTTCTGAATTTGGGTGAATAGACCTAAGGGGGGGCTTTAGACTTTTGGCAACTTTACTACCCTCCTGTCTGTGGCAAATTATTGCATCCGATCACCTGACAGAGAGATTCATTCTCTGTCTACAGTAAAAACGCGGGTATTGTAGCATACATGCGCTTTACATGCGCTTTAGTGTAGACAGAGAGAACGAATCTCTTTGTCAGGTGACCGGATACAATAATTTGCCCCTGTTCTTAGGGGCTGTTCGGTATTGAATTTACAGCCGGATTTAGACGGGATTTATGCTAAATCATATCAAATCGTTTTTGTGCACACCTTAAATCCCAGTGCTCGTTAAATCCCAGATTTACGGATTTACAACATAAATTCGGGATTTACTAAATCCCTCGGTTTGGTTTTGCGGATTTACAAATTCACTGACAACCGGATTTACCAAGCTCCCGTCGTTTTCATGTATAAGGGCGGTTTTGTCTTTTCTATTTAAATAGATATATTGCAGGTATTGAGGCTATGAAAGAGTATGTATGGTTACAAGGTTTTCTTAGTGGATTTGATATTTTTTACAATGTTATTACTGTGTTTACAGATAGTCTAAGTGTATTGTATTTGTGTAAAAATCCAATTTTTCATGAAAGAACAAAGGATGTGGATGTTTGTTACCATTTCATTCGTGATCAGGTAAATTCAAGTGTTGTAAAGCTTACTAAGATTTCTACAAATGACAATCATGCTAACATGGCTACAAAAGTTGTTTCTTTTAACAAATTTAGACACGGTCTAAAAATTGTAAAATATGTGTAAGTAATGGTTTCAAGTTTTGGGCAATTTTATTTTTATTTTTATTCCTATATTTTATTGTAAAACAAGGTGGAGAATTGATATTAGTGTTTTAATTAAAATGAGCTAATTAGTTTAATTATTTAGTTAATTAAATTAATTATCTTATTGTTTTCAGCTTTATCTGATTTCTTTGTTTTCTTGTATAAGGGTTGTTTTGTCTTTTCTCTTTAAATACATATTTTTAGGGTGCTTTGAGAAGAAGAGTTGTGTTGAGAATCTTATTTCTCTGTTTTTTCATGTTTGAGAGCGGAGAGCCGAAGTGAGGGTTAGGGTTTATTTTTTTGCTTCTTGTGTGAGGAGGAAGAAGAGGGGGTTAGAGAAATCTGAAGGATTTATTGTGTGTGTTGAAGAGGGTGAATCTTTCTTGTCTCTCTTGCTATTCTATCTTCTCCGAGATAGACAATCGCAAGGGAATGTCAGTTGGAAGCTAAAATACAGACTATGAGGCTTGATCCTTTTGCAATGCTTGGTTATTAGCTTAAATGCATGTAATATCTTTCTTATTTTCATAAGAAAGAAAGGTTACATTGAAGCATTATTTCAATTTGGGGATTTATCTATTCTATGGCATATCCGACTATATGTTGTCTCTTTGGCTTAATTTCTTTTAGAATCTCGTAAAAGAAGTTGAAGGAATCTTTGTTACTGTTTGTTTGTTAAAGATCTGTTAGTGATCTTTTGTATGTAGAAATCTCTTTAGCTGTGTTTCTATTTCTGGTTTCTTTTCAGCTAAGTCGTTAGTTGGTTGCTTAGAGAGTTTTCTTTTCTGTTTATATAATTCTTGTACCCAATTTTTTTCACTCATATTTGAATAAAGGAGATGATCGAGGTTGTCCCATGGATATAGAATTCGCAATAACTTGAACCACATAATTCTGTTATGTTCTTGTTTATATTTTTCCTGGATCTGGATTTTTTCTGAGATTATATTTCCATCAGTTATTTTGAAATCAGTAGTTATATTGCTTCTTGTGAGTCTAGAATTATTTTGTAAGGTTCATATTGCAAATACATCTATAATCTAGATAAAAAATCTTGAAATATTCTATTGGGCGGTTGATTTGTATCTTCCACGAACAACACTATTAGAATTGAAAGGTTATTGTTTAGGGATCCCCTAAGCCTGAGGAGGCTATTACAGATAAAGCTTTTGGTTAAGTAGAGGTGGAAATTTGGATAATTATTAAAGAACAAATTAATCAAGTCATAATCTTTGAAGAGCGCATGAAGGGTTTTTTTTAGATATGATGATGGTGAACATAATTGAAACACCATAGGAATTGGGTCCAAGTGGAGATTTTAGCACTTTAGAGACATTTTATTTTAGAGATTAATCAGTTTGATTTGATTTTTTAGTTCAATACATTATAAAGTAAGCCTTTGGTCCCTAAGCTGGTCTTTAACCTCCCAATAAAAATGGAGATGGCTCTTCCAATGTTCGTACTAACTTTAAAAGAAACTAATGGTAAGTTTACCATAGCGTCCAAACTTATGAGATGACATAGTGATAATATAAGAGATCCAATATTTAGGAAAGTCGTCATTAAAAATGGAATGATGGATGATGAGTGTGTTGTAGGGAGATTCTTTCTTGCTAATGGAGTTTAAAGTTAATGAAACCGACCATATTTATGATGCTAAAGACTAGGATAATTATCAAAATCATTGCTCCTTCTAACAAGGAGGAAGTTACAATCTAATAACACAATCAATAGTTTTGGTAGGGGACAACCTTGAGGGTCCAATAAAAGGGGCTTTAATATATTATGATTATGAATGGGGTATAAAGATACCTAGGATGTCAGCTAATGGTGGTGTCTACCAAATGAGGCCTAGATTGGCTTATTTCCACTAAAGAAGGACAAGAAAGAGCTTAGGCTATGTTTGACAAGACTAAGCCAAGTCAACCTCATTACAAGAATGAAACCATTAAATTCTAAATCTATGTATGGCCCTCTTTTTGAATGTGTCTAATGCTTGTGGTCTCTCTTTAGTGTAATTTTCTTATATTAGACACTAGTTTAGTGGAATGCCCCTTATAAGCATCAAGCATCCCATACTCTGACAACGACTTAACTTTATTATCATATGGTCATCACCATATATCAGAGTATAATATTAATACCAATTCCCTAAGAATCAAAGTGATTGCTTCATACTTGGTCCTACCTTCTGGGTTGGTGTGCCACTATGAGATGCAACCTCAATAGCTCACTATTAGTCATTTGACACCTCATTATCCCTTATTTTCACCACCTATGAGAATTTTATAGTTCGTTCAATTGTGCATATTAAGGCTGTGATCTCTCGAACAAATGAAATGGAATATTATCCCATTCTACATGGTTCATATCACTCCCATCATTCATGTGAGAGAAGATGACCTAGTCAATTAGGTGCATAGCTTATATCTCCCATACATATCTAAGGCTATTTATTGTAGGTCTCCTTAGCCATCAAACTCTTTATCGTCTTCTCTACTAGGATAGAAAATTTAATGGGAGGATTCATTTTATTGCATGATACCTCCTATCTTCATCTCTTAGGTCAAAACACATCTTAGATTGAAGGCTAGTCATCCTTCCATGGTCATTAAAATGCCCAATTGTGGATGCCCATTATCACCTTTCATATTCTTATGATGATCTTATTTAAGAAAAAAAAAATCTCACTCCCAAAAGAAATAATGGTCCTAAAAGAGGATTGTCAAGAATTAGATTATCTAATATAAATTTTTGGTACATTAAATTTAAATTCATCCACCACTTTATATTTGAAACATTTATATGAAAATACAGTCAACTTAGATAATAAGAACTAATAATTGAAATTGTAACAAATTATAATTATGGTGGAAAAAATATGCCGAAATGATCGATCTAATAGTATTCTTAATGCATAGTTATGAGTTAATCATACAAAAGGGCACATAATTAAAACATTAGGATGCTCTTATATGTTACATATGTTTAGTCCCTTATGATAGTGATTGACTGAATGTCCATTTTTCATGAATGTCCGTCACTAATTACTTATGAACTAGATACGTCAAAGTAGACATCCAAAAATCTTAATTTGACTTTCTAAATGAGATTTTATTTTGAATGCCTACTAGACTAGCCTCACTACCTATTTGACCCCTTCATGAAAGATAATGACATTAGTATTCATTCAACCTGAAACTAAAACCATAGAAAATTAAATTCACACTTATTATGATTGACTCGCATGATCGCGCGCATTCGATCGAGCGTTAATGTGTTTATTATCCTTGGATGCTTATGTTTTATCTATATGGGTCTCATCAACAATTTTAATTTTAGACGGTTCATACGAGAAGCCAATTAGACATTGAATGTGATGACATATTGCTCGCTTTGCCATTTTATTATGGAAAAAAGAAAATCAAACAATCAACTTTTTATGTTCCCCCATTATTCATAGGAAGCCCACCTAAGTCTAATTAACCAAAGGGAAAAAGCCAGGTATTGCAATCATGATGTTGGACTAGTAAATATTCAAATATCTCCATGCCTGCAAATATAAAGTCAACTCCATATACAAGTAATGCCTATGGCAAGTCCAAACAATGTTACACCTAGCCCTCATGCAATACCCCTAAACATGAGTGTAGCATAGATAAGTTGTGGATGAACACTATCCCTAATGCACTCAAATAGAGAAGTTTCATTTACAATCACCAAGCTTTCAAAATAAGAACTGATCTTACACTGCCCTACTATATTCTAAATTAAGAATCATCGATAAGCTACAACTCGATAACAAAATCTCATTTTTGAGCCTTAGTGGCATTCATAACCGTATCAATTCTGTAAAAATGTGACGGTTCTACCGCTATAACCAGCAATTACGAACATTTTCACCAACGAACTTGAAACGTTCGTTAAATGTCATTGCAATACAATATAATCACTACGGCCTAGCTTGCAACGGTTTTCAAACCACTGCAAGATATATAGTGGTGGTGAATATTGTTGGGAAAGCCTATTATTAGTGCTGCAATAGTCCTTTTTTTATACTGATCTTATGAATATTAATTGCAGTAGTCATATTAATTATAAAAATTATATACGTTCGTTAAATGTCATTGCAATACAATATAATCACTACGGCCTAGCTTGCAACGGTTTTCAAACCACTGCAAGATATATAGTGGTGGTGAATATTGTTGGGAAAGCCTATTATTAGTGCTGCAATAGTCCTTTTTTTATACTGATCTTATGAATATTAATTGCAGTAGTCATATTAATTATAAAAATTATATCAAATCTCTAGATAATTTTTGAGAATACACCACCAACTAAAAAAAAATAGTGAGACTCCACTAAAAAAATACAAATTGGAAGGATAATAGTAAGATAAAGCTATCTTACAAAAGAATCTTTCATGATTTCTCAAAATATAAGAGACAATTTACATGTATTAAATCTTATTAATTATATGAATATTTATTATATAAGTGATGATGATAATTTAAGTATCTCTTTGATATGTTGAGAAATTAAAACCTATATTTAAAATATTTAAATACAATATATAAAGGATAA
>NW_021319518.1:4627669-4656327 GCF_001605985.2 Dendrobium catenatum | reverse complement strand
ATAAATATTATGATTTTCTTATTTACTTCACATGCTAAAGCCAGAATCTTGAAACCACAAATTTCTTCAAAATTTATTTCAAATATCAACAAATAAATCATTTTATTTGTAGAATAATTTTTATTAAAAAAATTTCTTATCCCTGCAAGCACAGTTACTGCAGCAATTTATTCTTTTTTGGATCCTTAGAATTCCAAATGATTCTTATTTTTAAAAATAAAATAAATCTTATATTCTTATACAACATTTTTATTATTATTTCTTTATATTACAACGATAAAATTCAAAAATAATTTTAGAAAAAGGCTTGAGCAAATTTTAAATCTACTTTTTTTCTTAAAAAAAATATTTGTTTTAGTATAACTTTTATAATTTTTAAACCAGTTTAAAATATTTGAAAGATATTAAATTTGATTTTCAATAAAATAGTTTTAATAATTAAATTAAAATGTATATATTCTTCTAAATCAGATTATCTAAAATATTAACAGTATTATTGAATCAAACAAAAAAGTTATATATTTAATTACATATTATTTAATTTAGATACACAGCATCAACATTTATAATAGCCAAGCAAGATGTGGTAGGGCAATTAATTTTTTTAATTCATTAAAAAAAAAAAAACTTTACAAACTTAATATTAAAATTATTTTTATTAACAAAACTAAAACACTTATCATTATTTTGATCTTTATAAACTTAATATATGCTTATTCGACTATTTGATTTTGTACTGTTCTATATATTATTTAATTATTTATGAAGTAGAATAATAGAGATAGATGAATAAAAAATAAAATAAAACAAATATAATATTTTTATAACTATTTTTTGCAAGCCAAATATAAGTCAAGGCTATTAATAACAAACTTAAATATTATTCCTCAAGACAAATGAAATATATCTTTCCTATTTTCAATCTTCTAATATTTAGTCCAATCTATTTCAACGTGCAAACATTTTCAAATTATTCACTAACAAGTTATGCATCATGAATTATACTTTATATGCGCCACATGCCTAAATATAGATAAATATACTTGTAATTTCAATTAAAAAAAATTGCTAAAAAATTCATTTCAGATCATTTTGCCCATTATTATATTCACAAGCTGCTTATTGAAGCCAATTCTGAAAAAAATAATCCAAACAAATTCAAATTCAAATATTAATTCAAATGTAATTTAATAAACCTAATTCAATGAAGCTTACTAGAGCAAAAATCATGGCTGCAATGTAAACTTCACAATGGTAGTTCTCCAACGGATTGCCGACCGAATAGCTAATCATCATTGACTAGATTGTTGATGTGGAGGAAGAATATTTCACAATGGTAGCTCACTATGGAAGGCAACGATGAAACCAATAGTGTGAGGAGAAAAAAAGTCTTGTTCTGAATGAGATCTCAGGATTGGGGAAATTATTCTATGCAGTCATTGAATGCTGTTCAGAGGCGAATCAGGATGCACCACATCACTTTTTTGCTGTATACCGGATAACCTAGCATATTATAATTCGCTTCCGAACGATCCAGTGATTGCACAGAATAATTTCCCTCAGGATTGACATCATGAAACTATATCGTTGGAAAGGAATTGTGAAATAACACGTGTGAAGGAAAGCTTGAATCAATTTTGAATCTTGTACAAACACGTTCAATCACAAATACATTGAACTTCATTTGAATTTGATTTGAACCAAGTTTGAATTTGAAATCATTTGAAGCAAAATTATTTATAAAGGACTTCACTAAACATGTTGTGTATGCTAAAAGTGGTGAACTGATTTTAAATGAACTTTTAGACATATTTTTCGAATAAAAGAAACGAGCATATTTCTCCAATGTTAAATATTATTCAACACAATCAAATATCCCAAATAAAAAAGGTTGATTGTCTATGACTGAGATGAATCCACCATAGCAACCAACCGGAAGGCAAATTGTAGATTTTTTGGGTAGCAAAGTTTTGTTCTCATGAAAATAAAACAAAAGTTCTCTTCCGTTGGCCGAGTCCTATCTAGGAAAAAATAATGTGCAGACATTAGACGACGTCGGAGGCCAACCAGAACGCGTCACATCATTTTTTTTGTTCGGTACCGGTGCTCGGTACCGCTGTATACCAAATGATGTGGCACATTCTGATTAGTCTTCAGACCGTCCGGTGTCCAAACAGAATAATTTCTCCCTGCCTAGCGGCCCCCAACTCATTTGTAGATGACATGGCAGCTTTTAGTAAGAAAATGACCTAAACTTAGAACCATGGAAATCCAGCATGCGTATAGATTTGTCGGGGAATAAAGCCTTATTCTCAAGAAAATAAAGAGCCAAAGTCTACGTAAAGGTCCCCAACTCATTTGCAAATGACCTGGAGGCTTTTAGTAAGCAAAAGGGCAAATTTTCTAACTATAGTAGATGAGTAGATCCAAACACCAAGGCTACTAAGTATTCAATCTCGAGCCAATTTGACATTGATTAAGGATTACTCAAAATCATTCGATTCGATTTTGAACCAAACCAAATTTGGTAAATTTTGGCGCAATCTAACCTTGATTCAACCCAAATATAGCTCATAAACTATGATCTCGATTAATTCCGTTCATACATGAATATGATTTAGCTTAACCTCATCGAGTCCAAGCTCAAAATCGGCATCAAACCAAGACAACAATGTGGCACATGACTTAGCTCATTTGACTTGATTTGAGCTTCATTCAAACCAAAAATCAACTGTTCTTCGAGCAAAAATTTCGGCCAAGCCAAGCATGTTTATTAAGCTAAAAATGGCAATACAATCATTTAAAATATAAAAAAATGAGAATGAGGAATCTCACTAAGTAAATAATTCACAAATGTTTTCTTTTAATCTATGGTATCACCTAATTTAAACATATTGACACACTCACCCGTAAAATATTAGGAAAGGAAATCAGAAGAAACGAGAGCTGCATTGAAGAATTACAACACTTTCCAATTCCATAATATAGATTAGTACATAAGCAGGTTATATATGGAGGAATGATGGGTTTATATGTCGTGAAGTTAGAGGTTCTCACCTTGTTCTCGAGCAACAGAAGTGGACAGAATGGCAAGATTGCGATTGAGAAATGTGAGGGCAGATTCACAATCCAAAATAAGCTTAGTTACAGAGGAAGGCTCATTGGACATTGAGTCGGGGCCACCAGACATGGCTGCATGAGCGTCACGGAGGCTCCTCAAGTTTCCCAAGAACTACAACAATAACAACAGTTTACACCATCCAGAAAGTGCTTAATAAGAAAATATTATGGAGACTTGCAGATTAACTAAATAAAATTATAATTGAACAGGTTATGTTGTGTACAGTGTGGGGGATTGCTTGGTTACAAGTAAGATTTAATTCATGTAAGATCTAATAAATTATGAAATTGGGTTAATTAACCTTGAGAATGTTAGATGGTAAAAAATTGTTTAGCATTAAAGGTATCAAATCTTGGGAAGTTGTTTGGCTATTTGGTATTAAAGTATTGCAGCACAACTTATATCACATACCAAATATAAAAAAAGATATAGAAAGACAAAAAAGAAAAGCTTGTCGACGAATGGTACAAAAATTCGAGACCTGGAGGGTGAGCAGACGAGATTAGCACCAACGATATGTGACAGGAGTAGTTGCAATGATTGAGACAGATACGAGTTGTAACTTCAAGAGGGAGAGGGAGAGGGAGAAGAGTGGCAAAAAAAGGGAAGAAAGTAAATCTCGATTTCAACCGGATTTAAAGAATCTACAATTTCTAGTAAAACACTAGCAAAACAGGCTTTTAAGCACACCATAGGATTTAATGGCTTAAACAAATCATTTGAATATTAGTTCAATCCTTAGCTTAAATATTGCTCAAGACTTGCTACCAAATAGCCCAAGTCATAAATTTAATAAACCAATGAAAATCAATTTGGGTATAACAAAATAAAAACTTTAAATATACGAATGAAAATCTACATAATTATTGCTAAATGGTACCTACACTCACTAAAATTTTCATTCTCTTTCCTTCTCCTTTGTTGACACTTTATTGATATGTAGAATCCCTATTGCCTACTCATCAATATGCAAATTATTATAATTATTTTATAATTAATTCTATTCCCTAATTTCAAAATTTTCCTATTAGATGCTTTCTAGGGATTGTATAAATTCTACATATAAAATCTGTTCAAGCTAAAAATGAAATGGATTCAACCAATTCTCTCCAATTTTTTGTCATGGCATCAGAGCTGTAGAGTTTTCTCTAGTATTTCTATTTTGTAACCTTCATCATTACATTATCACAATCCTGTGTGGCCTTCATTGATCTCTCTTTCTTTTTTCCTATTTTTCTATAATGACAGCCTTATCATTGCATTGCCGCAAATATTTCTCTTCTTGCAGCCTTCATCAGTGCATTGTCATAAATTGGTCCCATTGTTGTAGCCCTTATCACTACATTACCACATTTCTTTTTTTCTGTGAACAAACCATTATGTCTCTTTCCAAGCACAATAATAATAATACCCACATGCCCTTATTCTCAAATTCTCTTGGAATTGAGGGCTGCAATCTAAATCCAATAAAAGAGTCCTAAAACATCCTTTCAAAATATCGACTGAATGCAAAGAACTATTTTAAGTGATTGTGATTAGTTCATCAACTTATAAAGAGAAAAATAAAATTTAGTCATCTACAAAGATAAAGAAATACAAAATTTTGCTTGTAGGGCTTGAAAGAAAATATCTATAGCAGATGTTTGTACTCTAGCATTCTCCAATATCACCTGCCCTTAAAGTCTCAATGATGCTCATTTCTAGCTCCTAGATCATTCATTCAGGGGTTAAAAACCATCTGATCAATTAATCTCATATATCTATCTTAGCAATAAGAAAATAACCAATAGCCAATAGATCCTTCACAATCATGGACAATTAAGGAGATATTCTTAGAAATAAATCCCTCACACATTGAAATATCCTCCATGTACCTAACTTATTTACAAATATATTATCCATTCAAAAGCTAACTAAAGATTCCAAATATAGTATTATGTATTCATCTTGACTTTAACAAATAAGGCAAGAGGATGACGATTGGTTTTTTAAAGAAAATAATAGTCTTTCTTGCCTGGAGGAAACCAATGATCAAGAAAACTTTATATAAACTTCAAATATTATCTCTTTCTTTGACACTCTTAAATCCAATAATGACAAATTTTAGCTTCAATACCTATGGCTCAGCCACTCATACTTTATTCTTTTTTAAACTATATTTTCTTCATTATTTACAAAATCAATATTGAAAATTTTCATTATGATATTTGTGAACTAGCAAAATACAACATACCAATTTTTTAATGAGTGACATAAGAATCCTTGCTCATTATTTTCTCATTCGTAGTGACATCTGATGATCATCCTCTATACCTTATATCCATAGGGCTCACTGGTTGATTATTTATGAATAATTGCATGAGAAATCTTATCAAAAACTAAAAGTGATTTAAATAGCATCTTTTTTCACCTTTTTCAACCTAATAAAAAATCAAATTAATGTTAAAATTAAATTAGTTAGATCCAATAATACCAAATAATACTTCAATTATCCTCTCACCACATACTTCTAAGATAAAAGAGTAGTACAAGAGTCGCACCTTAATAAACTATAGAGGCTGAACTAAAAAACAACCACCTACTTACTACCACAAGGGATCATCTTTTTTTTTTTTTTTAAATCCCAAAATAATATAAAGGGAAAGTAGTTTTCATAGCCACCCACACCATAACCTGGCTACCTACAAAGGTACTTGGTTCAATAGCGTGTACATGGCCTAAATAAATTCTTTTCCCATTTCAATATTTCAAATAACCATGTTCCCGTAATATTTGAGAGTGTTGTACTTGTTCATGCATGCTCTCAAAATAAACAAAAACATGATCATTAAGAAAATAAATATCTTCATTGGTTATTCGCCCACACAAAAAAGGAACAAATGTTATGACTCCTCCATAAGAAAGGTGTTGTATGAACTAATTTTACTTGTAATGAAAAAAATCACCTCTTCATTACCATTTAGCCTCAAAAAGAAATATGATTCACAAATATTTTTTTTGATCCTACATTACCCTTCATTACCCCTCATCCCAACAAATAATTTTAAGGCCCAATATACAACTAGGGTTATTTTGAACCCTGCTATGAAATTTTACTAGGCTGCCTGACGAATTGCTACGACATTCAATGGAAATCCTATAGTATTGTAGGATTTCAAAAAAACCCAGTGGATATGATTAATTTTCCTTGTTTGACATGCGGGCTGTTTTACAAGTTAATGCAAGGGAAACAAAAGTTAATATGACCTTGAAATGGCAGTTAAATACAACGCGACAAGCAAAGAATTAGAAAGCATATTTGATGAGGTCATCTGCAGGAGATTTCATCACACTTACCATCGCAGGAATTGTAGATCGACGGCTACGATTCATAGTCTCTATTTATGATGTTTCGTTTTATTTCTGTTATTTATATTTCAGTTTTTCTATTTGTACCCCTACGAGAGATTTGTTATATATTGTAACCCGAGGGCATATGTCTTTGATGTTTTTACTTTTGGAGGCCTTTATATTAAGGCCTAGTCATTGTATTAAAACTAATGATGCTTATGAATGAAATTTCTACTTTCTTGTTTGACCTCTCTGTGAGTTCTTGAGAGGAGAAACCCTAGGTAGATGAAAGAAATACCCATCAACCTTCAAAGGATTCCAAGGTTCGTGGCTCCAATCTTTTCTTTTATTTTTTCCTCTACTCCCACATCCCCTCCTAGCCCCTACCCGTTGGCCTCCCAAAACTCAATCCCCTTGCCCCTCTGCCCAAAACCGAACCAACCACCAACCCGCCTCACCTTGTGCCGCCGGCCTCCCCTCCCCGTCCACCACCGACCCTAGCAAACCCCTCACCGCCGGCCTCCCAAGCTCCACGAGCCGCTGGCCCTCATTCCACTACCTAGGAATTATGAAATTCAAATTTCAAAATCACTCTTAATCACTTTCCTAAATTACATCCCTATTAATTTGGAAAGTTACCGCATTTAGATTCAAATTCAAATTTGAATTTAAAAGCTTTTCTATTAATAGCGTATATTAGAAAACCTCCTAAACACATTAAAATCTGAAATCAATTTCAGATTTAATGGCAATCTCCAATTAAATCCTTCCCGGGCCCACAAGTTTAATGAAATTAAATCCCCCCTTAGCTCTATATGGCCGTCCACCTCTATTGGATCCTCTCTCTTCCCTAATTAATTCAAAGTCTCCATTTAAAGCTCCCTAATTCCCTCCCCATATTCTCTTCCCCCCATGCATGCCACCGGCCTCCTTTTAGCCTAAAACAAAATTTGAATTCTAATTCTTCCCTCCCATCCATTTTTCCTTCTAATTAATTCCTTCTTTGGATAATTAATTCCAAGAGGAAAATCGAACCTCCAAATCACCTACACCTTCCCTAACCCCCCCCACCCCCCCCCCCCCCGACAGCTGAACCAACCCCACCTTAAGAGCCGCCGCCTCTCCTCCTCCTTCTCCTCAACCTTCTTCCCTCCTCACTCAAGGAAATTATGAATAATCGATCCAGATCTTGATTACGGATTCGCAGAGGGTTCTCACAGACGGACCGACATCCTACGATCTTCTTTCTTGACTTCACTTCGGACTTCGACAACTCGGTGGAAGAATACGTGGACCGCATCTTGTATCAATTGACGCTTTCAGTTGAAGAGCATATCTTTACGGGTCGTTGGTACGTTGTCAACCATCCATCTACTTCTCCGACTTCGACTACCGCTCCAACGACTACTACCCGAGGCTTTTTCTTTCTTGTGGTGGCATCGCATGGTGTATTGGCTTTGCTTCTCCATCAAACCCTACCACTTTAAAGAGAGAGATTCATGGAACTCAAGGTGAAAACATCGCTTTGTTAACCAGTGGATTATGTTGAACTAATCATTTCATTACTTTGTTTTGGTTGTTGTTTTAAAGGATTCTTTAACTTCGGTTTGTGATTGATTGCCTACGCATAACTTTCTTCTTAAGATCCTCTTTGGATCTACTTGGGTGAAACATTAAGTTAAAAATTTATTGTTGCTTAATCAATTACTTATTAATACTCGTAAGTAATTCCTGGTTTCACATCAATATTTCCACAGTTAATACTAAAAGTAAAAGTTTTGCTATGACAGTTATAATATGAGATTCCCAATGAACCAATATAAAATAAAATGCAACAAAATTGAATTTTATAAATCATTTGAGAATACCACCAACAAAGATAAAACCAAAATTAAAATTGAAAAAGTTCCAATAGCCAGTACCCTTCCTAAGTCAATAGCAATGAGATTGGTTGAATTGAGGAACTATGACCGAAAGTACACTGCAGGGCAAAACATTTCGTGATAGATTTTCCAACAAAATTGTACAGTGAAAGCAAATGATAATAATAAAAAAAAATCAAATAAACTGAAATCAAAGAACAATACATTCAACTATTCAGTCAAATTGAACATTTTAGATCTGAGATAGTGATGCTAATCTCATTCTCTGAATGTAAAATTTCACTATACGACTTGTTGAGAAGAATTCCAAGCACTCAGCAACCATTTTTAGCTACGAAATTTTCAGGTTTTAAATAATATTTGCTTGCAAATGATAACTAGCAAGGTATTTAACTTCACAAAACTTCATATTTCCCACTTCAAACAAAATCATCACTTAGAAATTTGTATGAAACGAGAAGTTGAATTATATTTTTCCGCTAATGGAATCCCG
Organism: Dendrobium catenatum; assembly: GCF_001605985.2. NCBI lineage: Eukaryota > Viridiplantae > Streptophyta > Magnoliopsida > Asparagales > Orchidaceae > Dendrobium > Dendrobium catenatum. Next base: position 4,647,500 of record NW_021319518.1, on the reverse strand, counting down.
TTTCTTTTAGGGCATGCTTAGTCGAGTAAGAAATTTTTCTATCAGAACATTTATAAAAGTATTTTAATCATGTGTTAACAAAAAAGATAAAAACAGAAACATGGTGAATGGCTCGACATGATAGAAGTTTGACAATCAGATAAAGAAAGCTCAAGGAAAACCTTTAGAAGAGTGTTGTATGCCTCCAACAAACGATTAGCTGCAGGACCAAATCCATGCAATTGAGGTACCTCCATCATATTCGTCCAAGGCCGAATTTCCTAAAGTAAAATCAGCAATTTTCAAATAAAAATTAGCCCGGCTATAAGGAGATTTAATAGTCTTATCATTAAAATGAATTAGAATGGAACCAAGAAACTTATTAGATGCAACAATTTTCATGGAAGATAGCATACAAGTCTCAGTAACTTGCTTCCAAAAAGCTTATTAATTGATTACACTTGACAGGTTTGGTAACCAAATATCTATTAAAAAGGCCTAATGAAATCATTAAGTAAAGAATTTGGAAAATTAGTGAGTTCAGCTTCGCCAGTACCTTTGTATAAATTAAATTGAACGATCTAACAGTTTCCAGAAAGGATTCTAAATGAGTTCGCAGCTTTAACTCGGTTTCTGCATACTCCTCGTTAGGATTATAATCATACTGCCAAAACAGAATATGATTCAGCTTATGTCTTAGATCTGTTACAACAAATGCTACAATGAAAGTTTGTATTTACAGCAGGGATTATTACAACAAATGCTACAATTTTAAGTTTATACTCAGCAGGAAATCATCCTACATAATGGCCGTACAACAAAGACCCGTCAAAAGCGCAAACTGTAAATTGATAGGGGAGGCTGATATTATCTATGAGAGAAGTCCGGTAATAATAATCCTAAAAGTTATATAAAAAAAAATTCAAAACAGTTTTCTGAATGATTAAAGCTTAAGGTAATGATAGTAGATTTTCATTCTAATAATAGCATACTACGTACATTCTGAAACTAAATTATATTTTATGTCCAACATGTAAAAGTCATTTCAAGTTAATAATAATCAATTATAGAGGAGAATGCTATCTATTTGAGGACTTGGACGAAAAAAGCATACTGAAAGTGACGCATCATACCCATATCAATAGAACAAAAACAAACCGAGAAAAAAGATGAGTAGCCACCAGGAATGGGCTTGGCTTAACCAGTTAATGGCTACAAGTATACAAGCTGAATCAGAAATTGTTGTACTTCTCTACTCATAATTTCAGAATCAAGTTGGAAAATAAAACATAGCAGTTATACAAAATCTTTCTACATGGTAGCTTAAATTCACTAAGACAAGGAATAAAAGGTTAACAAGGTGTTGTATTGCCAATGGCAGGGAACAGTCGCAATATCCTGCAATTATGTTTTTTTAAACCTAATCACAAAGTTTTGATCTAAGTGATTGGTTGCTTAAAACAGGAAGATATAAGGCAGACAGGTTAGGGTTTAGACAAATTGCATATGTGACTTTTGCCCAGGAGAGATTGATCATCTCTTCTATGCATAGGTCATCTTCTTTTCGCCATTGTTTGATATATTAATAAAAAATCTTCCCATGCGTAATCCACTCACTACCTTCTATGACATTTCCAAGACTTGTTAACTCGTCCATGAACTAGAATCTCGTAAATTAGACCACAAGAATGGCCGAAATCAAGGGCCAATTGTTTTATTGTAAGTATTCAAAAGTACTTGGATTTCAATTTTTGAAGTGAGTTGTGGTGATATTCATTTGTTTTATTGAAACTCAATTTCTGTATTTGTTTGGGATGCAGAGAGTTTTGTTTTTATCCACTTAATAATAATTTATCAACGCATTATTATTATTATTATAAGTAATATCCCATTTCACCACTCTAATAATTTAATATTATTTTATTGTTATTAATTCAAAAGAAATAAAAAGGAAAAATTGAAGGCATCTTCCTAGCCTTGAAGAATGAAACTCACTTCTCAACTTTTTGAATGTTAGAGTTCCATGAGTGAGAACTCACTTGCAACCAATTTAAGTGAGAACTCATTAATGAGGATATCCGACTATGGAAAGTCTATCAGAGAATGAACTGGAGATCAACGGCCACAATTATGCCACTTTATTTTTGATCTATTATTTATATTTGATTTATTTATATATCTTTTCCGTTTTTACCCTCACTTGAGGGAGTAGGTTTATTTGATCCCAGGGGGCACTTTTGTCTTTAGAAATGTTATTATATTTTGGCTATTTATAACCACCCTTTCCCCTCCTTTGAGTGGATGATGATTACTATGAAAAAAAATTCCACCATTTTGTTTCTTTGTGAGAGTTCTTGTGAGAACTTTGGTGAAGTCCCTAGGTGAAGGCAAAACATTACCCATCAGTCGTAGGAAGTGTTCGGACTCATGGTTCTTCTCATCCCCAACTTTTCCTTGCCGTCTTCCTTAGCAGCAGCCCCCCTTCCCCCTTTTTTTTTCATTTTTTTTTTTCATAGCTGACGGCCTCCCTCTCCTCCTATCCACCGGCCCAAATGCACCACTCATCCTCCTAACCGCCGGTCCTAAATTCCCTCTCCTCCTCCTAGCCGCCGGCCCAAGCCCCAAACCCTCATAGCTGCCAGCCCTAAAACCCTACCCATCCTCCTAGCCGCCGACCAAATCACCCCCTCCCTTGCCTCCAAATTTCAAATCCCGAATTGATACTTTCCGTTTATAGTGCATTATAAATTAGGAAGGTTTTTAAATTCAGATTCTAATATATTTGAATTTAAATTTCCTTTCCTAGAATAGAATGAGTTATATTAGAAAAGATCCTCCAATCAATCCAATTTGAATTTGAATTTAAATTAGGCAGAGATTTGCATTAAATCTCTTTCCTAATTAAATTTGCTAAGATTGGAAACCTCTCCCTCCTATAATTAACTCATTAACAAGTTGGGCCCAATCACTATTCCCCCATCAAGGCCCCCCCCCCTATTCCGCTTATAGCGCATTATAAATTAGGAAGGTTTTTAAATTCAGATTCTAATATATTTGAATTTAAATTTCCTTTCCTAAAATAGAATGAGTTATATTAGGAAAGATCCTCCAATCAATCCAATTTGAATTTGAATTTAAATTAGGCAAAAATTTGCATTAAATCTCTTTCCTAATTAAATTTGCTAAGATTGGAAACCTCTCCCTCCTACAATTAACTCATTACCAAGTTGGGCCCAATCACTATTCCCCCATGAAGGCCCCCCCCCCCTCTCTCTCTCTCTCTCTCTCTCTCCCTTTTCCCTTTGGTTCTTTCCAATTAAATCTCTCAGTCAATGCCCCCAAAAAAATCTCAAATTTGGAGATTTGATATGAATCTTATTTCCACATTTAAGAACTCATGATTGGCAACTCTATTAAATCACCAACCCACCTCCCCAATCAATGCTAGCCGCCCCCCTCTTGCCACTTTTACCCTTTTCTGAATTTGCGAGCTGCTGTCCTAAAGTTCCCATGATAAGAGACCTAATTTCCTCCTACATCAACTACTACAGGATTTCAACCTCCCAAGACTGTTGTCCTGCATTCGAGAATTAGTTAGCTTGCTGTCCAGAAATTCTTGCACCCAGTAGTTTGTTGTCCAGCTGTCCAAGACATTTGAGTTGGCTGTCCAGACATTTCAGCGAACCTTTACTTGCTGTCCCGCCATCCAGAACCCACTAATTTGCTGTCTAGACTTGTGAGGAGACGTCCCATTGCTGTCCTTCCTTCATAAACAACCTACATCGTCGATGTTGTCTTGTATCTCCTAAATTTTGGGTAAAGTCTCTCCCTTCCTCACACCTTTTAATCCTCCCTTAATCGTGGCATCATTTGAGCATGAAGATCTATTCACACAACCCAAATTAAGAGTGTAAGTGAGAGGATTCCCACAATGACTATTCTAATTGTTAAATTAGGGATTCCTTTTGAAAACCCTACATTTGCATGGTATAATTTGATATGATTATTTTATGATTCTAATCTTATCTTGTGTAATTGATTGCCTAAGCTTAATCACTATTTTGTTGGCTTAAAACTTTGCTAAGAAACCTGAGAAGTTAACTAATTGCAAAGCTTTATTCCTGTTTGTGTAATTTTCCAATGGATTGCATTTGCCACTACATGTAGTCCGACATCACTCACTTATGTGTAAGTGAGATCCATTCACTTCTAGAAAGCAGAACTATTGAATATTGATCCAATGGCCCATGAAAATATCCAAGAAAGAGAGCATCTACACAAGTTAATATATAGGCAAAATTAAATATTATTAATGTTATTGCAGACATCATAAATAAGAAGAGCATTGTACATAAAGCTCCAATCTCAAAATTTAGAGCTAAACACTATTCTACACTCAAGTCTATCTTGAGATGGATTAGGGAAATTGAATTCAAAGTAATCAAACAATGCATAGTAAATATGCCATCATTAAGAAATTCATATCAAGTTGCATGTGACTTTGTAATGAATTTTAGGGAATAATAGGCAATCCACTTTAAGGGATAAAGATGCTGTGTATTTTACAAGGGAGCAATAATAAATGGTTGTAAGGTGGAAAACATGCATTGTGCAAGTATAATCCAAAAGTGAAGGATTTAGAGGCTATAGAAAAATAAAGTAAAATAATGATAAGCATCTAATAAAATTAAGGAACTCACTACCTATAGCAAACTACCAAAACACATTCCACTCTTCCTCTACCAAAAATCAGAGAAAGAGACACCAACAACATCAACATAAGTAAAATACTAATACAGGTATAGGCAAACAAAGCTAGGCAAGTGTTTCCCAATTATATAAGAAAATTCAATTGTAAGCAACTAGGTCAAACGGGTAATTCATGATCCAGGGAGTTCATGATCCAGGGGGCTCTAGACGTAAAAAAAGAAAAATATCAAGTTGGCTTAGCGACCACCTCTATATGATGAGTTAGATTACATTGAAAAAAGAATAAAAGCCCACCACATTTTACTCTCCCCAATTATTACAAGCAAGGCATCTAAGGCTTAATTAAGCTAAATAATTCAAATTTCTTTTTAGAAAGTGAGGATAAGGAGCTTGAAATTTAAGTGATATATCATAAAAAAAAATTTCTTGATCAAGCACAAATCTCGAGGCAAAATCAAGTTAGAAACTTCCGAAATTAAATCTAGGAGAGTGGGAAGGAAGAGAAATCCGAGATCTCCCTTGCCACCAAGCTCCACCTTGACCACCAGTCGGAGTTCCGCCGGACCACGGCCCGTCGTTGGACTTTTACCTGATGCCGGAATTCTATTCATCCTCAGACTTCCACCCATCGCAGCTGGACTTCTACCCGGCCACCGACTAACGCCAAACTTCGGTCCAACCACCAACTGACATTGGACTTCCACCCGGCTTCCAATTATTGTTGGACTTACTCCCGACTATCAATTGAGGTCGGACTTTTGCCCGGCCAACAGCCGTCACCCGACAACGGTCATTCTGATCACTGTCGTCTGTTGCCTGTCGCCCGCCGACTACGGTCCTTCCAACCTCTCTCGCCAAACTTCGTCACCATACAAAGATTTTTCTGACCAATGTCGCCCGTCAATGCGGTCCTTTTGACCTCCTTCGTCCGTTGACTACAGTCCTTCCGACCTCCGTTACTAGACAACAACCTTTTTGAACACTATCGTCTACCGACTACAGCCCTTCTAATCTTTGTCGCCCGCCGACTATAGTCCTTCCTACCTCCGTCGCCTGACAATGGTCTTTCTGACCACTGTCGCCCGCCGATTACGGTCTTTCCAGCCTTTGTCAACAGACAATGGTCTTTCTGACCACTATCGCCTATTGACTACGATCCTTCAGACCTCCCTCTTTCTAACCACTATCGTCCGTCGCCAGACAACGGTCTTTCTGACCTTCATCGCAGGCCGACTATAATCCTTCCGACCTCCATCACCAAATAATGGCCTTTCTAACCTTCGTCGCCCACTGACTACGGTCCTTCCGACCTCCGTCGCCAGACAACGATCTTTCTGACCACCGTCGCCCACCAACTACGTCCTTCCGAACTCCGTCGTCAAACAACGGTCTTTATGATCACTTTGCTCACCGACTACAGTTTTTACGACCTCCGTCATCTACTTAGGCCTTTCCGACCACTGTCACCTGACTATGATCTTTCCGACCTACGTCACCCGCCGGCTATGCCGACCAAAGGAATATGTCAATATTGATTTTTTCAATTTCCATCATGTAATGCGCTCTATATGATGTATATTTGCTACATCAAACCAAGACCTTCCTCCCAAGGAAGGGCCTCATTTGTAATCGACTACAAACACTAGTGGATTTGTTCAAACTGGGTAAGTCCCCATGATTTTTCCTCCTTTTTAGGGGTTTCCACATAAAAACTCTTGTGCTCTTATGAATGTTACATCATCTCTTTTATCTGATTGTGTGATGGATCTTCGTACAAAGCTAAGACGTTAAAACTTTATATTTCTCTATCGTCGTGAATATTCCAGAACGCAACAATAAGATATGAAGATAATGAGGTATTTGGTTTTCAAATCAAGCCACCATATTTTCTCTATCCATAACTCCTACACACAAAGCCTCTAAGATTTAAGTAGGCTTCAAATTCAAATTATAAGGAGACAAGGATAAGGAGTTTGTACGTAACTCCATACTTTCTGTCACCTTAATTCCTACACACAAAGCCTCTAAGATTTAAGTATGCTTAAAATTCAAATTCCAAGAAGGAGACAAAGATAGGAGTTTGTATGTAAGATGATGAGTGATTCAAACATACAATAATTTTAGAAGTAAGATTCTCCAAGTTATTTAAATCTAGATTATTTTTTCTTTTCTATAAAATAGTAGCATGCATTAAGTTACTTTTATATTACATTCACGATCAATGCAACCATCCTGGCCTGAAGAATGCCTCTCCCTCTTATATAGCATTGGTTGGCCTCCCCCATCCTCTCAATCTAGAAATTTTTTATACCAGTCATGTCTCCTACCTAAGAACACATGGGGAAAATGTCTTGTATACATAAGAATAAAGAAAAACAAAATAACTTGAAGAAAAATGATAGGAGGAACTAAGGAAACAAAATGAGAATGACGAGTCAAAGAGCCATCCACATGAGAGCTATAGTAAAGTTGCTAATATAGGTTCTTTGATAATTTTCTACTTTCATTTTATCAATCTAAGCACTATATTATCTATCTAGAAGAACACCAAATTCCTCTCTAAAAGCTTGACCAACTTGATTGCAAGGGACCGCCACATGCATAAACATCCACATCACAAGAATCCTGTCAGGTATTATGAGAGTAAAGACTATAATCGTAGACCCTACTATTGCAATAGCTTATTATCTCCTTCATTTTATAATTAAGAGGAAGTCCACCAAAAATACTAAAATAATCCTCTCAATTTTTTATCACTAGCTCTTTGGGAACGACCTATGAAATACACTCTAATTGAATGCTTGGCGATCTAAATAAATAGTAACAAGTGGAAAGTTTTAGTCCAATGCAAATAAGGAACGATTAGAATAGAGAGCCAATGAAAAAATGGATGATGAAATAGAAGTGGAAATGAAAAGAGGATAACTAGATAGATGTTGCTTCAATAAATGTGAATACATGGTGAAGATTGTGCTAAATTATAGAAAGATAATCAGCTAGAATTCTTGAAGTAAATTAAAGATGGATTGAGTGCTGAAAAATAATAAGTTTTTAAGGATTGCTTCAACAATATAAACGCTAGCTATATGAATAAAGTTAATGGACGACTTCTGAAAGAAAGTAACAAGATGCATGTAAAAAAAGCTAAACAAGGCAGGAATTCTCATCCTATATATTCTACTCTTATTTCCATATGCTAGACTAGACAAGTTGTTCGACAACCTTTGATGCCAACTCCTGGACCATCTGCTGTAGACTTGACAACTTCTTTGAATGCTCAGAAAGCTTTGACTCCAATTCAGTTATGTCTGGCCTGGAAAAGTAATGCATTAAGATGAAAACCTAGAAAAGTTACTGCAGCCACTTTTATAGTATATTATAAACATACAAAATTCATTAGAAAATTGGGAGAGCAAGCTTCCCTGGAAGTAGCTGGAAATAACAAATGATTGCATGAGAAAGATTGTTCATGAGATTTGATCACAGACCAATCAGTATTGGACATAAAAAATATGACAAAGTTAATAAATAGGAAATAAAGCACAAGAAAAATAAGTTAAGGATCATAAAACCAAGCAGTTACAATACAAAAATCATAATAACGGCTGCCTGATCTCGTTAAAAATGGGGTTAAAGAACAGAAAGCCATCAAATTTCAATGAACATTGGAAATTAAACAAAGGAGAGCCATTTTTTATTAATACAATGGGAGTGGACGATGTTATAATTGAAACTCGACACCATTTTCATCAAGCAGCACAGCATATGTATGACAGATTCCAAACCTAAACACGCTAGTTAGGGTAATGAGAAAACTTTGCAGAGTATCACCTTTAAATCAATTTACAGGAAAAAAAAATACCTTTCAATCAAAATAAGAATGGTTGCTACCGCAATGGAATGGAGATGAAAAAGACATTAAAATACAAAATACTGGCCAAGCAAACTAACCTAAATCATATAACCATAAGATAGTCGCCTAACCTAATAGGAAATATAGGTCTACTTTTAACAAAAAGAAGATTAAGAGATTTAAAGTTTAACATGGATGATAGAACTCGCATGACTGATGATAGGTTCAATTATATAGATGAAAAATTCAATAACCTTGAGAAATTAAGCCTTTGTTAAACTAACAAAGAAAAAAACCTACAGCATGAATTTTGTGGATAACCTTGAACCTCTCCCCACACACAGGAAATGTGAGCCTCCAATTAAAAGCGTGTAGGTTAATTATTGACCAATCTATCTGGATCTCCATATAACACTAACATTCATGCTAATGAGCCTTTTGTTACACATCTTCCTATTAAGAATTACATACCTATTGTGCTCTGAGAATATCTTAGTGGGTTATCTACACCATTCCCTAGTGAGCTAATTGATAAGCCTCCTATTATACTAATATTCATGTAACTATTGTGGTCTTTGATAATCAATTTAAATTTTTTTTATCAATAATTTAATATTATGCTTAATAGGGCTTCCCTTTTTGAAAAGGTTGACGCACCACTACCTTTTGAGATGCATTATTTCCTATGATCTTAGATCCTTGGCATTCTGAGATGTCCAATTTCTTAATGAGTTTCCTCCAAATATTTGCTACCTTCTAAGATGCCAAATTTCATAACTAATTGTAATTTTTTTCATTAGAATATGAAGGGTTGGCCATGTGAATTTAGAGGGAATATTTAATATTTTTGATATAGAAATCTATTTTAGAATCATATCAATTAGTCCAAATTAAGAATTCAAAAGAAGCAATAAAAATTTTAATTAAATTCTTTAAATTAGAAAGGCGTCATTTTTTTTTATTGGAGTGGTAGCATTTGTTTTCAAATAGGACGAGATCTTGAGGGGTTGGTCATTATAGCCCATGGAGGATTTTTCAAGGAGCAAATTTAGCATATTATCCAGTGTGTTTCCTACCTTCTATAGGACACTTGATATATTATTTAAATCCTAATTACTTCAACAAATAATATCATTGATCTCATGGAAAATTTGTGCCAGATATGCCAACTTTTAGCATGCAAATGCTTTACATGAAGTTTTCACCAAAACCAAACAGGCCTTAGTGGCATTACAACACAGGTTTCAAAATTACATTGAATTAAACATAGAAGAAAAAGTTTCCCAGATAGGATTACTCTACCACCAAAGCTCCAGCAAATAATTATCACAAGATGTCACGGGAACTTTAAATAAAGTACATCAAATAATTATCATTAGTATTCCAGATGGGCAGTTGCGAACACTATTGTATTGAAATTATTATCTCAAATTGCATATGAATCTCTTCTCGAGTGAACTATAGTCTTACAGTGGATAAATTGATTGAATCTGCACATCAGCAGGGAAGAGCTTGAATTCTTCCGAGAAAATTTGAGCTTGCTTCTCCGCAATTGAATCTAGTAGTTGGACATCCTTTGCCAGCTGTTCATCAACACTGCAAGCACAAGAGAGAGCCAGATGCCATCAGATTTATCATACACATCAATAAGATTTCAGAATTAGGTACAAAATGAATGTGGCAAAATTAAGAAGGATAAATTAAGGAATGATTATGTTAGACTAATAGTTGGAGTGACATCTAATGAAGACAATGAAATTGAAATATTCTTAGGAGATTTGTACAAGCACAAGTGCAAAAAATGCACCTAATAGATAATTAGATAAAATTAATATCAAAGGATTAAGATGACATACAATAATATGGATAAGAGTTTCTCAAAATAATTTGTGAAGAATAGGTTAAAAATCTCAAGCATCACTCCAGTAGAAATAAATGAAAAATAAAAATTCATAAAGTCAAACCGAAATAGCAGGAACAAGCTAATGATGATGATAAATTAGGTACAAAATAAAGTAATACATTGCAAATCAGCAATAAAGCTATAAACTATCAACCGTATATATTGAATAGCTATGCCATTATAATCTTGAAATTCCATAACCTCCACTCTGGATTGTCAGCATAGCAACTTGCTTCCACAAGGTCTACAACGAGATGTAGCAATTCAGCACGGTCTTCATAGCTTCCTCTTCCCTAGCAAGCATTAGAAATTAAATATGAGATACTTCGGTAAACAATATAAAAGAATGGTTAATCCACATCAAGCAGTCATAATTATCATCTGTATATTTGATTTTACCGCTAGTTGAAAGGAAAATGTTGCAGCATATAAACTTCAAGTGTCAAAGTAAATAATGTTGCATGATAAAGTAAGAGGTTTCCTTATCATAAAATGACAGGTTAATAAGTATTAGAAGTTGTGTAATCTAAAAAATAAACAGAACTATACACTAAACCTACCTTTTAAATGTTTATTAATATTTTTTTTACATTTTAGTATGACTACGGTAAGCTTTACCTTGCTGAAACATAAACAGAATTTAATAGAGACCATATATGCTTGATCAATTAACTTTATCATAGGTAGAGCGTACTCAAATGGTATGCCAGGCAACAATACCAATGGTAAGGAATCAGTATTTTTATTTAAAACCATCATAAAAAAAATGAATTACATCAGCATTTAAGGTAAGAAAATATACTACAGCTCAACTTATGCTGTCATGTTTCTAAAGACTGACATAATCACCTAAGTTTCTTGAAAATTTTGGTGCTAACCTGGATAGCTTCTGTATCAATTGTAGGTGTAATTCCCAAGAAGTGAGCTATCTCAGCCAAATCTGCAAATATATGATGCTTCATCTTAAAAAGTTCCATCAATGTTATTGATATTGAAAATATAGGTGCTCTAAAGCTTCATAGCAACCAACACAGACAAATTTGTCCTTTTCATAACACAACAATCAGACATGACACAGTTTCGAAGATATAACAAAAATATTGGAGTCTGTCTAAATTAATTATTGTCCTTATACAAAAATTCATCGGCACATAGAGTTTTGATTATAAGATTGGGTTGCTAAACTGATCATTTGAAGTTCTATGTCAATCTGTCCTATATATGGGAGCAATAGAGAAAAGTGGAAGCACTTGAAATTTCACAAACAAGAAGAAAATGAAACAGATAATGACACGTTCAACTAAGGAATTATTGCCATCTAGATTGTACTGACCAACTTGTAATTTGGAATAACATTATTTATCCAAAAATTCTTATTTGATTTTTAGCTCCATCTGGTAAATGTTTTGCTACTTTTTCTGTATAAACAAAAATTTTCATCATTGTATTTTTTCAATTCATACAATATTCTAGTAAGTTGTTTAATTCCATTCTTCATTCTTCAGTTTTCAGTCTTCTGTATCCTAGTCCATCAGCTCATTAACATAATGAAAGTCATCTAGCAGAAAAACAGGAAAAACTGATACTATGGTGGAAGCAATCATTTTTTTTTTGTCCATCATATCTTGAAACAACTTCAAGATTTCAATTATTCATTATCTCACCAACATCTAATGCAAGCTCTAAGGAAGTAGGATCAAGACAATTGTAGTTATTTTGAAGACAGAATATTTAATTTAAAGATATTTATATCAACTTTTGAAGGCATTTGTGCCAATAAATTTCCAAATTAGCATAAAATACAAAAAAAATAAATTTGAAGACGTTCGAGATAGTTTTAAACGAAAAAAAAAATGAAAACATTTAAATGAAATCTGCAGACTCACGGCATTGATATAAAATTGAAAAAGAATTTTTTTTTTTCAAAACACTTATTGATATCATGCCTCCCGATCTCAGGAGGCAGAAAACACATTAGGATATCTTGACTCAAAATTTTTTTTTTCCAAGATAGATAGATGTAAGAGAAACTCACACTGTATACGAGCAGTTTCCTCATCACGGTCCATACTGTCCCCTTGCCAGTTCTGTTGCGTGAAGGGCGATCTATCCCCCAAAAGCCTGCCAACCACTCAAAACCCCCAATTAGAGCTTTTCATTCATACAATGAGCTAGGTTGCAAGAATAGGGGTAACCAATTTCAAACGGCACAGATGGAGATTTTGACCTGAAAAAAAGCCATTCGAGGAGAGCATATCTTTCGACGCCCGCGTAAAGGAGGGCCTGCGAAGGGGCATTGGCTCGAGGGTAACTGAGGAGGGATAGTTTCCTCTGAATCTCCTCCATCTGTTTCGAAGCCATGGCGGAGAGGTCGAGCATACAAAGCTGTGCCGCTCCGCCTCTTCCAGATCGTTGCAATGCGGATTTGCAGAACTCGATGTGCAGTCGGCCGGCGAGAACCCGGTCAGACTTGAGAATTTGAAGCAGCAGTTGAAATGCGATTTACCGAGTTCGATCCGTCCAGGTATCAAGCCGATCTCGTTTGGATTGTTTTATGTTTCTTAAATCAATTTCTTTTAGTACAAAAATTTTTAAAATTATTTTAAGAAGAGAGTGTGGATCATGTCTCAAAATTAGGTAAAGTGGGAAAGACAATGAGTGAGTAACTAGGGGTGTTGGCTGGTGCAAATTATTAGGGCCTATCATTGGACCTACTTTTTCGTCCGGATTTCATGCATTTTTAGTTTATTTTTTTATATTTTTTAAAAAGAGCGGCAAATACACAATTTTAATTGCATTTAGGTGCTTTTTGTTGAGTATTTGCAAAAATTTAACAAAAGCGCAATAAATATCATACTCATTGAGTATTTGATGCTGATACGTCATCAAAAAATTATCTTGATCGGGCACGAATCTCAATGTAAAATCAAGTTGGAAACTTCCGAAATTAAAATTGGGACCATCCGAACTCCGATTTCAGTAAAATTATAGTCCAACTGAACGTCTTGGAAATACAAACCCAACGACACCAAATTTGACTCAATCCGAGCTCAAAATGAGTCCAAATCAAGGACCCGAAGCGATGTTGGAAGGTTCGAACCACAATTTGGGCTACCAAACGGTTTCCAAACATGACCTGCTTATAATTGAATTGAGCGGCTCGACGAGACAAATCCAACGAACCCAATATCACTAAATTCTGACATCACTAAGACATTCAAATATCCATCAAACGGTCTATGATCAAGGGAATCAACATCGGCCGTCCTTCCAACCACTCTCCATTTACCCTTGATCTCTCTCCTATTACGGGTCATGCCACTCCATAAATCTATAAATGGACCCCTCATTTCTCTTAAAAAGGGGGACCCGAGCAAGAAGAGAAGAAGGAAGAAGAGAATGAAGAAGCTCCTCCTCGACCACCGTCGGACTTCTGCCGAACCACCACTTGAGGCCCTCACCTTCGCTAGACCACCACCTAACATCGTTGCTCCGCCGTACCACCACTTAAGGCCCTCACCTCCGCCGGACCACCACTTGAGGCCTTCACCTCTGCCGGACCACCACCTGACGTCGTTGCTCCGCTCGGACCACCACTTGAGGTCCTCAACTCTGTCGGACCACCGCCTAACGTCGTTGCTCCGCCATACCACCACTTAAGACCATGAGCTCCACCGAACCACCACTTGAGGTCCTCACCTTCATCGGACCACCGCCTAACGTCGTTGCTCCGTACGGACCACCACTTGAGGCCCTCACCTCCGCCGGACCACCGCCTGACGTCGTTGCTCGGTCAGACCACCACTCAAGGCCCTGAGCTCCGCCGGACCACCGCCTGACGTCGTTGCTCCGTCGGACCACCACTTGAGGCCCTCACCTCTGCTGGATCACCACCTGACGTCATTGCTTCACTTGACCACCACTTGAAGCCCAGACTTCTCCTAGACCACCACGTGACGCCTGGACTTCTACCATACCACCACATGAGGCCTGGACTTCTGCTAGACCATCACATGAGGCCTAGACTTCTACCGGACCACCACATGAGGCCCAAACTTCTACCGGATCACCGCCTGATGCCAGGAGTTCTACTGAAGTATTCCCCTACTACTACGATCTTTTTGACCCCGATCTCCTGGCGACTACAATCCTTTTGACCTCCGTCGTCTACTATGATCCTTCTAACCTCCATCAATAGATAAGGCTTTTTGACCCCGGTCTCCTACCGACTACAATCCTTCCAAATTTCGTCGCTTACTATGATCCTTCCGACCTCCATCAACAAACAACGGTCTTTCTGACCCTGGTTTCTTGCCGACTACGGTCCTTCCGACCTCTGTCACCTACTATGATCCTTCCAACCTACATCAACAGACAACGATCTTTCTGACCCGGCCTCCTACCGACTACGGTCCTTACGACCTCCGTCGCCTACTATGGCCCTTCCGACCTCCATCAACAGACAACGTTCTTTCTGACCTCGGTCTCTTGCCAACTACAATCTTTCGGACCATGTCTCCTACCAACTACGGTCCTTCCAACCTCCATCGCCTACTACGGTCCTTCCGACCTCCATCGCCCAATGGTCTTTCTGACCCCTGTCTCTTGCCTACTATGGTCCTTTTGACCTTCATCGCCTACTATGATCCTTCCGACCTCCATCACCAAACAACAAACTTTTTTAACCACGATCTTCTGCCGACTACGGTCCTTTCGACCTCTGTTGCCTACTATCATCCTTCTGACCTCCATCACCAAATAACGATCTTTCTAACCCCAGTCTCCTGCCAACTAAAGTCTTTCAGACCTCTCTCTCCTGCCGACTACAATCCTTCCGACCCCCATCACCTACAATGGCCCTTCTAACCAAACAAACATGTCTATGTTGATTATTGTAACTCCCACCATGTAATGAGCTCTATATGATGTACATTTGTAATATCAAGCCAAGGCCTTCTCCCTAAAAAGGGCCTCTTTTGTAATCGACTGCAAATACTAGTGGATTCATTCAAACTGGGCTAGGCCCAATGGTTTTTTCCCCTTTTCAGGGGTTTTCATGTAAAAACTACAGTGTCTCTTATGAATGATATACCCTCTCACTTATCTGATTATGTGTTGGATCTTCGTACAATGCTAAGACGTTAAACTATATAATTCTCTACCACCGCAAATACTCCAGAATGCAACAGTTGTCATTTTGATGTGCTTTTGCTGTGCTTTTTAAATACTCAGTAAAAAGGCAGGAAAAGAGCAGCTAATATGTAGTTAAAATTGTGTATTATCTACTCTTTTTCCAAAATACATCAAAAGCACACTGAAAGCGCATGAAATTCGAATGAAAAATTAGGTCTGATGACCGGTCCTAATAAATTATCATTGGCTAGACTTAAAAAATGTAATTAACCTATTTATTCTTTGAGTTGGATTTGGATTTAAATATTGGCCCGATTAATTTTAAGATTTAGTGTCATTAAATTGAAATTTGAAATTAATCTAATTATCATCCAGGATTTGGTTAAACGAGCCAGCTTTAGGCTACTCGGATTATTCCCAAGTTTAATGGCTTATATTTGAGTTAAATGAGTCATGTTGATCTAAAAAAATTAAAAATAGCATTATATATATAAAGGGTCAAACATTTAAGTCATTTTTGGGTCGAGTTGAGTGTGGTTCTCCAAAAGGATGCTACTTGTGGGGGTCATAATGCAAATGGTATGATCATACTATTTCGTAGGACAAAATAATTGCAAACCTTTACACTCTACGCAAGAAAACTAATGAGAGAATAGATGAAAGTATGCATACGATTATCTATGGAGAAGATTGGCTTTCACATACATATCTCGATGGATAATATTATGCATAACTCAATAGTCATAAGATTTCCCACATCCGATACATCAGCTTGAATGATGTTTATTTGATGTGGGTATCGGTTTCGTACGGGCACAAGCCCCATGGTTAATTACTTCTTAAACATTGATCTATGAATACTCTTGATTATGGATGATATATTATTCTCTTCTTGGTTTGACGCATAAAGGGATTTTCTAGGCTCTCCAAATTCAAAGAAAGATAGGCTCAAGCGGGCTATTCAACACATGATGATCATATGGCATACGACTGGTTAAAAGAGGAGAAATCTATAGAAGAAACACCACATACAAAGCATGCGTGAGAAAAGAGAACCAATTTTTAAAAATTAAGTGACATTCTATTTTGAACAAAATTCTCTGAGCAATGTGGTAAATCTAAGACGGGCTGCTTAGATCCATTGTGAGGTATAATTTATAGGTCCCCTTAATGTCTTGTATTAGTTGGGTTAGTGGGCATCATTACTTGGAGTATGATATGTCTCTTATAGATTTAGGATCCAAGGCTAGCGGTATTTATATATCGTTACATGCATTATCGCTGGGTAGGTCCTGAATTCTTCGGAGACTATAAATCACACGCGTCCACGCTATATTGATGGCATCACTTCCATCTTTCTATCACGCGTGTTTTGTATGTAGTACTTCTTATCCAGATTTTTCATCTTTTGATCGGTCATATGACTATATGATCATCATGTGTTGAATAACACGATTGAGCCCATCTTTCTTTGGATTACGAGAGCCTATAAAATTTCTTTATACATTAAACTAAGAATAGAATAATATATCATTCATAATTGAGAGTATTTTTAGATTGAGGTCTATGATGTAATTAATTAGAGGGGCTTATGCCTGTAAAAAATCGACACACACATCAAATAAACCTTATTCAAGCTAATGTATCAGATGGGGGGAAATCTCATGACTATTGAGTTATGCATATTATTATCCATCAAGATTTATATGTAAAAGTCACTATTATATATGAATAATCATATTTATAAATTTATCTGTTATCCCATTGGTTCATGATAAGTATAAATAATGTGTTATTTTATGTGTTATAGTTTTAGTGAAATTGTGTTATTTTAGTTGTATTATTCAGGAAAAAATACATAAAAGACAAAATTTTAAATTTCATATGACATCGCGGTGTTTGAACAAATAACGTCGCAACGCCATCAAAGACATCATCAAAGCATCAGAATATCAGCAATTCAATGTCGACTTCTCTATTAAGCAACGCCGCAGTGGTTAAATATCAACTTCGCGACCTTGAGTTCTCTGTTGTCCAATGCCGCTCCATCACAAGGCATAACGCCTTAGTGCCCAAATTGCCCTCCTGGTGCCACTGCATCTCAAAGCCAGTAATGCAGCAACATAACAGTTCTAACTTCCTAAGGACACGATATGTCAGCGAAGCGATACGAATGTTCACCAAGTAACTAGTCCATGTCAGCAATCGCCACGATGGCACAAAAAAAAAAAAATAGCACATGAGCATTAGTTCATTTATTGTGTATAGTGGCACGATCTTTCTATTCCCGCAATGTCATACGACTGTTTTGTATTTTCCTATAAATAGTTATTGTGTTATGTTTGTAAGATAGTTCAGTCACTTAAATAATTTCAGTATAATTCAAAGTGCTTCTCTAAAATTTCCTTATGGAGATAATTAAGGGAATTTAGATAAGTACTTAACACCACCATTAAAGTATTTGGCTTGTGTGTGTGGATCAAACAATTCTGTAAATAAAAAGAAAGAGTGTAGAGGAGATCCATTGAACCTATCTGGTGATATCTATCTCTTGTATTTCTTTCTAGCATGTTATTAATAAAAATTAGTTTACTCAATTATTCTTCATGTTTGATTAAATTCTCTTATTTTGAATTGATGAAGTATCATATGAATTACTAATGAGTTCTCTTATTTCATAAATGATTAAAATGATGTTTTCAATATTAACATAACTTAATTTAATGTACATAGTGGCCATATGTGTAATCAAAATTAGGTGTAATGTGGAGCCTTGACTGAGGGAAGTAGGTATAACCAAGAATATTGAATTAGTTTGTATCATGCCTAGGCATGGGATATGAAACATATTAAATTCTTAAGAAGATGATATATAGACATCATTTCTTCCTACAAGCTCGACAGAGATCTAAGAGTGCATATTCTCTGATTAACATCACAATTAAAAGATAATCATTCAGAAAAAATATATTATTTACATTCATCAATACAAAATATTGTATCTATATAGTGTACCAATTATCTTTATCTAATTTTATTTTAAGTGATTGAATCTTCATAACAAATATTTTTATTTAAGTAGGATAATTTTAGTAGACAATACTAGTGAATTACAAGTGATCATATATTCCTCATGGGATCGATACTCTATTATATCATTATATTACTTGATTCAACATGTATACTTGAGCATATTAAGTGGGTTTTTATATATTTTTATATCAAAGAAAATCTAAGCATTATTAAGGATTGATAGAACTTTAATCATTTCACAATTTTATACGTAACTTCACAAACCCCATCAATTCGCTTTCGTAGAGTGTAAATGCATATGATCGTTTTATCCTACGGGATGTTGCGGTCGTATCATTTACATTATGACCCCGATGAGCAGCATCCTTTCAGAGACCCACAATTGATAATATAGTCCTCTCTCTATGACTCATATTTCAATTCAAAATATCTGTGGTGGTAAAAAAAAAAAGGTTTTAAAAGAGATTCCAACTACCGCCTAATTTAGTTAGTGATGTGACGACTACTTAACTCCATTATTCAACATAGTCCTATTACTGATTGTTAATTATCTCTAAGAAATTCTCAGATACTCCATCTCTTAAGAGTTAGAAAAAGTAATAATGTAATCGAAGAAAATATTAGATTGAAAGATAATCTTCCTTTGAACTTTACTATTAATTATTTTAAGGAACCTTCATTAAATTGACAGGCTAAAAAAAATAAGAAACATTATGGAAAGTCCTTTCATCATGCTAAAGCTTCTATTACCTTCTTAGACAGTAGTATATATACCATTTGAATGATAATTTAAGTTTTGTCTGGAATAGCTTTCATATCTTTTTTTAAAATAATTTTTAAGTACAAAAATTTTTAGAATTAAAAATTTTGTACAAAAAATTTGTTTTATAAAACAGTAAGACAACTGTCCCAAACAAAGTCTCTTTTGGGACGTCTTTCTTATTGCTTTCTAAAATAGCTTTTCAGTACAAAATTTTTTTATTAGAGAGCCGTTTTAAAAAAACAGTACGAAAGCTGTCCCAAACAAAACCTTAACCATAGCTAGTTTTCGCTTGTGTGTTGTGATGGAACAATTATTACGTCCTCCGACCGGATGCAGAGGAACATTCGGTCGTAGGCAAAATCCCGCCTATACCGAGGTGTACCGAGTTTTTTGGAAAAACTCGGTACACCTCGGTATAGACGGGATTTTGCCTACGACCAAATGTTCCTCTGCATCC
>NW_021319518.1:4583322-4627526 GCF_001605985.2 Dendrobium catenatum | reverse complement strand
ATAAACAGAAAAATAAAATGCATAAGTGAATAATTCCCAACAGACCCTTTGCCCCATAGATTTAACCAAATAGTAATGCTAATTCCTTCTACGCTGGCTCAAAGAAATCCTTAGTATTTTAAAGAAAATTTTTATTTGGTATTTTATTTGCCGATGAACACATCTCTCTATTCATTTCGTGTGGAATAATTTCTCTTCTTTTATTGCAATAAAGTTGCAGAAGAGTAAGTACTAAAATATTTATAGATTTATATGTTATTAATATTCACTAAATTTATATTTGTAGAGTATTTTATTAATATTTGTAATTTTGATTTTTTGTCATTATAATTTTTTTTAAATTTATTCTACTCTTTATTAGCAGTCTTAATATCAGTTAAAAATGCTGCTAAAATCTTCCTACAACAGCACTCATACATCTGCTGTTAAAGCCTTTCCAACGAATACAAGTACATATGATTTACACGAATTTCTAAACTGATGCAAATAAATTAGTACTTGTTTAAGCAGCTGCAGCAGGTCCTAAAAAGTATTGCGAAAGTCTAATTTATTAATAGTGCTGGGGTATTATTTGATCAATTAACATAAGTTTACGTACATATTATATACAAAAATTTCATATTCTAAATTTTTTAATTGATAAAACTCTTAACCAATAGAACAAGATGAGCTGCATAATAATTTTTCATAGCTTGACCCAATGCAAGCATTAATTGATCAGTGGGCCTCATTCAATCTCTGGCTTCAAATATTCTAAATAAGAGATTTTTAATGGTATATTTCAGTAATTAATCACCGTTTCCAAAAAGATAATACAGATTACTGAGCGCAAGCAAGCAACGTGCGCTCGCAAAACAAGGAAATTTTTTAAGGGTGAAGCTCATACAGTTTTTTTTTTTTTGAAGTTATTATTCAATCCCCATGTCGTCATTCATTAATTTTATTTGTCCAAATGAATCAGCACCGAACACAAACAAGCTATAAATTCTTTGAACTTTAGCTAAAAATCTTCTCTCAAAAGCTCCATCTTTTTCATCCAATGCCATCTGGCCTCCATAAACAGCTAGCAAGTTCTTTTTTTGTTAAAAAAAAACTGAGTATCAAAACGCAAATTTGAAAGCAGATTGCAGATTTTTGGCAGGAAAAATCTCACAAACTGACAAAGTATATCACATTTGATCTCTCAAATGAGCCTTGCAGCTGTATCTTAGGAGGCATTCCCAGCTGTATCATATTAACATTGAAGCCTTGGCCCACCTTCCCTGTCGCCTCAAATAGCATTAACTTATCATTACTTGCTCTTCTAATTCTTCTGTCCCCTATAGCTGTTTAACTGTTTCAGTAATGGAGAATTTTACTACATTCAAAGTGATCAGATTGAAAATTTTTCATTTACGTATATATAACATACATAGAGATAGGTAAGCACATAATCGTGTACCAATGTGTTCCATAATACAAAAATGTGCGTTGCATCCCATTGTTCTCAAAATTGAGTTTTACTTAGAGGACGCCTTGTAAATTCTTTTATTCTATCTTAAAAATTTTGTTGGCATCTAATCTCGATCTTATTCATGCCGGTGCAAACACTCATTGCTTCCTGTCGGATGACCGCCTGCTGCTTGGACAATGTTGGCCCTGCCAACTAAGATTCTCTGAATGTCCGTCAATAGGTTCGCTATAGGGAAATAATTGTTTACCGGCGAAATTTCCGACGGACCTGTAAAAGCAGCGACTAAATTGGTGTAAATTACACCAGAAAATAAGCAGTAGAATTTTCGGCGCGAAAACCGCCAAAATATTTGAAACCGGCGTGAAATATCGGTGAAAAACACGCCTAAGATTACCGGCGTAATTTTCGAAGGAATGTCCGCTGGCTTACTTAGACACGACAAACGTATACGATAGAATTTATGCATGAAAATTAATTGGTGAATAATCCATTGGAAATAATGTCGTAAAGAGCCCTATTTCCCTTTTCGCGGCGACAACCATCTCATTTCATTCATTTTCCTCTCGCACTCGCCTCCAATGCCTCAATCGTCTTCGTCGCCTCTGTACGCCTCCATCGCCGACGTGCCTCCATCAACAACTTACCACTCCGTTGCTAACGCCTACGTCATTCACGCCTCTTTCGAACACGCCTCGATCTCTAGTACCAACGTTCTCCACCAACACCTCCGTCAATCCTCTGTTGTTAGTCACAAACCAAGTTTTCTTTATTTATGGATGTTCTCATTAGAAAATTGGAATGGTGGGATTGTGATATTGGGTGACAAGTCATTAGAATGAGTGAATGTTTTAGATTTTTCAAGTTTATTGTTCAAAATGATGGTAAAAATGATATAAATATTATAAGTATAATCCAAGTTGGATGGTTGACGCAGAGGAATGCATCGCGCCTATTTCTCCGCCGAAAACGTGATTTTACTAGCGGATTTATATGGTCACCGGTGAATTTTATCTGTCTGTAACAGACGATTTTCCTTGATTTGTCAAACTTTAAGTTGGTTCAGCACTTACAAGTGCGCATGAGTACACAACAGTGTGCTCTCGCTGCCCATACTCTCTCCACCTATATCGTCCGCACCTAGCAATTTCTCTAAAGGACATAGGTTAAAAATCATGCATTTGAGAACTTTTTGACTCAGCAAACCGTATGAGAAATAGGAAAAGCAGGAATCCACCGCCTACTGCCCACTTTCCTCACCGCACTTATTACACCACCATAAGCATACAAATACACGTTGATTAGCCATTCAGTTCTACTTTGAACTGAATAACGAGAAGTAATATGGAACTCTCTAACAGAAAGCAGAAGCTGTTAGAGCTTTTGGGTATGGTGGCTATTTCTTACATAGTTTCTGCTCGTTCAGTGCGCCACGGGCTCGCACCGCCGATCACGACGAAGCTGACAGAGCTTTTCCCACGCTTTGGATTTGAGGACAAGTTCTTGGATTTTTATGGAGGGAAGAATGTGCAGAAGGTGAATAATGGCAGTGCTGTAAATCTCGTGCTTGATAAGTCTTCAGGTTTGTGACTGATTTTTCGCATATTTCGATATTGTTTTGAATGAGAATTTTATTGAGTATTTTGATGGTTTCTGAATAGGATCCGGGTTCAGTTCCAAGGACACATTTTATCATGGTTTTTTCAGTGCTGCTATCAAGCTTCCTTCTGGTTTCTCAGCTGGGGTAGTGGTGGCTTTCTATGTGAGCTCTCTCTCTCTCTCTCTTTTTCGGAATATTATTGGGTCAGGTCACCTAACACAGCTTTACATTTGGTATTTACAGTATTGAGCTCGGTACTGTGAAGTACGGAGCTCGGTACTGTGAAGTACGGAGCTCGGTACTGTGAAGTACTGAGTACCGAGCAGTACTGAGCTACCAAGTTTGGTACTTTTTAAGTAGCTCAGTACCGAGTAGGAGGTGATGCGGAGCATTTTCATTGGGCTCCGAACACGTTCGGTGACCTGACCCAATAATTTCCCCCCTCTCTCTCTCAATGATAAAAAAAAAATTATATTAAGAAAAATAAATAGTTAATTAAAACTAAGAGATATTTAAGTAAAAATAGTAACATAATTTTGTGTTCTAAGAAAATTTAAATATTTATCTTAAAAATTTTACATAGTAATGTTTTTGAAATACAGAAAGTTTAAATTTTTTTAGTACTTTATATTTATAAAACTAATTAACACTCAATTATGTATCTTCATTTCTATCACCATCCTTTAAATCTCAAAGAGTTTAATAAAGTTTAAACATATTTCCATTTTTATTTGAAATTAAATAAATTGGGGTCTATTTGGTACGACTTTATTGTTTTGTAAAAGTGATTGTAAAAATGTCGAGAGAAAAATATTTTTTTAAAGCTATTTTTAATATATATATATATATATATATATATATATATTAAATTGAGCATTTGTTTTCTTAAAATAATCTCCTATTAACAATTTTGGTTGTAAAAAAGTAGCTTTCCATCATAATTTTTTGTAGAAATAAGTGAAAAAGCAATAGCTAAATAGGACCATGATTGCAATTTGAAAAATAAAATAATGAGAAATCAATCTGAAATAGACTTTTAGGTTGTCTTTTGCTGCTTTCTGAGGTAACTTTTTAGTACACAAAAATATTTATACCGAAAAATTTTGTCTTAATAAGCTACTTCAGAAAACATTAAGAAAGTATTTCCAAATGAAGCCTCAGACCTCGTTTGGGACGGCTTTCTTATTGCTTTTTAAAACAATTTTTTAGTACAAAAATAAAAAAATTGTTTTAAAAAACAGTAACAAAGCCGTCCCAAATGAAGCCTTAGTCATAACATTCATGAATACATGAATTTAATAATTTTTTTTTTTATGTAAATTTCATGTGATACATTCATATGTGAGTGATTTTCTGCAAGCTTAGACATGGAAGGAAGGGATGGATGTTATTATTTCAACATTCTTTGATGCTATCAACACCTATGGCTTATGCTAACAGCTAACTTAATTATAGTTTAATTATATTACCTTAACAAGCCAAAGAGTCATTAAGAGAACCCTCGCATGTGCTCTGCTTTATACTGATGGATGATGTGAAAGGCAGCTAGGTAGATGCCTTTTCTCTTGCCAGTCAGGGAGATTAATGGTGGAAATTTATTAAAATTCGGTTGGGCAGATTATTTAATTAAAAGTGGTAGGCACTTCCTCTAATTCAGTACTGGAGCATTCACTATTCTTTTATTTCACCTAGGACTAATTAATTGATTATGGGTGTAGCATTTTATAAAATTAAATAAGAAAAAAAATTTAATGTTATGATTGTAAAAAGCTATTTTTTATCATAGAAATTTTTGAAAAGTGGTAAAAAGCACTTGCCTATAATTTGTGATTTCTATGTGAAAAGCAAAGTAGTTAGTAAGTTGTCACAAAAAGGATTTATTATTATGTGCGGTGTGCAGAGGGTGTCCGGAGATTAATAAAAATGCGTAACGTCACTCCATTGGTGGGTATTCGCACTCGGTATCGTTGGTGGGTACCCGGTGTTTAACCGGACGATTTTCTCGTCCGGTGTCCGTACAGAATAAAAGCTCGACAAAAAAACCCGATAGCTAAACTAGATTATGCACTTGTATTTTATAATACTGAGATGGACATCTTTTATATTGCACTTATGCTACATTTTTGAAATGCATCATTTATGTATCCAATTATATATATATATATATATTACTTTTCTCTTAGAAATATGATACAAAATGAGTATATATGTAAAAAGGTTAGAGTAACTCCAGTAGAAGATAATTTTAGAGAAAGTTCTCTTAGATGTTTTGTTCACATAAAACAGCGACCTTCCGATGACTCGGGTAGAAAAATAGGCGTATTGGATTTGACTTATATTAAGAAAGGTAGAGGTAGACCTAAAAAAAGTTGGTTAGAAAGTATTAGAAATGACCTTTCTTTATTAGCTTAAAATGAGAATTTGACTCTTAACAAGACACAATGGTAAAAAAAATTCACGTAGCCGACCCCACAGTGGATAAAGGCTTGATGTTGTCATTGTTGTTGTTGCTGCCGCCGCTAAAAAGTTCCTTTCCTTCATGATCATCATTGAGGATTTTTATTTGGTTCGGTTGACCGGATGCAAGAAGCATCCGGTCGTAGGCAAAAAAAACGCGGTACCGAGGTGTACCGAGTTTTTCAAAAAACTCGGTACACCTCGGTACCGAGTTTTTTTTGGCTAAGACCGGATGCTTCTCTGCATCCGGTCGGAGGATGTAATAATTGTTCCATCAATTGAACGCTCCTTAAGAAAAGCAAAATGACTTCCATAAACATTTTCTTTTCGCTAAATAATGACATAAATGCTCATATTCATTGCCTCTTTTCAAACATGTATCAGATGTCAAACAACCAAGTCTTTACTAAAAACCATGACGAGATAGACTTTGAGCTACTTGGACATGAGAAGCAGAAGGAATGGGTGCTCCAAACCAACATCTATGCCAATGGCAGCGTAAGCACTGGCCGTGAGGAGAAATTCTATCTGTGGTTTGATCCCACAGAAGAATTCCACCAATACAGCATCTTGTGGAATGATCATCACATTGTGTTGAGTTCTTCACCTTCTTCGAAGAAAAATAAGCATAAGGCTTCGTTTGGGATGACTTTCTTACTGCTTCTTAAAGCAGCTTTCTAGTACAAAAATTATTTTTTTATACTAAAAAGCTGCTTTAAGAAACAGTGAAAAAGCCGTTCCAAATGAAGCCTAAATGTAAAGAGAAATCACTGATCATTTAACAATCTGTCTATACAGGTTTCTAGTTGACAACATTCCTGTGAGAGAAGTGATCCACAGTGAAGCCATGGCAGCCTATCCATCCAAGCCAATGAGTCTTTACTCGACCATATGGGATGGATCAGATTGGGCAACACATGGAGGCAATAAGCCAATCAACTACAACTATGCTCCATTTGTGGCCTCATTCAAAGGCTTTGAGCTACAGGGTTCCGCGTCGAACCAAACCCGACCGAGTAGCGGTGTCGATCCGGTAGATGGCCAGCAGTTTGCCAAGTTGACTCAGGACCAACAATCAGGGATGGGATGGGTGAGAAATAAGTTTATGTTCTATTCATATTGCAATGATACAAAAAGGTTTAATGTGATGCCACCAGAGTGTGATGAGAGAAGCTGATATTGGGGGAGAAGGTATGGTAAAATATGAGAGGATGAGTTACTGAAAAAAAAATATATTAAAAATGCATTTATAATTGAAGATTTGTTGTCATTTTACTGCTCTTTTGCAAAAGCGCAGCAAAAGCACAACAAAAGTGCAGCAAATCTGGACTGTTCTCTCCGTCCGGTGTTCGCATAGAATAATTTCTCAATTTTTACCGGCTGATCATATGAATGTTTTTGTGAGCCATTGTAATAAATTATTTCAAATAATGTTGTGACTTGGAGTTTGACTCATCAAAAAAAAAAAATTGTCCTCTATAACTCTTTTGATAGAGTTAGTCTTGATAACTAATATGCATATCATCTTCTTTCTTGTGTATTAATTATTATAAGAAATTTCATGATTAACTAACCTTATTGCTTATCATATTGTATCTATGAGTATTAATAGTTTCAAGAAGAATGAGGGGGTTTTGTGATGAAAATGAGATGCCTTTTTTGGTGGGATTAATTATGTCTAGCTTATTTTTTAAAAAATTGATTTGTAGTTTTTGATAGAAAGAGGAGAAATTTAGAGGGTAAGGTCAAAGGAATGCCAAGACTAGTCTAGTTTGGACGAATTTAGAAGTTTAATTTAGGGAATGTGTTTTAAGTGGGGTAAATAGTTAAAAATGATGGTAAAAATTAATATAAACTTATGATTTCAAATAAATGGTAGAGTTTTGTGGTTAAAGATTTTGTAATGGTATGAAGAATAAGATTAGGTTCAAGGGTTGAATTAAATCGAGGGATTTGAAAAAGGCTTTTTTTTTTTGTAAAATATGAGTTGTGGATGACTGATCTTGAAAGATGGATAGAATGTACGACTGTACGAGAACATGATACAAATATTTAAAAAGATTAATAATAATAATAAAAAGATAACTAGCTAACCCAACAAATGATGATCAAGGCAGGCCACCAATCACTAATCAAAAGAAAATAAATTATTTCAATATTTTCATATCATTTATAAATTAAAAATTTTTCAATATATTATAGCACTATTTATAGAGTTACAATGACTATAGTAATTCAAAAATAATATAAAAATTTTGGAGGGAGAGGCAATAGTTGACTATTAATAAATGAATGTGTGAATCATTTCAATTAATTCATCTTATCTCTATTAAATGGCTAACTCCTACATATTCTCTAAGAAAAATAAAACTTTATAAATGCTAAATGTGAAATTTAAATAATAAACTCTAATTTAATTCTTTATTCATGAGTGAGCATTTACTATAGTATTTTCTTAGGCTCTTGTGTGTGCTCTTCTAGTTGAATATTTAACTTCATATTTTTAATTCAATTGATGTGCTACATCACTTAGGCAAATGATTATATTTTTTGGAGTAGGTATGATATGTCTTTATTGTTCATCTGGTTTCTGCAGCCAGTTCAGGAGCTCATGACAGACTGAGACGTTATTAGGTAGAAACATTAGCTAGTTGTTTCAGCGATTATTCTTCCTTCAAATCTGGTGAAATTATTAGATGCTGACAGCGAACATCATTCAGAACCCAATAAAAATGCGCCACATCACCCCTACTCATTACCACGGTTCGGTAATGCTCGGTACTGAATGACGTGACTGTACATGATTCGCTTAAAGGATACTGAAAGTATTTCTGCATAGCTTCTTTCATATATGTTGGATGATATGAAAGTTGTTAAAAAAAATATTCTACACACAACCAAGAAGCTAGTTGTGAAAGTGTTGTTAAATGTTCCTTGCAGCTAAAGCCTTATTTGGCTAAATTAATTAATGCAAATGATGCTATGTTAAGTGATTACAGAAAAATTGTTATCAAAGGACTTAATAACTTTATCTTTCTGAGACTGATTACCAAATTGGAATTGACAGATCTGTATTCTCCAACTTGAGTGTTAAATCTCAACCGGTTGTCCTCAATTATTGACCTCCTCGGAATATCCAACCCTCAAAACTTGCTTAACCTCATTAATCTGTCATAATTACACAGCAAGGGGAAAACTTGGTACCTTAAAAAAGCACAATGCAATAGAGATTGTAGCCAGAAAATCCCCCCCCCAAAAAAAGGATATATGATCACCCTTCTCAAACTTATAAACAGGATAATTCAGAAACCCATATTCTTTAAGACGGCCAAAGCATTTCTCCATTTAAAGCAGTAAAAGAAGAACATCTATGTCCTCTTGATCTTTGAGAACGTTCCAACTTCAGAGAAATAGGTGCTTTGAGTTCCACTACCTAAAAGATTACCATGGGATTGTGGGTTTGTGAGTTCAATTCCCTGCACCGGAAGAAAAATAATATGTTAGTCTGAATAGGATTCTATCACGATAAATTTTGAATGAAAGGATAACTGCTAACAGAACACAATTAAATGTGTTTATTGGATACTAACATCTTAGGCTTTGTTTGGGACGGCTTTCTAACTGCTTCATAAAGCGGCTTTATGGTACGAAAATTAAAATTTTTGTACTAGAAAGCCGCTTTAAAAAAACAGGAAGAAAGCCGTCCCAAATGAAGCCTTATTCATAGTGGTTATAAAATTCTAGATATTTGCCTAGTTGTAGATATTTGTCTATTTTAGTCTCGACAAATTTTCATATTTCCTACCTAAATCAATCTATATGTATTGCTAGGTATTAAATACTTTCCAAGGAATGAGAAGAAATTCTTCCAACTCTTCTGTTCTCCACATAGTATCAAAGCCTGAGCGATTGTAATCTTGTCTATCTTTCGCAACCTTTATTGTTGCAAGCATCCTCTCTAAACGCAGTATTCATTGTTGATGGTACTTTTCCTTTATCGCTGCTGCATCTAAGCAACTGCAATGTTTCCAGAATCCATCATCCTTCTTTTCTGTGATTCCAGTTGCACTCATTCATGAAGGATAAGAAAAAAAAGTCTCTAGTGAAGAGATCTAAAACTCAAAAAACTTGATAGGATCCCTTAAGAAGAAACCTTCCAATATATATTCATTAGCACTTTCAGGTAAGTCTTCATTTCCTCATGGGTTGCATATCTGATAAAATCGTTCAAGCAACTCTGGGATGATAGACTCGAGGTCTACAAATCACATGAATCACACTCTCAATATCAGCACTTACACTAAATGCCCCAGTAGTAAGAATATTATCGTTGCAGAAAATTCTCTCGCCATAGTTGTAGGGCTAAGAGATATCCATGCTATGCGTCTCTAACTCAAGAAAATTTCCATGTTCCTAAACTAACAGCAAATCTTTTTCAATTCAAAAGCATGCAGAAAATCTAAAATGCTGTGCAATTTTTTTATCCTTATTGATCAGAATTTAATTCACATATAAGCTTATAAATTTAATATAATTCATTATAATATTATATTATATATGTAGATATGATCTATGATGCACTAACATTTTTCCTCAAAGAGGCGTGCAGTTTTCGACACGATACACATCCAGCATGTGTCGGACACACCGAAAAAGTGTATGATTAAGAAAATATTAAATACAAATTGGATGTCTCTGACACGTCTTAAATATTTTTTAAATTTATAACTTCTTGTATTTAAAATTTTTATTTATTTAAAACATAAAATTAAATTTCTTATTTACTATCTACAACACCAAATCAATTGGCCGCACTCAATATCTCATTCATCGAATATTCTCATTTTCATTTCTCTTTGGTGGGTCCTGAATTTGGTTTCACAACGATGTCCGATGTCATCTCAACATTGAAGTCTGCATCATTATAACATCAACATTTAAAAACCATCTCAATAGCAAAGTCCGACACAATCTTGACATTGATGCTCCATTTTAGTAATTTGTACACCCACAACTTGACACTCATCTTTGTTCGAAGTTATTTTAACATTGATGATCAACGCCCTCTCAACATCAACGACAGATGCCCTCTTGAAATCAACGCCCGATACTTACTGCATAACATCGATTCTCGACTCTCGACAACATTGTCATCTCCTCTCTCAATGACTAATACACGACATTAATGCCCAACCCTTGACATCCTAATAGTAATCATTTTAAGTACAAATTCTAATTAAATGACTTATTATTTCTAAATTCTTTTAATATTATACTTATTCAATTTTTATACATTATTTTTAAAATATTAAAATTATAATATTGTGTCCAAACCACGTCCATGTCCTATATTTTTAATAATGACATGTCACGTGTCCGTGCTGTGTCATATCCATGTCACCGTGTCTGTGCATCATAGGATATGATTTATACCTATATATATTATATATTAAATTCATATTATAAATTTATATCTATAAATTATTTATGTTAGATAATTTATTATAATAAATCAATAAATAATTAATTTTTGTAGTGAATAAGTAAATAAATAAATTTATTACATATTATTAACCCAAAAAATAAATATTATTTATATTATAAAAAATTATTTAAAAACCTGTTTAAAAATATATAATGCATGTTGTCAATTTAAGAATCTCAACTTATTTAGTCTTAAATCACTTGAGAAATTCATGTTTGCATTGTTTATTTTGTTTTTGTGTTTGCATGTTGTAAAAATTCACATGGAAAGGTGGAGCCATCTGAAGCCATGTAAAATACTTAATTGGAATTTCTTTAACAAATAATTGTTTTAGGAATTTAATTATTATTAAGAAAATAAAATAAAATAAAATAAATTTAATTTGAAGTTAATATTTTATTCTAAATATATAAAATTAATTTTTAAATCATATAAATGGTTCATTGAATCGGCCAATTCAAAAGAACCAGGATCGGTTCACCAGTTTACCGGTTGAACCGACAATCCTAGCTAGTTCACTCCTGTTTAATGTAGAAGCGGGTTTTATAATGAATCAAAGTGGTTATATGACCGGTTCAAGATTGAACTGATTGAACCAGTCAATCCGGTCTGATTTTTAAAACATGGTTATATTTATGTGTTGTGGAATGTAAGCAAGCAAAGAAATGTTGGATAGTGTTCAAGTTGTTTGGATTGCTCTACCTTACATAGAAAGGTGGACCAACAAGCCTTCTATAAACATTAGGGGTGGATCTCACTAATAAAAGAGAGTTACTAGGTTTATTTGATTGTGATATTAGTTGACAAGCTCAAGATGATGAATTTAGTACTTTGCCAATAGAACATAACTAAATCATCTAGCAACATCAAGCCTTTATCCCACTACATGAGATCAGTTACATAAATCATTTTTCTCCATTGTTCATGTCTAGAGTCAAATTTACATTTAAATCTAATAAAGAAAAGTCATTTCTAATATTTTCTAACCAAGTCGTTTTAGGTCTATCTCTACATTTCTAAACATATGTCAAATCTAATACATCTACTCTCCAAATTGGGTCATCAGAAGACCGACGTTTTATGTGACCAAACCATCCAAGGCGACTCTCTGTAATCTTATCTTCCACTGGAGCTACTCAAACATTTTCATGTATATGCTCATTTTGTATTTTGTCTCTAAGAGTAAAGCCACTCATCCACCTAAGCATCCTCATCTCTACAACACTTAACTTAATATTATGCTTCTCTTTTAATGGCCAACATTATGCACCATAAAGCATTGCCAATCTCACCACCATCTTATAGAATTTTCCCTTAAATTTGAGAGGGACTTTTCTATCACATAGAAAGCCAATGCATTCCTCCACTTCAACCATCCAACTTGAATTCTACTAATAATGTCTCCATCTATTTCACCAACACTCTAAACCATAGACTCAAGATGTCTAAAACATGTACTCTAATTGATGTATTGATCGCCCAAAGTCACAATCTCCTACTAGATCTATTACTACGAAAAATTACACTTCATATATTCAGTTTTAGATCTACTCAAATGAAAACCTTTAGATTCTAAAGTTGACCTTCGTAATTCAAGTTTACCTTGAACTCCCTCTCTAGTCTTATCAACAAGAAGAATATCATCAGCGAAAAACATACAACAGGGTACAACATCTTGCAAATGTCTAGTGAGAACATCCATGACTAAAGCAAAAAGATATGGGCTTAAGGTTGTTCCATAATGTAATCCAGTTGAAATAGGAAAATGCTTGGTCAAACCACCTTGTGTTTGAACACAAGTAATAGCTCCTGCATACATATCCTTAATGATTTGAATATAAATATTACTAACCCACTTTCTTCTGAAGAACTCTCCATGGTTCTCTTGGAATTTTATCATATGTTTTCTCTAAATCATTAAATATCATATGGAGATCCTCCTTATTCTCTCTATACTTCTCCATCAAACCTCTCAATAAATGTATAGCTTCTATAGTAGACCTATCCCACATGAATCTGAATTGATTTTGAGAAACATTAGTATCATTCCATAACCTATGCTCCATACTTTCTCCCATAGTATTAAAGTACGACACATTAACTTTATTCCTCTATAATTCGCACAATCTTATACATCACATTTATCCTTAAAAATAGGAATCAACACACTCATTCTCCACTCATCTGACATTTTTTAGTCTTCAAAATAATATTGAAAAGTTAAGTAAGCCAAAAAATTATTTCGTATCCTAAGCATTTCCACAACTTTATCAGAATATCATCAAGTCCAACAGCTTTTCCACACTTCATTTTCTTTAAAGCCTCTCTAACTTTGATTTTATTAAGACGCCGATAAAAACAAAAATTTTTATTTTTAATTTAGGGTGCTAAGGTCACTAAAGTAAATCGTATTATCACAATCTTCATCAAAAAGTTTAGCAAAATATCGCATCCACCTTTGTTGAATATCTTTTTCTAACAAAAACAATTTTTATATTCATCCTTAATGCACTTGACTTGAACTAAATCAGTAAATCCTAACTACTCCTATCTCTTTGTTTGGTTAATTTATACATATATATTTCGCTTTCCTTGGTATCTAATGAATCTTTTATATAAATCATTAAAAATTAAAATCTAGAGTGAATATGAGGAGCTATTTTCATAGTTAACATCACTAAAACATCTCTGAAAAAGAAAATCATGCGTTTGTGATAACTAGCTGAAAATGCCTTACATGAATATGATTGATGGAAAATGATCCTCGTTTTGTCATTTATAACATCTGATCTTTGTATAAATTACTTCTGATCTATTATATTATCTAATAAAATATAGTATACAAATTGTTACTCCATAATGCATTTCATATCATATGCACAAGAAATTTATACTTAATGTTAAATCATTCATGGAAGATTTGATTAGTAATCATATTATGACAACTAATAAGCATACATATTGTATTCTCCCCCATGCAATAAATTCAATTCGTATAGCAAGTTGGGCTTACTGCTTACCCTATTGTATTTGTAAGTATTTTGGTTCAAGGGAGGGTACAACTACAACTGAATTTTTTTTCATTATATTATTATTTAGATAATTTGTCCTCATTCAATATATTTTTTAGCCTTTATTACAAGGGTTTTAAGACAATTGCCCCCCCCCCCCCTTAAAAATGTTAAAATACTATGGTATTTAGGCAATTGTCCCCAATATAATTAAATACATTGTGTGATGTGTTATTATTAGGGAATGATGAACCAAATACAAAGAGAAATAGTAAATCAAAAATTGTTCCGGGGGCTGCGCCCGCAAAAATCCCCGCAGGGTGAGCCCCCGAAAATCCCTGCAGGGGTGCTGCCCCTTAACCCCGCGACATATATGTCAATAGTTACTTATAAGTTTGCCCCCACTGAAAAATATAGATAGTTCTGCCCCTTGTTGTAGATGACTTATTTGGTAATCATGATAAATAATACTTTATTAAGTTGTATTATTTCATGTCATGATTAGTTGATTACTATACGTGATTCTTTTGATGTAAATAAATTAGATGTACAATATGGTTGTGGTTAATTACTCTTGCTTATGTTTCTCTTTGATAGATTATTAGTGGTTCCATGTTAGGTTGTATATAATATGAAAGTTATGTAAATTCTTTTCAAATATATCTTAAATTTAAGAAGGATTGCAAACAGATTGATAGTGACTAAGATAGTTTAAAATACCATGAATTGAGAGTTCTCATCATGCCACAATTTGATCCAATGTTTCAAGGTTGAGTTGTGAGCAAAAGCCTCAACAGCGACCACCAAAACTATCCTGCATTCAAAATTCTTGATCTAGATGCATCGAAGAAACACCATTATTGGTCGCCAAAGACACCCATAGAACAACCTTTCACACTTCCTTTCACAACCGATCATGAAACCGTTGGCTCTTCAAAAATTCAATGCCACCACTACCATCATTTAACAAAGTTTCACTATCAACCGCCTTGAGGGGAAACTAAGAAAATAGCTCCTCTAGCCCACGATTTTTTTTCCAACAGTCCAACATTCTGCGTACTTTGCATGTCAGCTGCACTTAATTATTTATAGGGAAAATATTCTTAGTTTTGATGTAATAACAAAATAGTTGAATTAATAAAAAAAAACATTTTAAACAATCTTTAAATTTATCCAGAATTTATCTAGTTTTTATCCACGAAAGTTTTTTATTCGAATCTTGATTAGTTCAGAAACTTTGGGGGGGTGTGTAAATAACAAATATTTATCTAACCACCAATCACTTGATTCGGTGGTATTTCCTTTGATCTCACAAGAGGAGGTTCAAGGTTTCAAATCCTAGGGATGATTTCATTGTGGCGTCAAACTTGATCCTATTAATCCAAAAATCAATATTCAACTTGTTCACTTCTCCTAATTGGATCATCTAGGCCTTCTACTTACAATTTATAAATTTGATTTATTCCACTAGATAAATGAGTGATTTGATCCTCACTACTTATATAGCATATTGGAATCCATCTGGGATTCACATGGTCATTTGAAACAAGATTTGGACTATTAAATTACATTTAACATTATAATTTTCATTGCAGTTTAAATCGTGCGCTGCAAGACATGCCTAAAATTTCTTTCCCATCTTAATTGCATTCAAGAATTTAATAAACTTCATTTACCATAAAGAAACAATTATAATATTTAAACCAATACAACAACATCAAGCCTTTATCCCACTACGTGGGGTCGGCAATAATATTGAAACCAATGATCCAGATAAAGATTGTTGTAATTTAAAATAACAGTAAATATAAGGGTGAAGATAATATACTCACTTGTATAGGTGTGAATGCCAGACTTGACGTCAATCCGGATGTAGCACCACTACTTCCGTACTGTTTCTCCTTGAACCTTCAAGAATTAAAAAGTATCAACAAAACAAAGTGCCTTGCATTGACAGACATGACATAATATAGGGCAAATTTTTAAAAGGATCATAATTGATGTTTAAATTAGAAGGATCATGTTAAAAAAGAATTTAAAAAGGATCATACATGGAATAAAACGCAATTATGGATTGCACTTTCTATTAAAATGCAATCAGAAATTGCATTTTCCATTAAAACGTATTTGCATTTTATATGTAAGGAAATTTTTTTTTTTTTGGTTTTATTACCGGAGAGAAAGAGAGAGTCGGGAGAGAGAAGTCAGGAAATAGAAAGTAAGAGAGTGAGTGTTGACCTGTATACGGGAGCCAAAAAGAAAAAAAAATGTTTCTCTCATACATGTTCGGCGCCGAACTCCGCACGTCGTAGCCGCTGAAATCCCGTAAATCTAGCGACCATCATTTCACCCACGTCGTCTACACGACCCATTGGCGTCGTTAAATGGAAAAAGAAAACGAGGCCGAAGGCCTCGTTCGACTCTTTCTCGACGACTCGCTCTAGCTCCCACTCTCTCCCGCTCCGGTCCTCCAGTGCTGTGCGACTTTGTTCCTTCGACGACACTCGTTCGGAAGCAACAACAAGCTCGTCGGCTGCGAAGATAATTTTCTCCCTTCCACGCGGCTTCTCCGATTCCTTAGTGGTTGTTCGATGAAGCTCTTTCGACGACGTTCCCTTTAGGTCGGATCGGAAGTCAGACATTTGATCGGAAGCAAGAACAGGCGCTCGCTTGCTGTGGAAGGCAACTTTCTCCCTTCACACGCTACTCCGGCCTCTCCGTGGCTGTTCAACGTCGCTTCTTCGTCGATTTTCCTTCCTTGTGAATCGGAAGTTACTACATTTCGATCGGAAGCACAACGGGAGCTCGCGACTTGGCTCATTGGACGACTTTCGCCTCCTACGGATCGGAGGTTACAACATTTTGAACGGAAGCAACGTCGAGAGCTCGTCGGCAGTGAAGGTAACCATCTCCCTTACACGCAACTCCTCGGCCGAATCCCGAACAGAGAGGGTAGAGGGAGAGAGGATTTAATTTATTTTAATTAAAATTAATTTTAATTAATTTTAATTTAATTAAAATTAATTTTAATTAATTACAACCTTTTAATTAATTATAATTAATTATTATTAATTAAGTAAAGTTAATTAATATTAATTAATTCTAAATAATTAAAGATAAATATGATTAATTATTTTAATTAATTACAATAGTAGTTAATTACTTTAATTAATTATAAATGAATATAATTAATTAAAAAATATTATAGTTAATCATTAATTATAATTAATTATAATTAATGTAAAAAAAATGAATGATAAAAAAAAAGTGATTGCTCCTCCTTCCTCAGTCCACGAGCCTTCTCCTACCTCGATGCACGCTACCCTCTTGCCTCGATCTACGAGCCTCCTCGATGGTCTGTAAGGTATAATTTCTGACTTAAATCACATCCTCGACGTTGCAGCGGACCGGGGAACCACCTATACGCGCTCTTGTAGCACGGTAGGTAGCAAGTTTACTTTGGGCAACTGACACGCGCAACCTCCCACTTCCTGCCTGACCAAGCATGCCATACCCCTCACCCAAGCCATCACCTAGCAATATAAAAATAAATGTCATTTGAAGATCTAAAATGTTCGCGTAGAATTGACATCAACATGGGCCACAAAGGAAAATAGCCGAAGGCAAAATGAAGAGAAACAAAGAAGAAAGAAGAAAATGGCTATCCAAAAAAAGAACATGGCTATCTAGGCACATATTTTTTATTATAATAAGTGGTGAGAAATCCATTAAGTCATGTACAGTAAAACATGATAGCATTTATTTGTAGGATAAGAATCAAGTATGAATATTACTAGTGGGAAAAAAGCCCTCGCGTACAGGAACAAAAAAGGTGATATTTTTTAAGAGGCAAAATCATGAATCAAATAGCCTGCCCTTCAGCAAATGATAAGCTTCATCAGTTTCCATATAGTTAGTGCCCAAGTCTAGGAAGATTTAAATAAACTAAAATACGAATGTTTTTAAGATATATTAGCTTCTTTTCGTTATAAATGCCATAGACCAAAGTTATACGCACTAAGAAAAAGGGGTGACACGAAATGAAAAAACTCCTTGGAGACAATAATTAAGTTCCTCAGCTGAAATGTCAAAATGTAAGGAAATATTTGCATAATGCAACATACACCCTTTATTTGAAGAGGGCTTAAGATCGTAAATTACTTCCTCGCAAGGAATATATTCAATTTCATGAACTTAAAATAATTGAACATCACGACTAAATAAAAAACTGATCCAAGAAGTGAAAAAACGTGATTCATAAAAAACATTTTGAAAGTAGGAATAAAATGAAAATTTTTATCCAAAAATAGGAAAGCATGCATGTAATTCAAAATAGAGATCGATGCATTCATTCTGCAGCTTGAGTTTTTAATGCTTAAGCCAACCAAGAAACCACAAGCTCCATAAAAAATGTAAGCTTCAAACTCATTTAGCTTTAAGCCCATAGCTTCGAAGGGTTTTGGAAGACTTACTTTGATATCCAAAAAAATTGAACTTTAAAGTAAGTTTTCTGCAGACAATGATTACTACTTTAGCATATATACAAGGAAGGTAGTTCTGGCTAGCACATAATCAGCTTAAAACAATTATCGGGAAAGTATGTTATAAACATTCTGATAAAATCAGACAGAGCAACAAATACCCAAAGGTAGTCCTAATGCAAACGGAAGTTGCTCTATGATACTCCTAGCTTTTGAAGTTCAGGCCATCTAATCGAAAAAGCTATTTGTAAGAATGAAAACCTTAAACCATCAGCTATAGAGTCTTTCATTTGTACCAACCTAGTGAACTCTCTTCTGGAATTCCAAATAGCATTCTGTTTGCTAGCTTCCTCATATCAGTAACAGCATATCTACAAAATGCAAAGTTCAACAAGCACGATCATCAACGTTTAGAATGAATTAACTATCTAAAGAATTTAAATTTCTTATGTAGTCACCTTTCTTTCATCTTTCTTAGCCGACGACCACCTCTTTTTTTCTTTGGTTCGGAGTCTGGAACAGGTAGGGGCTTCGGCTGCTTTGCAGGGGGTGGCTCTTGCCACTTTTCAATCTTTTTACGAATCTCTTCTCGTAAGTTTCTTCCAGTCTTCCCAGTTGGATCTCCTCTTATTGAATCTACTCTGGCTGCCAGGGTTGATTTTGCAGCCAGAAGTCTGCAAGCACGTGTCCTCAAAGAAGGAGGAGTGCTCTGGAAAATCTCTGCTTGTTCAAGATAGCCAACACGAAACTGTGAGGTTGCAGTTGAAAAACCAGCAAGATTTTTTTTCTTTGCCCCAAGGAGTTGTACATTGCATGCTGGCATTTTCGCTAAAGCAGATAAACCGCCAGCAGTTCCCATAAGCTTTGCTGCAACAGCACTTCCAACAATGACAGAAAGATTTGGTGCTATGTATCCCATTCTACTCTCAACAAAATCCAGTACCTTTTTCTTTGCTAAATCAAGAGCAAGGGCTCGATCACATGCATCAATTGTTTTATTCAAGACATCATCAGGAAGACGCTTACCACTGGTAGTTGATGCAGTGACAGAAACTACCATAATAATAGCCGAGGGTAAAAGCCCTTCCAAGTCCACAAGAGTTAAGTCCATCTCATTTCCAATCTTTTTAACCAACCTAGCATAATCAATAGGGTGATTCACAAGAGATTCGAGTTCAGGGAACTTCATCCTGTATTTGTCACGTATGAAATTATGAATAATGATAATTTCGTTTTCAATGTCCACTGATAAACCATTACAATCCACAATAAGCTGATATTCGGGATCATCCTCTAAAACCATCCCTTGACCAGAAATATCTGATCCTTTCTGCAGCGCTTCTTCAACTTTCTGTGATTAAGATAACAGACAAAAGCATCTTGAGAAAGACAGAATGCTCATCAAAATTTAGTAGGCAAAGCGAGCCCGATGCAAGGGGTACATTTCTATCACATAGAATTTTCCCTTAAGTTTGAGGGGTACATTTCTATCACATAGCAAGCCCGATGCATTCCTTCACTTCAACCATCCAACTTGAATTCCGCTGATAATATCCCCATCTATTTCACCATCACTCTGAACAATAGATCTAAGATATCTAAAACGTGTACTCTTATTAATGACTTGATCGCCCAAAGTCACAATCCCCTCACTAGGTCTATTACTACTAAAATTACACTTCATATATTCCGTTTTAGATCTACTCAAGCGAAAACCTTTAGACTATACGGTTGACCTCCATAATTCAAGTTTACCTTCAACTCCCTCTCTAGTCTTATCAACAAGAAGAATATCATCAGCAAAAAGCATACACCAAGGTACATCCTCTTGCAAATGTCTAGTGAGAACATCCATGATTAAAGCAAAAAGATATGGGCTTAAGGCTGATCCTTGATGTAACCCAACCAAAATAGGGAAATACTTGGTCAATCCACCTTGTGTTTGAACACAAGTAATAGCTCCTGCATCCATATCTTTAATGATTTAAA
This sequence comes from Dendrobium catenatum, assembly GCF_001605985.2. NCBI lineage: Eukaryota > Viridiplantae > Streptophyta > Magnoliopsida > Asparagales > Orchidaceae > Dendrobium > Dendrobium catenatum. The sequence goes on along the minus strand of NW_021319518.1, from coordinate 4,607,053 downwards.
TATAAGCATTATTGACTCCTTTCTTTTCAAGAACTCTCCATAGCACTTCTCTTGGAACTTTATCATATGCTTTTTCTAAATCAATAAGTATCATACGTAGATCCTCCTTATTTACTCTATATTTCTCCATCAAACCTCTTAATAAATGTATGGCTTCCATAGTCGACCTACCCGGCATGAATCCAAACTGATTTTGAGAAACATCAGTATCACATCGCAACCTATGCTCCATAACTCGCTCCCATAGTTTTAAAGTATGACACATTAACTTAATACCTCTATAATTCGCATAATCTTGTGCATCACCTTTATTCTTAAAAATAGGAATTAACACACTCATTCTCCACTCATTTGGCATCTTTTTAGTCTTCAAAATAGTATTAAAAAGTTTAGTAAGTCAAGAAATTCCTTCATCTCCTAAGCAATAAGAAAATCCTTCATCTCAAAATAGTATTAAAAAGTTAAGAAATTCCTTCATCTTTTTGGTCTACCAGGCATGAAGAAAATCAATAATGGATAAAAATAAATAAATAAGGCAAGAAAAATGAATTGATACCAACAAAAGACAAATTGGTCAAGAAAAGACAGTTTTGAAGAAAGGGGAGCTATCTGATTTTAAAAGGATCATTAACGAAGCCCTGGGGTAGCAACAAGCGTAAGGCGGCAGGTGCATACCAAAATCTAGTTTACTAATTTGAAGCTAATTGAAGGAAGTGATAAACATAAGATGTACAAAGATCAATGCCATCTTACTTCCATAATATCATTATATCTTTGAGTTTTCTGCAATTTAGAAACACTATCAAGTTCATCATAATTGAGTGCTTCCAGGTCATCCATATCATCATCTCCATCTTCTTCCATGTCACCAACTTCCGCTTCATCTTCATCCTAAGCAAAGGAAATATAAATACTATAAAATAACAATTCAAGATGCCAAAAATGAAGGAAGACTTATTAAAAAAGCAGAATTATAAACCCAAAAACGTAAATTCCCAATTAGAAATAGGTGAACAGCCTTGTCAGGTAAATATATCTACTCACAGGAACAGGAGCCTCATCGTCAGATAACTCTTCAAGATCAGCCAAGAAAGAATCAGCAAGATTAGCCTGAAGAAGAAAAATCAAAAGCAAACAAGTCAAAATTCAAAGCATCGAATAACAATAATCACTGCTAATTTGAATTAAAAGGTTAGCATTATTTTAAGAAGAAGATTCATATAAACTTACTCAAATATGACAATCATTTACTCCTACAATCAAGAGAGTTTATCATTATGAAAGTTCAATTTGTCCCTAACATTGTCAGAAAGGTTACCATTATTGAAGGGAAAGGAATACAACTCAATCACTGTGTAAATCACCACTGAAGTCTCAGATATTTTCTACTTCAACATTCATAGGAATGCTACTTTTGACAGCACTCAGAAGTTTGGAATAAGTACCCAAAAAATTGGTTTTGCAACTAAATCTCAACCCTCAGCAACCTTTTTTCTATTTGAAGCCTAAACACTCTAATAATGACATCCTCTCTGAACATCTTAAATATTTATCTTTCTTCCAAAAAAAATTATCCAATGTAAAAGTTGTCCAGGAGGCTCTGAAGGCAACAGAAGGTTCAATCCATCATCAGGTTGGAGTTGTCAATTAAATACGGCAAGGCTACACCACAATACCACATCAGGAGTACAACAGTATAGGCAGCCACATTGAAAGTTACACTGGGGCCATAAGGGGACCAGTCACATGAAGAATCCACTAGCAGTCCAAGAGAATTAGATATAAGAAATTTTGGAAAAGATATATTATGGCAATGATAAACTGAATTATATTCAGTGTCTAGAATATAACATCAAAATTATATTTTCGGTCCCAATACCAGATGAGAAAGATTGAAGAATGGCATTAGACCAACCAATCATAAACTTAATACTAATTTAATTTTTTCCATTGTTTGGCGTTCCTTGGAAGAGACCTTATGTAGGCAAGGATTTGCTAAGATATCACATTTAAGTGCTGCACCATAGCTCAGTCCAAATGAAGTGACACTTAAATGTTCGCTCAAGAAAAATGGCGCACAAGCATGAATCCCACTTTACATACATAGGATTCCATTCTCCTTCAGGTAGATTATGGTTAACCAGATTTTCCCTCAGAGTAATATCAGAGATTAGCAAGAACTAGGTCCTTACTTCCTATAAGCGCAAGCCCTCATAGTTAATTACCCTTTTTACTGTGTAAGAGAGAACTCTCGATTAAGGAAGAATAATTTTAGGTGTTTTAGTCTCATTTATGGGGGATGAAACTAAACCCAATCAAGATCCCATGATTCTGTCATCCTAAGAATACCGTAGATTTCAGTCTAACAATACTAGTGATCGTTGATCGTAGTGTCCAGAAAATTTGATTAACAACTATGAGTTGCCTCCTCTAAGGGATCTTGAGTTAACTAAAGTAGTTAGATATGAGTTGTAGCTTTAAAAGATGGTTTGAGGTTTACATCTATTAGAAAACCCAATAGTAGATTTAGTTTGGGATTTATGACTTCGTTTAGAAGTTACCCGATTAATTGAATTGGTTCGAAGCTTACGGCTTCCATTAGAAGTAGCAATTTTAGAAGTGGGTCTTACGACTTTCATTGAAAGTAGCCTGTAGATTTTTAGAAATGGGTTTTACGGCTTTCATTGAAAGTAGCCCGGATGTTTGGTTGACGGTTCCTCATTTCTTGTAGAGGTTTTTTAAATAGCAGGTCTTACAATTTCCCTTGAAAGATGCCTGGCTATTTTGACAGGTCTTATGGCTTCTGGATTTAGAGGTAGCCTAATGATGGGTCTTACAGCCTAGCCTTTATAAGTTAAATGACCCGTTGATTTTTGTTTGTATAGGTCTAATGACTTCCCTAAAAAATTGTTGGGCTTTTTTTTTTTGGATTTTAGGGATTTTACTTAGAAGTTTTCCTAGCGTGTGGGTCATACTGCTTCATTTAGAAGTTGCCCGTTAGGTTTAGTTTTGAGGTAGGTCTTACAGCTTCTGCATTTAGAAGTGGCATGTTAGGTGGATCTTACAACCTAGCCCTACAGGCTCAATGGCTTGTTGGTTATGACTTCCTTGGAAGTTGTCTGGCTATTTTTGGGTTTTAGGAATTTTACTAAAGTTTTCCTAACGTATGAGTCTTATTGCTTCATTTAAAGTAGCCTGATATTTCAATTGTAGGTGCATTACTTCTAGTAGAAGTTTCTCGAATAGCAGATCTTACGAATTCCCTTGGAAGATGCCTGACTATTTTGGTAGGTCTTAAGGCCTCTGTGTTTTGAAGTAGCCTGAAAGTGAATCTTACAACCTAACCCTATAAGTTAAGCGGCCCGAAAGTTTGGATTGTATAGAACTTACTACTTTCCTTAGAAGTTGTCTGCTATTTCAGTTGTTTATTATTCTGGCACTAGACTTTTTTTTTTTAAGTTGCATGCTAGCATGACACTAGTGTTTGTGTTACAGTAGTTTCCTTTTTTATCACTCACACCCTATTATGTTCATTTATGATGGGGGCTTTCTCTATCAACTCTTGGGGGAAACAAATCCCTCACATTGAGGATGAAATAAAATAAATAGCCAAAGCATTACGTTCCAATTGATATGAAGGAATTTGTTACTCCGGCTCCCTCTATGGGTAGAAGGCATCCACCCAGTTCAAAAGAACTGAGCCCAACAGAAAACCTGGGCAGAAACAGGGAGGGGATTTCAGCCCCTCCTGTTAGGCCAAGGAGAGTTGTAATTCAAAATGGAATGAGGAGAAATATAGTGAGAGATATTTAGGAAGGTTTTTCTTAAAATTAGGAGGGAATTATTTAGAGAAAGAGTTCCAAATTAAATTCAAATTAGATAGGAAATCATTTGGGAAAAGCAGACTGATTTTGGAGGGAGTTAGGATAGCCTATTTAGGACTAATTATGTTGTATTTTGAGTTGATGCAAGTTATTTTTCTTCTGTAGCTTTTCTCTAGGTGAGTTTCCTAGCGGCGTCTAGGGTTTGTGGAGAGTCGATCTACCTCTCGAATATAAGATCAATTTTATCTTTCATTATTGTTTAAGTATTAATCAAAATCAGCCATTATCTTCAAATTCATACAGTTTTCTACATGTTATCTTGTTGTTTTTACTTCCAAAATGCATCAGAATTCAAACTCCATTAAAATCTCTCATTTGAATTCCTAAAAATTCTTAAAGCAGTGTTCCCTACCTCCTTCAACCAAGAACCATATAGAAGTTGTCTATCTCCAACACTTAAGCCTAGGAAAATTCCTTCCAATCTAACCGCGTGATTTTAGGCACCTAAATCAATTCTATGCTATTTTTGAAATCATGACATTTGATTCACATGAACCCACAAATAACCTTAAATAAATGTTCAAGAACCCCTAAATCCAACATTACACTTTCTAAATCCAACAGTACACTTTCGACGGCCCTAAACCTTTATTTCTTCCATTCAAGGTAGTTTGAAAGTATTAAACAAATTTGAATTAGGCTCAATCCAATGTATTAAACAAAAAATAATCATCATTTAGTTTGTAGATGTACACTATATTACACCATACAAAGAACTCAACTTTTGTAGCATAATTTTTCAAGGAAATATGCATATAAAAATAACCAAAAAGGCATTCAAGACTCAATTAGGTGGGCTTTCTAAAGTCAAATCCCAAGTTTAACGGAATTGTTAACTGGGACTAGTTCTAGCTTGATATACCATAAAATCAAATATTAGAAGGCCCAAATGAGGTAGATCCTTGTGCCCATGAACACGTTCTCTCCACAAAACTCGTGCACTATTTGATAAGGCATTCTATATGGTAATTAAATATATTTATTCTGGTTCGTTATGTCAAAATAGATAGCATTAATGTGTTATTTATTGGAGGTAGAAAATTTTATAAAATATTTCTTGTCCTCTTTAGGGTTGGTTGTGTGTTTAGATGCAATAACAAGAAAAAATATATGTATTTCTCAACAAAAGAAAAGCTACTAAGATAAAATTTGATAGCTGAATTGTAAGATATTATTACCATCATCATTAGCTTTATCACAATTATTTCAATTAAATTAATTGCATTGCTAATATGCCAAACTTGATGATAATCCAAAGTTCCTTTCTTTGTCCATCCATCTACCACCAATATGATAAACTCCACAAAAGGTTTTGCTAATAAAAATGAGTAAACTGTCATAAAGCTTTATGTTGGAAATACACCATTTTGAATATGCAAACGAAAGGTGTGCATTAGTTGTGACTGAAAGAAACAACCCATTTCTAGATAAATAGTACACTAAAAAACAACATCTACGATAATTAAAGTTTCTTGTTAAAAAGCAACAGCCCGAAGGCTTATCCCTACCAAACACTACTCTAAACCTCAAATTTTTGCTATCAATACCTAGTATTGGCAGCTTGCACAACTAACATTAAGAATTATAGGAAAAAAGTGTGCCTGAAAATTATATATCCTTTCTTAAATACTTCATAAGCCACGAGAAGAAAGCTTTTTTTTTTTTTTCTCAACCATTAAATTATTTTTCCTACGCACTAAAACATGCATAGATCAATATCAGCTTAATTTAATGAAAATAAATGATTTTTCCAAACTAAAAATATATAGACTAACCATTACTTGGTTTTTCCAATTTCGCACAAACAAGCCTTAAATTCAACTTCTATCTGCAAAACTAGAAGAAAAAGAAATCAGTAAATGTAGCAACCTGACATTATATAAGTAACATAGTTGAATGAAAAGGCACATCTAAAAATCATAGCTTCATCAAATATAAGCATTAATAAGCTTAAAATCAATATAAAACCAAACGGAACCGTGTTGTAGAATAATTTAAAACCGAATAGGAGCAGCCTTTTTAATTGTTTAAAACATGAACCAAACCCCACTCAGCAAACTCTTTCAAAAGCCGAATTAGTCATAAATAAATAAATGACTTATTAGAACTAAATAAATAAATACATTATCAGTTAATTAACTACCTCGAATCCTGAACTAATCGCTTCATATCGTTGAACACAAATTAAATTTGAATTTTTAAAGAACTAAAGGTCATACATGCTGAGTTATGTTATCAAATATTTCACAGGACTTATTAAAACTTAACATTTTTTGTCAGATAATTTTTAGAATTTAACAATCTCAGAATTTAGTAAATTCATATTTATAAGATTCATTTAAACCTGCTCAAGAGTTAAATCCTACTCGTTGCCAAACAACCTCTAATAAGTTTAAGAGAGACAAGCCTAGTATTAAAGTATTGTTTTATATTGTTTCTAACGTGGTATAGCTTAAAAGTATTTTCAATTTTACCTTACTCCATATAAATTAGTAATTTAATGATTAAGGCTTTGTTTAAGATAGTTTTGAGCCATTACTCTTTCGCTACTTTTAAAAAAATTATACTATAAAACCACTACAAAAAATAATAAAAAATTTGTCCCAAATGAAACCCAAGCCTCTATCTTGAACTATCTAACTACCCACACCAGAAGAATTTATTATATTCAAAATACATATTTGACTCCATATATTCAGCCAAAAAAGTTTTGATAGCTTCCATTGAATCACTAAATCTCATGGAGAGTCCATCTAAAGTTTTTAACTATAACCTGATAAATAGCCTGATTTTATTTAAAATTCTTCCTCCACCTCCCCACCAGCATAAATCACCAGGATATGCAAGAAATATGACGGAATTACTATGTTATGCTTCTTCTTGCTTGCCAGCCAGAGAATATGATAGTTGTTTCACCATTTTCATACCCCGTCAACATATTGGTCGGATGGTCTCATTGTTGAAAAAATCTTACTCTCCTCCCCTTGTTTTATTGTTAACAACTTATTTCTTCCTGTATTTTTAGGGCTTGTTTGGACTTTGGATGCAGGATTTAGGCCAGAATTTAGGCAAGATTTAAGCTAAATCCTGCTAAAAGCCAAAATCTACAAAGTTAAACCTCACGGTAAGTCTAATCTCTACTTCACGGCGTTTTCGCCATTTTTGCCCTAAATGCCGGATTTTGTAAAGCCAACTTTTTGCGGATTTCGTAATTCCGACCGAAGAAGCGCGCGAAAGGGGAGAAATATCGTTACCTTCCCGGCGAGTTCCCGGCCCGACTTCCCATCCGACCTGAAAAACGTCTAAGGAGGCGGAGAAGCTTCGACTCTTTTAGAACTCTACTTCAGGCGAAGCAGCAAAGCAACGGATAAATATAAAAGAGGAAAATAAAAGATTCAGCGTGTCGCGAAGCCCAACTCTCCTTAAACACGCAATACCATTGATCCCGTCGATTCCTTCTCCGGCGAGCTCCCGTCGCGACTTCCTTGCTTCTCGATGGTCGAGGTATCCTGAATTTGGGGGCTGTTTAGTATCGGATTTACAGCGGGATTTAAGTCGGATTTACGCTAAATCCAGCCAAACGGTTTTTCTGTGCGCGTTAAATCCCCGCGATGGGTAAATCCCGGATTTAAGGATTTACGGATTAAATCCCTGATTACTAAATCCCTCGGTTCGGCGGATTTATGGGATTTGGGCGAAGAAGCGCGCCAAAGGTAGAAAGTTACCTACACAGCCAGAGAGCTCCCGTTGTTGCTTCCGATCAAAATGTCGTCGAAGGAGCGAAGTTGAACAACCACGAAGGAGCCGAAGAAGCGAAGCGTGCAATCTCTACACCTCCTGGGAAGCAACCAAGCCGAACAGCAACGACGAAATGAGAAGATGAAACGCAAACCTAGACGCCTCTAAGGGCATCTCCAACCGAAAAACTCATTTCTCACTCCAAAATGCAGTAAAACTCCAAAATACAGTAACTCGACTCCAATCGAACTTCATTTTCTAACATGAAAAAAGGAATATTCCTAGCATATTATTTTTCTTATTTTATTTTAAATTTTTTTAATCATATATTTATATTTATCAATTTTAAAGCTATTATAATTTTAAAAATTATGTTTTTTTACATATTAATTTTTTTTTATAAATTTATATTTTAATTTATAATCATCTTCTTCCCATTTAAATTTCTAATTGCCATAAATCAAGAAATATGTTACCAAAGTTTCTCGAAATTTAACATTTTTCATATCAAACAATTTTTAGAATTTACTAAAACTAGTTTTATAGGATTTATTAAATCCCAATAAATTTAAATCTCACTTGTTGCCAAACAGGCTAAACAGCCCCCTTGAAAGATGTCAAATTATTTTGCGTGGTCAACAGCCGAGGGTAATAAGTAGGGCCCATGTCATCAACATGTTGGTATAGTAATTGGGTGATATGAGTATATGAAACATCCACCGCACATAATAATTTCGCGTGAAAGATGGCACACTGCGATAAATAAAATTGTGAAAATCGAACGGATGAAGTAGAGGCTTACAGTCGACTAGTGGAAACTCAGAGATGGTGAGATCGAGTGTTCTGAGAGATGAAATGCATGGCATATAGCTTACTTAGGGCAGACGTTTGAGGTAAATTAATTCCCTAATTAATCTAAGCCATTCAATGTTAGATGGACGACTGTGATTTGTGTTTTTAAGAACTAGCCGATTATTCTAAAACTGCCAAATTCTACAATTTGACGGTTCAATTGGGTTCTTAGCCTGTTTTTTGTCGGTTCATTGTTTGCTCAGTCACTTCAGCCAATCAGACCAACCACCGGACTGGTTCATGGTTGAACCGACTAGTTTGATCCGATTTTTAAAACCTCGGATAAATCTATAATTTGTAATTTATTATTTTATTTTGTAAATCTAAATTAATATTATTAAATTTTTATGTATATATATAGTAATTTATAAGTATGTATGTCCATGCCCAGTAATATTATTTGTATAAACTTCCATAAATTTTTTTTTAATATTAAGGTTTTAATTAAATAAGATATATTAACTAAAAAATTTAATCATAAAAATTAATATTAGTTAGTTAAATAACTTTTTTTAAATTTTTTTTGCAAAAAAGTTTATTCATCATGAAAGAATAAAATATAGTTAAATTGTTTGCAATTCATCAAAACAATGCAAGGGATCATAAGTCTATAGCAAACTATTAAATTCTCACTAAACATGTAATTCACATCAATTTTGAGAATTTGTTGTACAAATTAGATAGGATTGAAATCTAAAAAACTGTCACAAATGAATCCTTAAGGTGACGAGTTGATTTTTAGTCACTCTTAAAATTTATAGGAGTTCCATATATTTCATATTTGCTATTAAGATCATTTCCAACCAAACTGTATACGGTGATATTCAATTCGTCATTTGCTCCGTTCGAACGCTGAATGGCATGTCAAAATTCGGTAGATGAATATTGCGACGCCAATTGTAATTTTTTATGTTACAAGATTTGTCGATAAGCACGCGAAAGATGAAGAAGAGGGCGAAAGAGGAGAAAGAAATGGAATTCAATTGGATATGCATTACTGCACTTTGGAGTTTTATTGTATTTTGGAGTGTAAAATGGGGTTTTTGGTTAGTAATGCCCTAGTAACCATATATTGTATAATTTAATCCTTATTGATTTGATTATAATAAAAATTATTTAATATTATCAAATATTTATTATACCTCAAGGATCAAGTGCTTTGACATATTCTTAATATCTGAATGATTATGATCTATTTGCAAACAAATTCTTTTCAACCCACCAAATTTATTTAAGATTTAGAGTCTTTTTGGGATTGCTGCAGTATTTTATAAAGTTGGTTGTGAAATTACAGTGGAGAAAACAGCTTTGTTATTATGATTGTAAAAAATAACTTTTCATCATAAAAACTTTTGAGAAAGCAATAATCAAACAAAATTATAATTATTGTCTAAAAAACAAAATAGCCAAAAAGCTATTCCAAAAATATCCTTAATTATAAATTAATATAATATACACATCATTATTTTTTTTTGGCACGATTAATTGCACAAAAACCAAGGTTGCTTTATGGGTTGTGCATAATATGTAGGTTTAAATAGAAGAGTTTTCAAAGAATTTTAGACACCCAACTTTTACAATTTAAGGTTTCGTTTGGGATATCTTTTGAATTGCTTTTTAAAACGGCTTTCTTATACAAAAATTTCAAATTCAAGAAATATTTATAATAAAAGTTTAATAGAGCTTTCGTTACACTTATTTTCTAAAATAAATGAATATAAATTGAACAAAACTTTTTAGCACATTTACTAAGCATGACAAATATAAACAAGAAGCTAAATTGGTGGATAGACTTAAAGGGGTTGATCTTAGTATATTGATTTGTTATGTTATGAGTGTATATATAGGGAATGGAGTGGGAAGGGCTAGGGTTAACGTACATGGTAATGGTTGGATATTGGCTATCAAAACTTAGGAACTCAGAGAAAGCTTTTAGGTTTGAAATTTATTTGAAAGGATATAGAAGTGGGCTCAGGGCATAGGCATAATGTGGAGATTAAGACTTCATTTAGGACAATTTTCTTACTGCTTATGAAAGCAGTTTTTTAGTACAAAAAATTTATTTTTCGTACTAAAAAGTTACTTTAAGAAGCATGAATAAAGCCGTCCCAAATGAAGCCTAAGAGTTGATTGATAAGGATAAAAGAGTTCTAAAGTTTGATGGGTGATGAGCAAAATGTGTAAAGGTTTTTAGATATGGAGGAATCTAAATTAGGGTTTGTGTAGGGTGTAGAGGTCAAAAGGTTATTTTATTGGGATGTATTTTCCATGGAAGGAAGAGAGTTGGAGAGTATAAGTAATATAAATAAATATATCATATATATTATATTGTACTTTCTTGATTACAGTTGTTCTGTTCCTATTGGCTAAAACCAAATAGTTCAGTCTATATATACATGGCCTGTACTGTCGGTGATATGACATGAAATAATATTTTCTTCAAGCTTTTCTGTTTCTCCTGTTCTTCTCTTGTCATTTCTTTCTCTGCTTTATTTGTTTCTTTAGAGAGCATGTTGTTATGTTGAAGATGTAGTGAAGAAGATGACGATGATTTGATTCAATTTCTAGATAACAACAATTAAAATTAACTTAATCTCACAAAAGATTACGGGTACTTGAACACCAATTCATTGAGAAATAAATATTTGAAACATTCCTAAGTTTTATTCAATCATTCATTAATTCTTCGTTACAACTAAAAGTTCATAAAATAACCCTCTCTTACAAATTGGAGCACTAAAAAAAATCAAATTCTCTAGATTAGAGAGGTAGTTCCTTTAAAATAGGTGATTGGAGATATGATATAAATCCTTATACTTTTTACATAATAAAATGATTGAAAAATACAATAAGACCAACACATTCGACAATAGCTATTTTGACACACCAACACGTAAATTTATATGGATAACATCAGACTTACAATTACTTGACTCTCGAACATTCTAATCTTGGCACCTACCTTAGAAATGGCTTATGCAACATTGCTCCATCATGTTATGCTTGATAATATATATAGGCTAAAATGATGCTCGATCTTTCAAAAAGAAAAACCATTATTATTAATCAAGAACAAATAAATGTTCAAGATTGTGATAATTGTATATGAATCAAGTCATACAAATAACATTGACATGGATAGTCATTTTTTGGATAATTAATTTGACTTTATGATAAAAATGTACATTATATAAGTGATTGTTGTACTAAGAGAATTGATTTAGTACATATTAAGTGAGAAAGAAATGTCTCAAAGGTATGCTAATATTATTAAGATATTAATAATAGAATATTAACTTAGTATGCAAAATGTAATGAAATGACTACAAAGTTTTTAATTATAGTAATCAATAGGATTACACCAAGGATCAAACATAGAGTCTATCCCTTTGTATTGGTTATGGAGATATATTTATAAAAAAATATTACTAGTGTTCAAAGCGTTTTATATTAATGACCATTAATCAAAATTATTATAAATAAAATAATTAGAGCATCTAAAATCTTTAATATATATATAGAATGACAAATGAAAAGGGATATGACTTCCTCAATTAAATGATTAAAACAAAAAAATATCCCAAGAATTGTTTGAAAAGAGCAAATTTGGAGACTTAAGATAAATATTATAATATTGTACTCAACTAGTGACATATGAAATCAAAGTTTCGTTTGAGAGAGATTTTTATTGTTTTTTAAAGCAGTTTTTTAATATAATTTTTTAATTAAAATTTTTTATTAAAAAATTACTTTAAAAAGCTTTGAGAAAAATGTCCCAAATAAAGCCTAATGTTGAGCTGAAAAAAAAAATGGTTAATAACAAAATTAAGCATGATGAAAATAGGAGCATTAAAATGGATGCTAACATGAGAGATAAATTACAAAATATCTACTTAATGGCTGATTGGCATAATGTTTTAAAGGTCAAGTAGTTTAAATGAGAAGTACAAAGCAAGCAGAATAGAATGGTGAATAAAATTAATACTAATTTCTACTAAAAATTAAAATTGGCATGTCTTAGCATGTTATACAAATTCTTTTAATTAAAAGGGGTTAGCAGGCTACTTTGAGTCAACCAGGTGGCCAACGAGTTGGATTCAGGTCCAAATTTTTTACCAATTTATTAAACAGGTCCAATTTGATTTGAATGTGTTCAAATCGAGTCAAATTTGAATTAGATCCGACCCGTTACCTCTATTTAACACCCCTAGTCACATCCTTACTATCAAGAGTGATAAACTTAAATCATATCCACCCTCAATAACTGTTTGTCAAGGGCACTAAATTTAAAGTTAAACTCAACTCGCAATAAGTGTATGTTATGATACATTTTCAAATGATCTCTCGCCAGTAATGATGTAATTTATCCTCTAATCGACAATTTTGCTGTCAAATGGCACCACATGTAAACGATCATAATCAAAATTCTCTAACCAAATGGTTTCTTTGTAGAATAAAACGATTAAATTATGATCACAATCAGAGTCGAGAAATTCCTCAATGGATAAAAACCCCTCAAATAATGAATTATATGGTGCATATGATATTGCCTAAAGCACTTTAATAGTTAAGGTAAACTTAAATTTATTTATTTATCTATTAAAAGAAAACTCACAGAGGGCTTACACGTTAAACAAATATAAGTAACAAGTCCTTAAAGGATCAGAAGCTGACTAAAAGGACAACAATTGAAAAAAACCTAAAGAGCTTTGAATCCTACCTAATACAATGAAGAGAATAAAATTGAAATCGGAAGAACAAAACAGTCACAACAGAACAACAACAACAATAAGATCAACACATCCTGACCAACCAAACAAGCACAAGCCACGAAGAGCATACCAATCAACCCGATATTTGAGCTGGTTAAGGCAACGAACACGCCAACAAGCAACAAGAATCGTAATAAAAGAGAGCAGGATAGTAGAGAAGCCCCACTCAAACTACACCCCATACAACTAATAGAAAACGACCAGCAACCACGTACAGTCGGCCACCTGACAACACTATAAGGACAAAAACAAAACCCTCCACACCAAATCAAAACAACACCAACCAACAACAAAATCGAAGACCACCAAAACAGCCAACCAACCAACGAAGTAAAAAAGAAAAAGAACAACTAGGCTCAATAGTTATCTCTTGGATTTGTGTCGACGACGCTTGCCACCATGAGAGAAAGAGAGATCAATGACACGACTAACATCCAATCCATACAAATCATGTATGGCCTCAACATTATCACCCCCCAAGCCATCCTCCAGTCCGTACAATCAATCCGGAGATTCATCCAGCCAATTAGGTTGCACCAAATATGACTCCCCGGATCTCGAAATAAATTGAGACTTAAGAACATTTGGCGAAATTAGATCAACATGGGCATCAACAAGAGATTCACAACCTACACTCCCCCAACAGGGGGATGAATAACTGGTACACCATGATCCAAAGGGCAATCAAAATTATCCAAATCACTAGACGATTCATTAGCCATCAACACATGATCTTGACAACTCCCCTATCTACTCATTGTATACAATCCTCCACCACACCATCTCTAATGAAATTAACATCAGCTTCTAATGAAATTAACATTCGCCGCCAAAGGATAGACACATTAGGAGAAACAAAATCATCAGTATTATGTCAATCATCATCACATTGATCCTCAGACAATGTAGCTTTATTCTCTTGCCCCCAGCATTAAACATAGAAGGATCACACCCATCAACTGTAAGAACACAATTGATATCTAGTGGAACAACAACATAACATTGGTCCACCCCAACCAACGGGGGATTATCACCAACCTCTTGTAAAGAATGAGCACCAACCGAAGCCCCCTCCTATGCATGAGGGCAAACACCCAAGTTAGGAAATAAAATCGGGCAAACGTCTTTCAAATGACCCAAAGAGTTACAATGAAAGAAATACGAGGGAAACCCTTCCATCTCCACAGATTGAATATAACCCATAAATTCAGAACCAAGCCACACATGATTAGGATAACATTCAGTAATATCTAAAAAAGTATACGAGCCACCGAGTGTCTAACACCATTAATAGTAGCATTATAAATTCTCAAGGGTCTACCAAATAGAGACCCTAAATCATGTAGAATTTGGAGAGAAAAAAAAAAGTGGGCGAATGTTGGGAAACGACACCCAAATGGGAATAATAGAAGATTTAACATGAACATCAAAGTGTGAAGGCCACTTAAAGAGCTTCATGAAACAGTTATTGAAGAAATAAGAACGGTGGGAAAACACCCGACAATAATCCAAATCATTTCTCAGTTTAATCAAAATATTTTTTGGATTCAACAAAGTGACAGAGAATTCACCGAACAATTTTAGATTAAGAAAAAATTTACGAATCGTATCAAGCGGTGGATGACGGCCAGGAAACTTCCCAACTAAAGCAAATTCAAAAAGAGCAACAAGAGAGCACATTTCTTCATTTGAAATCATCAAAGTTGACAAACCATGGCAGGAAGAGAGTTTGAGCAGCGGAAACGAAGGCGAAGCCGACTCTCTGGACAAAACCTCTCTAAAAGACTGTGATTTGTGTTTCACGTCCAAAAATTCAAGGTCACTCAATCGATGAGCGGCCATGCCGGCTTTGAGGAAACTAGAGAGGAAAAAATAAGATTAGGGAATGCGAAAAGAGATTACTTGACCAAAGGAACAGCCAAGAGCCGACGAAGAAACCCTAGACATTGCTGACTTTAAGGTACACTTAAATTTATCTTCATAGAAAAATATCCATCTCATGCCTACAAGATTCCTTTGAACTAAGACATCCAAGATTGTCTGACGACAATGATCCTTCAATAAGTATGAGTCTTGCTCATGACAACCTGAGATGGCAAAGCCATGGGATCATGATCAAGTCCATCGCCATCCCCCACAACATTGATTTCAAGTTCAAGCTGCTAAATTTCTAACTTTGTACTAAATTTACCGTCACTATATCCTAAATACTTAGATTCCGATGATTAGCCTTAATCAAAATTTCTCACCGTCATCAATGCAAGTAACTAATAAAAAAAGCTTGCACTTATGATAAACCTAGAACCGGATCATAAAGTCATTGCAAAAAGAAAACAAAATATCTAGATAAAGTCTTATCTGCAATCTACTTTGCCTCCTAAAAATTTAACCATGCAAACATTTGCAGCTTGTTGAAATATGATTTTTTTAAGCTCATCAAAAAGTTGGTCGAATATTTGTATATAGCTCATTTACACTCTCAACTAGTACCAAAGGCAGCTAAAATACTTGTGTTTCAGCATGGGGAAATTACTCCTAGGTTTGTTTCCCTTGCCCAATTTAACAGTTTAATCCACAGGTTGATAAAGTGAGGCATTCATTATTTTCTGAGCACTGCGGGAAAATCAATTGCAATTCATGCACATCCATCTTTTTCATGACATCCCAGTGGAAAATAAAATCCAGGAACAAGGGTTTAGATTTGAACTTCATTGATCGTTTGATATTAAAACAGGAAGAATGAGATTCAGAATAGAGTAAGAACCATTAACCGATGCCTAAATTGAGTATTATAGCCTATAAAAAGTTGTTTCAATCTACTCTGGTTTTAATTTGTATAGAATCAAAGTAGTGGAAAAACACTTATTCTTCTATGAGATTTTGGCTTCGTTTGGTTACCCAATGACTTTTGTAAAAGATAGTTTTAAAAATTTTGTTCGAGAGAATGAAGGTTTCTAGCAGAGAAGCAAATACTTAAAAGCTTTTGATAACAGTACAAAAATGAAAGTTCCGTAAAAAATAATTTTACAAAAATGTCACACAGAAATAGCAACCTAAAAACAACTTTGCCGTTTCGAAACAGAAAAGGTAAAATTAAGCTGTCTTAAACGAGGCCTTATTAAGACTTCAAAGGTATAGACATTTTAGATCTATTATACATAAGAATGAGAATGAGATTAAGAAGACAATTTTCAAAATTAGAATTGAACAAAGTAAAAATAAAGTAATACCTCAAAAGTATAAAATGATAATATCGTGAAAATTCTGAGATAAATTTTGTAAAATTATAATTAGGCATGCTCATTATAAAATTTAAAAATATTAAGATGAATGTGCAATAAATTATGAAGGATGGGCTAATAAAAGATAATATAGGAGAGTTGATATCATCTCTTAAAGATAAATCGTGAAATTAAATTTAGTTGATTGTGCATTTACAACAAATAGTAAATATTGTAGAAGATATGATAATCACATGGTAGATATGATTAATGAAAGATTCAAAAATGTAGATGAAAAAAATATCATGGATGTAAGGTGTGCAAAACAGATTTAGCATATTATGAAGCACTTTGTATGAATAAATAGAAAATAAGAACTCACAGACGGGCTAATGATGATCATGATGAGGAGGATGATGGTGATGATAGGAAGTATACCAAGCTGGAGAAAATACTCTTAAGGCTAAAATACGTTCACCCCTCAATAATGAAGTGTAAAATTCATGCCAAAATATGGTTCAATCTTGAAGTGTCAAAAAATGATCCGACCCGCCAACCCGACTAAAACCTGACAAAAAAAAATCAAGGTTCGAGCAAACGGGTCAAGTTCGGGTTGGCTTTTTTGACCCGTATATTAAATGAGTCGAGTTCAGGTTAACCTGTCAATCCATTTTTGACACAAAAAAGATCCCGTTAATATTGTTTTTCCTTTTTTTTTTTACTTTTTGATATAATCTTCTTATTTTTTATCAAATATCCTAAACATTATAGTTAATAAATTATTAAAAAAAATTAAGTTATAAAATAATTTTTTTTAACCAAAAACGGGTTAATAGGTTTGGTTCAGGTTGACTAGATTCGGGTCAGATCAATTTTGAGTCGGACCCAACCCCAATCCATCAACCCATTTTGACACCTCTAATTTAATCTTGGGTGACAATTAAAATACATAAGATTACATATACTACATATGAAAACATCTCTAATCATCTGGCTATATTATCAAATACTGTCATACCCTCACTCAAAAAGAGATCAACCGCTACAAGTCACTACTACATAATACTATGCGTAGCAATTTTATGCCATTTGCCCACCAACAAAGACCACAATGAACCAGATTTTATGCATGCAATGCACATCAAGGTTACTTGAATTTTAGTTTAAGAGATACCAATCTACTTACCGGGGTAAACCCGGATCTTTGTGGTGGCTTTGCCTTGTATTCTACTAGCGGAAGATCTTATAACTATCTTAATCCTGGTGACAGAGAAGGCAACTAAGCCGAATATTTACCAAGAGGAGAGCAAAAAGTTTGACCAGAATGCTTGATGGTCTAGTAAGATCCTCTCTCCATGAACAAGCAATTTAAGAATCTAAATCTAGAGTATCCTACCATCAGGTGATCTAGGTCTAAGAGCATCTCCAACCGAACATCAAATATGTGTATGGCGTCATTCGGTCGCTCCAGCGGAATGTCAAATCTTCCGCTATTTGCTTGCGGGTTAACAGTGCGACACCAATATTGACGTTGCACTGTTCACCTACGCGATTTCTCTGTCTCGACCGTATTCGCCAAAGAAATGCGCCAAAGAGGAGAAAGACGGTTACCTTCGCAGAAGCCCAAAAATGGAATTCGGTTGGAGATGAATCACGGCATTTTTGAGTTTCACAGTATTTTGGAGTGAAAAATGAGATTTTCGGTTGGAGCTGCTCTAATGATAGCTTGAGGAGCTGCAGTACTAAAATAGGTGCGGGATATATATAGATGCACGAATGAAGAAAGCCCATCACTTGGGTTCAGAGGTTCTGATAGGTGGTTTCGTTACACTTAAGCAGAAACTTCAGCTCAAATCAAAGATAAAGGAGTACTACTTTAGAAGAAGTTCACAAGCATGAGATCTAAGATTTCAGCACAAAGTTTAAGAAAAAAAAAAACTGCTTATGCAGCGTAACTATATAAATTGAGAAAACATATTAAGGAAAGAATTAAATGAAACAATGTAACCTCTCCAAGGGACTGCAAGTTGAGAAGAGAATCCTGAGGAGTTCAAGGGCACTCACAACCACTTTGTTGTAGACTACTACACTATCAGCAACCAATGGTTTTATTCATATAATGCAGATGCTGCTTCTAGTAGGGCATCATATCACTTCAGTTACACCTGCAAATGTCAGCCGGAATTGCAGTAAGAATCGTGCAAGCATGTTAAAAAGCAGTGCTGGAGCATGAAAGAAATACTTAATTTACCCATTTGAATCATGGGGGTTATTGCCATGATATATTGGAGATCTGGTATAACTCTGACCACGATAGCCATGCCTGTAAGTAGTGTCCCTGATACCTCTTGGGGACCTTCTCAGGGGACTAAAGCTCCTGCCAGAACACATTAACAATACAAGGGGCCAGATTAAAAAACACAAAGCACTACATAGTTATTGTAGCCGGGTTCCAATCAACATTGTTATCTTAAAATGACCTGTTACTTTTATTTCTTAGCAAGAGCCTTCTTTAATCTACCTGTATCGATAGCTTGGGCTTTGGTGGTATTGATCACTGGAACTACGGTAGTGTCTTCCGCTTTCTAATCCACCAGATCCATGAAGGCAACAATCCCTAGCAACATGATCAGATTGACCGCACTCAGAACAACTTATGTCCTCACTGCTACATCGGGAGCCCCTACCACTCCTAGAGTTGTGGGAAAGTTCCACATGCCAGCCATTCCTCCCTGTTAAAAATTCAACAACAACAACAACATCAAGCTTATATCCCACTACATGGGATCAGCTACATGAATACTTTTTCTCCATTGTGTCCTATTAAGAGTCAAAATCTCGTTTAAATCTAATAAAGAAAGATCATTTCTAATATTTTCTAACCAAATTGTTTTAGGTCTGCCTCTATATTTATTAACATAAGTCAAATCTAATACTTCTACTTTCCGAACCTCGTCATCGGAAGGTTGCCGTTTTATGTGACCAAACCATCTAAGGCGACTCTCTCTAATCTTATCTTCTACTGGAGCTACTCCAACTTTTTCACGTATATGCTCATTTCGTATCCTATCTCTAAGGGTAAAGCCACTCATCCACCTGAGCATCCTCATCTCTGCCACACTTAACTTATGCTTCTCTTTTAATGGCCAACATTCGGCACCAAAAACTGTCAGTTAGAAAATAAAAGCATCATACAATGACAATACAACTGGACATTCTAAAGTTGCGCTTCAGACCAAAAACTGTCCAGAAAAAAACGAGATCCTGATTCTATCAGAATGCAAATAACAAATCTAATCTGTATAATAAAGGATTATTATCCTGCTCAACTAGAAGAATAAAATCCACTTATTTTGTTTTCCCTACATACAAAACCATATTAGTGGAATTAAACTAATTAGCGTTTAGTGGAATGTTTAGAGTAAAATCTAAAAAATATAAGGTAATTTGAAAATTAACTTGGGTGATTTAAATATGTACAACATAAGATAGAAAATGTGTCAATTAGATGAGAAGATAAAATCAGTGATAGGATTACTAAAAAGAAAAGGGCTAGAACTACTGTTACATGGATAAAAGTTTTCAAAAAAATTTGTGAAGAACATTCAACACTTCTAGCAGTACTCAACAAGAATGAATGAAAAATGTATTAGAATAATGATAAAATTTTAAGCAAGACCAAATGAAAATAAAGAATAAACACACCAATGAACAAAATCACAAGATACACAAGTTTGCATGTTTCAATGATAATCACATACGTCCACGATCATACAAAAATAAAATATTCTGCGAAGCTTTAAAGAAATACATCAAATATTTCTTTTCATGTATACAATTATAAGGATAGAGATACTAATTTCTCTATGTCAATGAGTACGAGAGAACTAAACCATCTGCTGCAAAAATAAGTAATAAACATGGATAAGATGTTGTTGCTTCTATTATTATCACCTTCCTTTCTCGACTGTGAAACCTTCTTCCACTATCACCCTCTATTGCAAGAGCTTCTACTTTCTATGACTGAAAGCTTGGAGACTTCCATCTCTCCCTCCCTCTTTATTCCCATTTGTTTATGATTGTGGGATGCCTGAACACAATCAAACAATCTCCTTATGAAATGTGGGCTCCGAAAATTCGCGCCTCAACCTCCCCAACTGCTGTTTTTGCTTTCTTTTGCTTTGGGGGGAGTTTTAACAGATTAATATAAGGGGTAAAATTTCAGAAGGCAGATTAGGCTGAGAATAAGGCACTACCCAGAGATTTCGCCCTCATTTTGCAAGGACTTTATGATCTAAGTTCTAGTTTCCTATAGGCGCAAACCCTCATAGTTAATTACCCCTCCTGATCACGAGAGAGAACTTTCAATTAAGGCTAGTCGTCAAGTTAATAGACCGTATCCGTAGATACATTATATCCGACATATAGTAGCAGCATGGGTTTTGGATGTTTGGAAATTTGATATTTAAAATTTAAAATTTCACCATCTTGAACTTAAAGCGGATGGTTGGGGAGTAATGATTAGCCCGATCAAGATCCCATGATTATGTCATCCCGGACCATCGTGGTCCCTGGTCTAGTTAGTCAGAGCAAGTAGTCAACATAACCTGAAAGAAGGATCATTATCAATCGTCATGGGTTGCATCGTCCAAGGGTACCTTGTAGACCTGGGGTGGAAATTTGTCTAATGGGACAAATTTGAATTGACATTATCTGACAGAGGGCTTTGTGCCCTATCGAGCATATCCTATTGATTCATTTCTCAAGGATTTAGTGCCATTTGGGAGCATACGGGCTCTGACCAAGACCATAATTTTGTACATTTTAATTTTCAAATAATATTCATATTTGTGATTATTTTCTTATTTTTTTAATCCCAAAAATTTGTAACTCTAATAGTTCGGTTGATATATGGGATTTAGTCGAAGAGCACGCTAAGCCGAAGAAGCAACCAAGAAGAAATCGCAACAAGCAAAACCAAAACATTAATGAAGAAGGAAGCGAAGAAGAAATAGCAACAAAGCGAAGAAGAAAGGCTATCTAAAGAGAGATAAATTATTGAGATAGTCAAGTAATAATAGAAAAAATACCTTATTATTAATTAGGAATTAATATAATTAATTTAGTTAATAGGATTTGAAATGAAAATAATTAACTAGATAATTAATACTATAAGTAGTAATTAAATAATTAATTAGTAATAGAATATTTAAATGATTAATTAAATAATTAATAATTTAAAACTTATTAAAATAATGCTTAAATGATTAATAAAATAATGAATAGTTCTAAGTAGTAATTATTAGTTATTTTAAATAATTAATTAGATAATTATAACTATCATTAATAATCAAATATTTATTAAAATAATACTTAAATAAGTAATTAGATAAATATTTGCTGCAATTAGTAGGATTAAATATTTTTTGTCAAACAATTTTCAAAATTTAGATATAGTAAATCCGAATTTACAAGATTCACTAAGGAGCTATTTGGTTGGATGCAAAGTAAATACTGCGTAAAATATGCAAAGTAAAGTAAAATATGCATATACCAAAAATTGCAGTCTTTAAGATATTTACCCAAACACCTTGAGTGCATTCACCTGTATCTAAATGATCAAGATTGGCTGCATGAGGAAGATTTACACGTCTGCACTTGGAAGAATCATCAACAAGCAAATTCCACAAATGTCAAGTTCATTTATTAATCGCAACATGAAAAATTAAACCCTGATATATGTCCAAGCTCCCAAATCCAAATCAGGAAAAATAAGAAAAGTTTTCAAAAAACAAAAATCTGCAAGCATAATAGAGAGCATAAAAGGATTTTTTAACGCTGCTTAGATTAATATCAACTATAGGATAATACCTATACATGAAAGTATCAAAACAAGGGTCGAGGCTGCATTTGAAGACACCACAAGCCGTGAGAAAGGGGGTGACCTTGATAGACCGGTCCAAGGAGGACCGGTCCAGCCGGCCCAGCCTCTTGGGCCGGCTCATCTCGTTTACTCCAGGAGGAGCCGGCGGAAACAAGCAGAGGAGAAGGGGTGGGGTCCACTTGAAATTTGAATTGATTCTTGGAGCGAAAAGGAGGGGAAACAAGGGTAATTAGGTCCTTTTGTATTAGATTTGAATTGTATTCATTAAGTAGGGAGAAAAGAGGGGAATTAGGGTTATGTCATGCTTGGTGAGAGTTTCTTTTGTCTTCTTGGATAGTGAGGGCTCTAGATCGAAATCTAAAGATTGGGAGAGTGCGATCCTCCTCTCGAATAGAGGATCCTTGTATCTTTGCTATTTGTTGCATCTACTAGTAAAATACAAGTCTTTTCTCCATAACTTCTATAGTTTTTCCCTATTTTTCTACTGTTTTTCTGCTGTGGACAGCAGTTTTCTCTTGGATCTACTTGGTTTTGGTGAGAAACACTTGGATTTCGAATGGTATCAGAGCGAGATCCGGGCGGTGGATGGCTGTTTTTTTTTCCACTGTTTCGCTGCAGTTTTTCGCAGATTTTTGGTGGATCCGGAGGCATCTCGTTGGTTCCCATGGCATCTAAGCGGGTAGAAGTCTTGGAGACCTAGATGGGTCAACTTAAGGCGGATCTGGAGGAGAAGATGGCCACATTTAGCGAGAATGTGGAAGGGAAATTCATGGCCTTGGAGGAGATGATGAAGAAGTTGTTGGAAGGGCAAGCACGGGCGGTGCCAGCGGAGGAAAGAGGAGAAGGTAGTGGGAGCAGGGGGAAGGAGAAGGTGAATCCAGAAGAGGAAGAGGAGGTGGAACTGTTTGACAGCAACGGGAGGATGCCACCTCGGGAGTCTATCAGGCGAGAAGAACATGACATAAGGAGAGACTTCCGGGAAGGAAGAGAAGATGATTGGCGACGTCGGAGGCCCGACCCATTGGACCGGCCATGGGGGATCTATAACCACCATGGCGGGGCACGAGGGGAAGATGGCTGCCGGCGGCCAAGGAGGGAGGATGAGCCCCAATATGGAGAAAGAGGAACTTGGGAAGACCCCATAGCTTGGGACAGAGGAGGCCATGGGGGGAATAGGGCATACGGGGTGGACACGAGGGCCAGGAAGCTGAAAATGCCAGTATTCGAGGAGGGAAATGTGGACGAGTGGATCCACAAGGTGGAGAGGTATTTTGCAGTGAACGGCCTGATGGAGGAGGAGAGATTGATGGCTGCTAGTATGTGCTTGGAAGGGGCGGCGTTTGCCTGGTTCAAGTACATGGATAAGTGGGAACCGGTGAG